>NC_134355.1:581871820-582185154 GCF_048569485.1 Anomaloglossus baeobatrachus
GGGTGAAAGAGAGGCTGAGCGACACCAGGTGGCGACAGCAGCTGCCCGACTGCATGGACGCACTCCATCTCTGGGATGACGACTTTGGGTCAACAGTGTTTGAGTCTACAAACAAAGACAACAAGTTGGCATCGATGAGAGAAGACAAGGGATGCATAAAGACTATGGATAAAGAGTAGAGATGAGCGAACCGGTCGTGGTTCGGCTCGAGTTCGGTTCGTCGAACGGAGGTCTCGTTTGAGTTCAGTTCGTCGAACGTTCGACGAACCGAACTCGAACCGCATAGGAAACATTGGCAGGCAATCACAAACACATAAAAACACCTAGAAAACACCCTCAAAGGTGTCCAAAAGGTGACAAACAACTCACAACACAACACAAACACATGGGAAAGTGACAAGGACATATACTCATGCGAAAACAAAAGAGCTGGACAAGGAAAAAGAGGAGGAGACACAGATATAGGCATGGCACGCCCTTCTAAAATCATGTAAAACACCGCAAGGTGACTCCAAGCGGAGTCTCCCTTTTTTCCAAAAATTGGGCCACACACACACCCACCCCTTCAGTGGCAGCACTTGTGCCCCAGTTGAACATTTCACAGCTAGATTTGCATCAAGCACATTCAAAAATACGCCATTCTTAACCGTCCCCAGGATGACACCGAGGTAGGTAGCAAAGTCTTTGCTGAACCATGACTTGTTCATCTTGGCGCCTTTTTAAAAACACGGCAAGCAAGGGTTACTCCAAGCGGAGTCTCCCTTTTTTCCAAAAATTGGGCCCCACACACACCCACCCTTTCAGTGGCAGCAGTTGTGCCTCAGTTGTACACTTCACAGCTAGATTTGCATCAAGCACATTCAAAAATACGCCATCCTTAACCGTCCCCAGGATGACACCGGGGTAGGTAGCAAAGTCTTTCCTGATCCCAGCTCTGTTCATCTTGGCTCCTTTTTAAAAACACTGTAAGCAAGGGTTACTCCAAGCGGAGTCTCCCTTTTTTCCAAAAATTGGGCCCCACACACACCCACCCCTTTAGTGGCAGCAGTTGTGCCCCAGTTATACACTTCACAGCTAGATTTGCATCAAGCACATTCAAAAATACGCCATTCTTAACCATCCCCAGGATGACACCAGGGTAGGTAGCAAAGTCTTTGCTGAACCATGACTTGTTCATCTTGGCTCCTTTTTAAAAACACGGCAAGCAAGGGTTACTCCAAGCGGAGTCTCCCTTTTTTCCAAAATTGGGCCCCACACACACCCACCCCTTCAATGGCAGCAGTTGTGCCCCAGTTGTACACTTCACAGCTAGATTTGCATCAAGCACATTCAAAAATACGCCATTCTTAACCGTCCCCAGGATGACACCGGGGTTGGTAGCAAAGTCTTTCCTGATCCCAGCTCTGTTCATCTTGGCTCCTTTTGAAAAACACTGTAAGCAAGGGTTACTCCAAGCGGAGTCTCCCTTTTTTCCAAAAATTGGGCCCCACACACACCCACCCCTTCAGTGGCAGCAGTTGTGCCCCAGTTGTACACTTCACAGCTAGATTTGCATCAAGCACATTCAAAAATACGCCATTCTTAACCGTCCCCAGGATGACACCAGGGTAGGTAGCAAAGTCTTTGCTGAACCATGACTTGTTCATCTTGGCTCCTTTTTAAAAACACGGCAAGCAAGGGTTACTCCAAGCGGAGTCTCCCTTTTTTCCAAAATTGGGCCCCACACACACCCACCCTTTCAGTGGCAGCAGTTGTGCCCCAGTTGTACACTTCACAGCTAGATTTGCATCAAGCACATTCAAAAATACGCCATCCTTAACCGTCCCCAGGATGACACCGGGGTAGGTAGCAAAGTCTTTCCTGATCCCAGCTCTGTTCATCTTGGCTCCTTTTTAAAAACACTGTAAGCAAGGGTTACTCCAAGCGGAGTCTCCCTTTTTTCCAAAAATTGGGCCCCACACACACCCACCCCTTTAGTGGCAGCAGTTCTGCCCCAGTTGTACACTTCACAGCTAGATTTGCATCAAGCACATTCAAAAATACGCCATTCTTAACCATCCCCAGGATGACACCAGGGTAGGTAGCAAAGTCTTTGCTGAACCATGACTTGTTCATCTTGGCTCCTTTTTAAAAACACGGCAAGCAAGGGTTACTCCAAGCGGAGTCTCCCTTTTTTCCAAAATTGGGCCCCACACACACCCACCCCTTCAATGGCAGCAGTTGTGCCCCAGTTGTACACTTCACAGCTAGATTTGCATCAAGCACATTCAAAAATACGCCATTCTTAACCGTCCCCAGGATGACACCGGGGTAGGTAGCAAAGTCTTTCCTGATCCCAGCTCTGTTCATCTTGGCTCCTTTTTAAAAACACTGTAAGCAAGGGTTACTCCAAGCGGAGTCTCCCTTTTTTCCAAAAATTGGGCCCCACACACACCCACCCCTTCAGTGGCAGCAGTTGTGCCCCAGTTGTACACTTCACAGCTAGATTTGCATCAAGCACATTCAAAAATATGCCATTCTTAACCGTCCCCAGGATGACACCGGGGTAGGTAGCAAAGTCTTTGCTGAACCATAACTTGTTCATCTTGGCTCCTTTTAAAAAACACGGCAAGCAAGGGTTACTCCAAGCGGAGTCTCCTTTTTTTCCAAAAATTGGGCCACACAGACACCCCATCAGTGGCAGCACTTGTGCCCTAGTTGCAAACAGGATGTTTTGATTTGCATTAAGCACATTCCAAATCCACAAGCATTTTTCTCTCCCCAGGATGACACAGGGGTAGTAAATTCCTTCTGGATCCATGACTTGTTCATTTTGATGAACGTCAGTCTGTCCACATTGTCACTGGACAGACGCGTGCGCTTATCTGTCAGCACACACCCAGCAGCACTGAAGACACTTTCAGAGACAACGCTGGCAGCTGGACACGACAAAATCTCCAAGGCGTAAGTTGAGAGCTCTGGCCATTTTTCAAGATTTGAAGCCCAAAATGAGCAAGGCTCCATTTGCAAAGTCATGGCATCAATGTTCATTTGGAGATACTCCTGTATCATCCTCTCCAGCCGTTGACTATGTGTCAGACTTGTTGTCTCTGGTGGCCTTGCAAAGGACGGTCTAAAAAAATTATGAAAAGATTCCATAAAATTGCTGTTACCAGCACCAGATACGGTGCTACTGGTACGGGTAGACTGTTGAAGATGACGAGACCGTCCCATGTTTGTCAAGTTACAACTGGGAGATTCACTCCCTGCACCTGCACGGTTGTTTGGTGGAAAAGCCGAGCTAAGATCGAGTAACAGCTTCTGCTGATACTCCTGCATACGTGCGTCCCTTTCTATGGCTGGAATTATGTCACAAAATTTGGACTTGTACCGGGGATCTAATAGCGTGGCAAGCCAGTAGTCATCATCACTTCTAATTTTGACAATACGAGGGTCATGTTGGAGGTAGTGCAGCAAGAAGGCGCTCATGTGTCTTGCGCAGCCATGCGGACCAAGTCCACGCTGTGTTTGTGGCATAGAGGTGCTAACCGTTCTTTCTTCCTCTGACATCTCCCCCCAACCTCTTTCAACAGAAATTTGACCAAGGTCTCCCTCATCCGCTGAGTCTTCCATGTCCATGGACAGTTCGTCCTCCATTTCTTCATGTTCTTTTGCACCTTCCTCAACATTTCGCCTGCTACCATGCGCCCTTGTTGATCCCTGTCCCCCATGGTCCCATGCCTGCCGCGTTGGTGATGATGAACGTCTGGACCTTGGTGATGTTGTTGTGTCTTGCGCATATGAATCCTCCTGTAGTTCCTCCCCTTCCTGTTGTCTCACCCCCTGACTCCGAATAGTGTTTAGCGTGTGCTCCAGCATGTAAATGACTGGAATTGTCATGCTGATAATGGTATTGTCAGCGCTAAACATATTCGTCGCCATGTCGAAACTGTGCAGAAGGGTGCATAGGTCCTTGATCTGAGACCACTCCATCAGGGTGATCTGCCCCACCTCTGCATCTCGTTGGCCCAGGCTATACGCCATGACGTATTGCACCAGGGCTCGGCGGTGCTGCCACAGTTGCTGTAACATGTGGAGAGTCGAATTCCAGCGTGTCGCCACATCGCATTTCAGACGATGAACCGGCAGGCCGAAAGACTTCTGGAGCGATGCAAGTCGCTCAGCTGCGGCGGTTGAACGGCGGAAGTGAGCAGACAGTTTTCGTGCCCTGGTCAGAAGGCCATCTAGGCCGGGATAGTGTGTTAAAAATTGCTGGACAACAAGGTTCAACACGTGAGCCATACAAGGCACGTGTGTCACCTTGCCCAGGCGAAGGGCCGCACCCAGGTTTGCAGCATTGTCGCACACGGCCTTACCAGGCTGCAGGTTGAGTGGAGACAACCATTTATTAAACTCAGTCTCCAGAGCTGCCCACAACTCAGCCGCTGTGTGACTCCTATTTCCAAGACATGTCAAGCTAAAGACCGCCTGATGCCATTGTGCTCTGCTGCCAGCATAGTAATGAGGGGTGCATGATTCCTTCTGCGCAGTGCGAACGCTGGTGGCCTGACCAGGCAGGCTTGGGGCGGAGGTGGAAGACCCAGATGAGGTGGAGGAGGCAGAAGCAGTGGCGGAACTTGGACAGACAGAGGATTGACACACAAGTCGTGGGGACGGCAAGACTTGTGCAGCAGACCCTTCACCATCTATCACCATAGTTACCCAGTGCCCAGTCAGCGACATGTAACGTCCCTGTCCATGCTTACTGGTCCAAGTATCGGTGGTGAAATGCACCCGTTGACACACAGAGTTTCTCAAGGAAGCGGTGATGTTGTGTGCGACATGCTGGTGTAGCGCGGGCACACCTTTCTTAGAGAAGTAGTGGCGACTGGGCATCTGGTACTGGGGCACAGCGACAGACATAAGGTCTCTAAAATCCTGTGTGTCCACCAGGCGGAAAGGCAGCATTTCGTTAGCCAAGAGCTTACAGAGTGATAAAGTCAACCTCTTAGCTTTGTCATGGGTCGCAGGAAATGGCCTTTTATTTGTCCACATCTGAGGGACAGAGATCTGGCTGCTGTGTGTAGACGGTGTTGAGTAGGGTGTCCCTGGAAAAATGCAGCTTTGTGAGGAAAGTGCAGGCGGAGACATGATGTCGCCTTCATCCAACGTTGGTGCTATCGATGTCTGAGAGAGCTGTACACACGTACTTGTTTCCCCTTCCAAACCAACTGACGACCTACCAAGCAAACTGCCTGTTGCGGTTACAGTGGTTGAAGTTGTGCGTGGAAAACCAGGTGTGACAGCTGTCCCCACAGTCCTAGAAGATGAAGAGCGCGCGGATGCACTAGAAGGGGCAGGCGGTGGATGGTTCGCTCCGCTAGGCCGCATTGCAGCACAGTGAGCTTCCCACCAGGACATATGATATTTATTCATGTGACGATTCATGGAAGAAGTTGTCAAACTGCTGAGGTTTTGCCCTCTACTAACAGAATCATGACAAATTTTACAGATCACATAATTTGGGCGATCTTTTGCTATGTCAAAAAAGGACCAGGCTAGGCAAGGCTTAGAGGGCATGCGACCTGCTGATCCACCCCGACTAGTGCTCAGAGGCAGAGTGGTGGCTGAGGATGCAGTTGTAGACGTGCTACCAGTACTCCTACTCTGTCCAGGAAGGCACAAGGTAACTTCGTCGTCAGTTGCATCCTCCTCCACCGTCTCTGTTGACCTCCTCGAGGGCCTGACTGTGGGTTGACAGTAGGTGGGATCTAGAACTTCCTCATCAATTGTTGTGTTTGCACTCCCCTCACCCTCAGACCGAGACTCTTCTTGCCCTGACCGAATATTTAAGTTGTCATCCCAATCTGGTATCTGCGTCTCATCGTCATCAGTATGTTCCTCATTGTCTATAACAACAGGTGTTACAGTTTGTGAAAAAGGGTCAACATTATGCTCAGAAACTTGGTCCTCACGGCCTGAATCAGAGTCACAAAGGTTCTGGGCATCACTGCAGACCATTTCCTGGTCTGTACTCACTGTAGCTTGGGAGCAGACCTCTGATTCCCAGGCTATAGTGTGACTGAACAGCTCTGCAGACTCAGCCATCTCAGTTCCACCATACTGTGCAGGGCGGATAGAGACTTCAGAGCTGGGAGAAAGCAAGTTTGATTGGGATGACAACTCAGAGGACTGGTGTTTTTTGGATGCGGTAGTTGAGGTGGCGGAGAGAGCACTTGTTGGACCACTTGAGATCCATTCAAGCATTTTCCTTTTTTGGCCATCATCTACCTTTGTTCCAGTTGTTCGTGTCCGTAAAAAAGGGAGCACATCGGATTGTCCACGGTAAGTAGTAGACATCTTACTTTTGCTGGAAGATGGTCTATCTTCAGCAGATGTTAATGGAGCTTTGCCACCTTCCCCACGGACAAACCCTTTTTTTCCTTTTCCAACACGCCTCTTCCCCTTTCCACCAGCATCTGTCATTTTGACACTCATTTTCATTGCGACAAGATTGTGCACTTAAAATGTGGTAGTAAAAATTGAGAGGTGGTGTAGATTTCAGCGGTGGTCTAGCTTTATTAACAGCAGAATAAACAACAATAATTATCCCTGACAATACAACTACGGCCCTTAAACTGGCAGCAGTGTTTGCTAGTATAATGGCTTAGTAACAATGAGTTTGAGTGTGCAATGCAGGCAGACGTGCTGCAAATATCTTTGCACTAGTGGGACAATACAGAAGTCCAACAGCCACTTTTATGATACCACTAACTTCCCTCAGTGTTTGCTAGTATAATGGCTTAGTAACAATGAGTTTGAGTGTGCAATGCAGGCAGACGTGCTGCAAATATCTTTGCACTAGTGGGACAATACAGAAGTCTAACAGCCACGTTTAGGATGCCACTAAGTTCACTCAGTGTTTGCTAGTATAATGGCTTAGTAACAATGAGTTTGAGTGTGCAATGCAGGCAGACGTGCTGCAAATATCTTTGCACTAGTGGGACAATACAGAAGTCCAAAAGCCAGGTATAGGATGCCACTAAGTTCACTCAGTGTTTGCTAGAATAATGGCTTAGTAACAATGAGTTTGAGTGTGCAATGCAGGCAGACATGCTGCAAATATCTTTGCACTAGTGGGACAATACAGAAGTCCAACAGCCACTTTTATGATGCCACTAAGTTCACTCAGTGTTTGCTAGTATAATGGCTTAGTAACAATGCGTTTTAGTGTGCAATGCAGGCAGACGTGCCGCAAATATCTTTGCACTAGTGGGACAATACAGAAGTCCAACAGCCACTTTTATGATGCCACTAAGTTCACTCAGTGTTTGCTAGTATAATGGCTTAATAACAATGAGTTTGAGTGTGCAATGCAGGCAGACGTGCTGCAAATATCTTTGCACTAGTGGGACAATACAGAAGTCCAACAGCCACGTTTAGGATGCCACTAAGTTCACTCAGTGTTTGCTAGTATAATGGCTTAGTAACAATGAGTTTGAGTGTGCAATGCAGGCAGACGTGCTGCAAATATCTTTGCACTAGTGGGACAATACAGAAGTCCAACAGCCACGTTTAGGATGCCACTAAGTTCACTCAGTGTTTGCTAGTATAATGGCTTAGTAACAATGAGTTTGAGTGTGCAATGCAGGTAGACGTGCTGCAAATATCTTTGCACTAGTGGGACAATACAGAAGTACAACAGCCACGTTTAGGATGCCACTAAGTTCACTCAGTGTTTGCTAGTATAATGGCTTAGTAACAATGAGTTTGAGTGTGCAATGCAGGCAGACGTGCTGCAAATATCTTTGCACTAGTGGGACAATACAGAAGTCCAACAGCCACTTTTATGATGCCACTAAGTTCACTCAGTGTTTGCTAGTATAATGGCTTAGTAACAATGAGTTTGAGTGTGAAATGCAGGCAGACGTGCTGCAAATATCTTTGCACTAGTGGGACAATACAGAAGTCCAACAGCCACGTATAGGATGCCACTAAGTTCACTCAGTGTTTGCTAGTATAATGGCTTAGTAACAATGAGTTTGAGTGTGCAATGCAGGCAGACGTGCTGCAAATATCTTTGCACTAGTGGGACAATACAGAAGTCCAACAGCCACTTTTATGATGCCACTAAGTTCACTCAGTGTTTGCTAGTATAATGGCTTAGTAACAATGCGTTTTAGTGTGCAATGCAGGCAGACGTGCCGCAAATATCTTTGCACTAGTGGGACAATACAGAAGTCCAACAGCCACTTTTATGATGCCACTAAGTTCACTCAGTGTTTGCTAGTATAATGGCTTAATAACAATGAGTTTGAGTGTGCAATGCAGGCAGACGTGCTGCAAATATCTTTGCACTAGTGGGACAATACAGAAGTCCAACAGCCACGTTTAGGATGCCACTAACTTCACTCAGTGTTTGCTAGTATAATGGCTTAGTAACAATGAGTTTGAGTGTGCAATGCAGGCAGACGTGCTGCAAATATCTTTGCACTAGTGGGACAATACAGAAGTCCAACAGCCACGTTTAGGATGCCACTAAGTTCACTCAGTGTTTGCTAGTATAATGGCTTAGTAACAATGAGTTTGAGTGTGCAATGCAGGCAGACATGCTGCAAATATCTTTGCACTAGTGGGACAATACAGAAGTCCAACAGCCACTTTTATGATGCCACTAAGTTCACTCAGTGTTTGCTAGTATAATGGCTTAGTAACAATGCGTTTTAGTGTGCAATGCAGGCAGACGTGCCGCAAATATCTTTGCACTAGTGGGACAATACAGAAGTCCAACAGCCACTTTTATGATGCCACTAAGTTCACTCAGTGTTTGCTAGTATAATGGCTTAATAACAATGAGTTTGAGTGTGCAATGCAGGCAGACGTGCTGCAAATATCTTTGCACTAGTGGGACAATACAGAAGTCCAACAGCCACGTTTAGGATGCCACTAACTTCACTCAGTGTTTGCTAGTATAATGGCTTAGTAACAATGAGTTTGAGTGTGCAATGCAGGCAGACGTGCTGCAAATATCTTTGCACTAGTGGGACAATACAGAAGTCCAACAGCCACGTTTAGGATGCCACTAAGTTCACTCAGTGTTTGCTAGTATAATGGCTTAGTAACAATGAGTTTGAGTGTGCAATGCAGGCAGACGTGCTGCAAATATCTTTGCACTAGTGGGACAATACAGAAGTCATAGTATCATAGTATCATAGTTTTAAGGTTGAAGGGAGACTCTAAGTCCATCTAGTTCAACCCGTAGCCTAACATGTTGATCCAGAGGAAGGCAAAAAAAAAACCCCAATGTGGCAAACAAGTTCCAATGGGGAAAAAATTTCCTTCCTGACTCCACATCCGGCAATCAGACTAGTTCCCTGGATCAATACCCTGTCATAAAATCTAATATACATAACTGGTTATATTAAATTTTTCAAGAAAGGCATCCAGGCTCTGCTTAAATGTTAGTAGTGAATCACTCATTACAACATCATGCGGCAGAGAATTCCATAGTCTCACTGCTCGTACAGTAAAGAATCCTCGTCTGTGATTATGATTAAACCTTCTTTCCTCAAGACGTAGCGGATGCCCCCGTGTTCCAGTCGCAGGCCTAGGTGTAAAAAGATCTTTGGAAAGGTCTCTGTACTGTCCCCTCATATATTTATACATTGTGATTAGATCTCCCCTAAGCCTTCGTTTTTCCAGACTAAATAACCCCAAGTTTAATAACCTGTCTTCGTATTGCAGCCCCCCCCCCATTCCTCTAATAATCTTGGTCGCTCTTCTTTGCACCCTCTCCAGTTCAGCTATGTCCTTCTTATATATCGGTGACCAGAATTGTACACAGTATTCTAAGTGCGGTCGCACTAGTGACTTGTACAGAGGTAGAACTATATTTTTTTCATGAACACTTATACCTCTTTTAATACATCCCATTATTTTATTAGCCCTGGCAGCAGCTGCCTGACACTGTCCACTAAAGTGAAGTTTACCATCCACCCATACACCCAAGTCTTTTTTTGTGTCTGTTTTACCCAGTGTTCTACAATTAAGTACATAATCATAAATGTTATTTCCTCTACCCAAGTGCATGACCTTACATTTATCTACATTAAACTTCAATTGCCACTTCTCAGCCCAATCCTCCAATTTACATAAATCTCCCTGTAATATAAAATTATCCTCCTCTGTATTGATTACCCTGCAGAGTTTAGTATCATCTGCAAATATTGAAATTCTACTCCGCATGCCCCCAACAAGGTCATTTAAAATATGTTGAAAAGAAGCGGGCCCAATACTGACCCCTGTGGTACCCCACTATGAACTGAGACCCAGTCCGAGTACGTACCATTAATAACCACCCTTTGTTTCCTATCACTGAGCCAGTTTTTAACCCAGTTACACATATTTTCCCCAACAGCCACGTATAGGATGCCACTAAGTTCACTCAGTGTTTGCTAGTATAATGGCTTAGTAACAATGAGTTTGAGTGTGCAATGCAGGCAGACGTGCTGCAAATATCTTTGCACTAGTGGGACAATACAGAAGTCCAACAGACACTTTTATGATGCCACTAAGTTCACTCAGTGTTTGCTAGTATAATTGCTTAGTAACAATGAGTTTGAGTGTGCAATGCAGGTAGACGTGCTGCAAATATCTTTGCACTAGTGGGACAATACAGAAGTCCAACAGCCACGTTTAGGATGCCACTAAGTTCACTCAGTGTTTGCTAGTATAATGGCTTAGTAACAATGAGTATGAGTGTGCAATGCAGGCAGACGTGCTGCAAATATCTTTGCACTAGTGGGACAATACAGAAGTCCAACAGTCACGTTTAGGATGCCACTAAGTTCACTCAGTGTTTGCTAGTATAATGGCTTAGTAACAATGAGTTTGAGTGTGCAATGCAGGCAGACGTGCTGCAAATATCTTTGAACTAATGGGACAATACAGAAGTCCAACAGCCACGTTTAGGATGCCACTAATTTCACTCAGTGTTTGCTAGTATAATGGCTTAGTAACAATGAGTTTGAGTGTGCAATGCAGGCAGACGTGCTGCAAATATCTTTGCACTAGTGGGACAATACAGAAGTCCAACAGCCAAGTTTAGGATGCCACTAAGTTCACTCAGTGTTTGCTAGTATAATGGCTTAGTAACAATGAGTTTGAGTGTGCAATGCAGGCAGACGTGCTGCAAATATCTTTGCACTAGTGGGACAATACAGAAGTCCAACAGCCACGTTTAGGATGCCACTAAGTTCACTCAGTGGTTGCTAGTATCATGGCTTAGTAACAATGAGTTTGAGTGTGCAATGCAGGCAGACGTGCTGCAAATATCTTTGCACTAGTGGGACAATACAGAAGTCCAACAGCCACTTTTATGATGCCACTAAGTTCACTCAGTGTTTGCTAGTATAATGGCTTAGTAACAATGAGTTTGAGTGTGCAATGCAGGCAGACGTGCTGCAAATATCTTTGCACTAGTGGGACAATACAGAAGTCCAACAGCCACGTATAGGATGCCACTAAGTTCACTCAGTGTTTGCTAGTATAATGGCTTAGTAACAATGAGTTTGAGTGTGCAATGCAGGTAGACGTGCTGCAAATATCTTTGCACTAGTGGGACAATACAGAAGTCCAACAGCCACGTTTAGGATGCCACTAAGTTCACTCAGTGTTTGCTAGTATAATGGCTTAGTAACAATAAGTTTGAGTGTGCAATGCAGGCAGACGTGCTGCAAATATCTTTGCACTAGTGGGACAATACAGAAGTCCAACAGCCACGTATAGGTTGCCACTAAGTTCACTCAGTGTTTGCTAGTATAATGGCTTAGTAACAATGAGTTTGAGTGTGCAATGCAGGCAGACGTGCTGCAAATATCTTTGCACTAGTGGGACAATACAGAAGTCCAACAGCCACGTATAGGTTGCCACTAAGTTCACTCAGTGTTTGCTAGTATAATGGCTTAGTAACAATGAGTTTGAGTGTGCAATGCAGGCAGACGTGCTGCAAATATCTTTGCACTAGTGGGACAATACAGAAGTCCAATAGCCACTTTTATGATGCCACTAAGTTCACTCAGTGTTTGCTAGTATAATGGCTTAGTAACAATGACTTTTAGTGTGCAATGCAGGCAGACGTGCTGCAAATATCTTTGCACTAGTGGGACAATACAGAAGTTCAACAGCCACTTTTATGATGCCACTAAGTTCTCTCAGTGTTTGCTAGTATAATGGCTTAGTAACAATAAGTTTAAGTGTGCAATGCAGGCAGACGTGCTACAAATATCTTTGCACTAGTGGGACAATACAGAAGTCCAACAGCCACGTTTAGGATGCCACTAACTTCACTCAGTGTTTGCTAGTATAATGGCTTAGTAACAATGAGTTTGAGTGTGCAATGCAGGCAGACGTGCTACAAATATCTTTGCACTAGTGGGACAATACAGAAGTCCAACAGCCACGTCTAGGATGCCACTAAGTTCACTCAGTGTTTGCTAGTATAATGGCTTAGTAACAATTAGTTTGAGTGTGCAATGCAGGCAGACGTGCTGCAAATATCTTTGCACTAGTGGGACAATACAGAAGTCCAACAGCCACGTTTAGGATGCCACTAAGTTCACTCAGTGTTTGCTAGTATAATGGCTTAGTAACAATGAGTTTGAGTGTGCAATGCAGGTAGACGTGCTGCAAATATCTTTGCACTAGTGGGACAATACAGAAGTCCAACAGCCACGTTTAGGATGCCACTAAGTTCACTCAGTGTTTGCTAGTATAATGGCTTAGTAACAATGAGTTTGATTATGCAATGCAGGCAGACGTGCTGCAAATATCTTTGCACTAGTGGGACAATACAGAAGTCCAACAGCCACTTTTATGATGCCACTAAGTTCACTCAGTGTTTGCTAGTATAATTGCTT
Source organism: Anomaloglossus baeobatrachus (assembly GCF_048569485.1). Classification (NCBI taxonomy): domain Eukaryota; kingdom Metazoa; phylum Chordata; class Amphibia; order Anura; family Aromobatidae; genus Anomaloglossus; species Anomaloglossus baeobatrachus. The sequence goes on from NC_134355.1 coordinate 581,884,717, forward strand.
AGTAACAATGAGTTTGAGTGTGCAATGCAGGTAGACGTGCTGCAAATATCTTTGCACTAGTGGGACAATACAGAAGTCCAACAGCCACGTTTAGGATGCCACTAAGTTCACTCAGTGTTTTCTAGTATAATGGCTTAGTAACAATGAGTTTGAGTGTGCAATGCAGGTAGACGTGCTGCAAATATCTTTGCACTAGTGGGACAATACAGAAGTCCAACAGCCACGTTTAGGATGCCACTAAGTTTACTCAGTGTTTGCTAGTTTAATGGCTTAGTAACAATGAGTTTGAGTGTGCAATGCAGGCAGACGTGCTGCAAATATCTTTGCACTAGTGGGACAATACAGAAGTCCAACAGCCACTTTTATGATGCCACTAAGTTCACTCAGTGTTTGCTAGTATAATGGCTTAGTAACAATGAGTTTGAGTGTGCAATGCAGGCAGACGTGCTGCAAATATCTTTGCACTAGTGGGACAATACAGAAGTCCAACAGTCACGTTTAGGATGCCACTAAGTTCACTCAGTGTTTGCTAGTATAATTGCTTAGTAACAATGAGTTTGAGTGTGCAATGCAGGCAGACGTGCTGCAAATATCTTTGCACTAGTGGGACAATACAGAAGTCCAACAGCCACGTTTAGGATGCCACTAAGTTCACTCAGTGTTTGCTAGTATAATGGCTTAGTAACAATGAGTTTGAGTGTGCAATGCAGGCAGACGTGCTGCAAATATCTTTGCACTAGTGGGACAATACAGAAGTCCAACAGCCACTTTTATGATGCCACTAAGTTCACTCAGTGTTTGCTAGTATAATGGCTTAGTAACAATGAGTTTGAGTGTGCAATGCAGGCAGACGTGCTGCAAATATCTTTGCACTAGTGGGACAATACAGAAGTCCAACAGCCACGTATAGGTTGCCACTAAGTTCACTCAGTGTTTGCTAGTATAATGGCTTAGTAACAATGAGTTTGAGTGTGCAATGCAGGCAGACGTGCTGCAAATATCTTTGCACTAGTGGGACAATACAGAAGTCCAACAGCCACGTATAGGTTGCCACTAAGTTCACTCAGTGTTTGCTAGTATAATGGCTTAGTAACAATGAGTTTGAGTGTGCAATGCAGGCAGACGTGCTGCAAATATCTTTGCACTAGTGGGACAATACAGAAGTCCAATAGCCACTTTTATGATGCCACTAAGTTCTCTCAGTGTTTGCTAGTATAATGGCTTAGTAACAATGACTTTTAGTGTGCAATGCAGGCAGACGTGCTGCAAATATCTTTGCACTAGTGGGGCAATACAGAAGTTCAACAGCCACTTTTATGATGCCACTAAGTTCTCTCAGTGTTTGATAGTATAATGGCTTAGTAACAGTAAGTTTAAGTGTGCAATGCAGGCAGACGTGCTACAAATATCTTTGCACTAGTGGGACAATACAGAAGTCCAACAGCCACGTCTAGGATGCCACTAAGTTCACTCAGTGTTTGCTAGTATAATGGCTTAGTAACAATTCATTTGAGTGTGCAATGCAGGCAGACGTGCTGCAAATATCTTTGCACTAGTGGGGCAATACAGAAGTTCAACAGCCACTTTTATGATGCCACTAAGTTCTCTCAGTGTTTGATAGTATAATGGCTTAGTAACAGTAAGTTTAAGTGTGCAATGCAGGCAGACGTGCTACAAATATCTTTGCACTAGTGGGACAATACAGAAGTCCAACAGCCACGTTTAGGATGCCACTAACTTCACTCAGTGTTTGCTAGTATAATGGCTTAGTAACAATGAGTTTGAGTGTGCAATGCAGGCAGACGTGCTACAAATATCTTTGCACTAGTGGGACAATACAGAAGTCCAACAGCCACGTCTAGGATGCCACTAAGTTCACTCAGTGTTTGCTAGTATAATGGCTTAGTAACAATTCATTTGAGTGTGCAATGCAGGTAGACGTGCTGCAAATATCTTTGCACTAGTGGGACAATACAGAAGTCCAACAGCCACGTTTAGGATGCCACTAAGTTCACTCAGTGTTTGCTAGTATAATGGCTTAGTAACAATGAGTTTGATTGTGCAATGCAGGCAGACGTGCTGCAAATATCTTTGCACTAGTGGGACAATACAGAAGTCCAACAGCCACTTTTATGATGCCACTAAGTTCACTCAGTGTTTGTTAGTATAATGGCTTAGTAAGAATGAGTTTGAGTGTGCAATGCAGGCAGACGTGCTGCAAATATCTTTGCACTAGTGGGACAATACAGAAGTCCAACAGCCACTTTTATGATGCCACTAAGTTCTCTCAGTGTTTGCTAGTATAATGCCTTAGTAACAATAAGTTTAAGTGTACAATGCAGGCAGACGTGCTGCAAATATCTTTGCACTAGTGGGACAATACAGAAGTCCAACAGCCACGTTTAGGATGCCACTAACTTCACTCAGTGTTTGCTAGTATAATGGCTTAGTAACAATGAGTTTGATTGTGCAATGCAGGCAGACGTGCTGCAAATATCTTTGCACTAGTGGGACAATACAGAAGTCCAACAGCCACTTTTATGATGCCACTAAGTTCTCTCAGTGTTTGCTAGTATAATGCCTTAGTAACAATAAGTTTAAGTGTACAATGCAGGCAGACGTGCTGCAAATATCTTTGCACTAGTGGGACAATACAGAAGTCCAACAGCCACGTTTAGGATGCCACTAACTTCACTCAGTGTTTGCTAGTATAATGGCTTAGTAACAATGAGTTTGAGTGTGCAATGCAGGCAGACGTGCTGCAAATATCTTTGCACTAGTGGGACAATACAGAAGTCCAACAGCCACGTTTAGGATGCCACTAAGTTCACTCAGTGTTTGCTAGTATAATGGCTTAGTAACAATGAGTTTGAGTGTGCAATGCAGGTAGACGTGCTGCAAATATCTTTGCACTAGTGGGACAATACAGAAGTCCAACAGCCACGTTTAGGATGCCACTAAGTTCACTCAGTGTTTGCTAGTATAATGGCTTAGTAACAATGAGTTTGATTGTGCAATGCAGGCAGACGTGCTGCAAATATCTTTGCACTAGTGGGACAATACAGAGGTCCAACAGCCACTTTTATGATGCCACTAAGTTCACTCAGTGTTTGCTAGTATAATTGCTTAGTAACAATGAGTTTGAGTGTGCAATGCAGGTAGACGTGCTGCAAATATCTTTGCACTAGTGGGACAATACAGAAGTCCAACAGCCACGTTTAGGATGCCACTAAGTTCACTCAGTGTTTGCTAGTATAATGGCTTAGTAACAATGAGTTTGAGTGTGCAATGCAGGTAGACGTGCTGCAAATATCTTTGCACTAGTGGGACAATACAGAAGTCCAACAGCCACGTTTAGGATGCCACTAAGTTTACTCAGTGTTTGCTAGTTTAATGGCTTAGTAACAATGAGTTTGAGTGTGCAATGCAGGCAGACGTGCTGCAAATATCTTTGCACTAGTGGGACAATACAGAAGTCCAACAGCCACTTTTATGATGCCACTAAGTTCACTCAGTGTTTGCTAGTATAATGGCTTAGTAACAATGAGTTTGAGTGTGCAATGCAGGCAGACGTGATGCAAATATCTTTGCACTAGTGGGACAATACAGAAGTCCAACAGTCACGTTTAGGATGCCACTAAGTTCACTCAGTGTTTGCTAGTATAATTGCTTAGTAACAATGAGTTTGAGTGTGCAATGCAGGCAGACGTGCTGCAAATATCTTTGCACTAGTGGGACAATACAGAAGTCCAACAGCCACGTTTAGGATGCCACTAAGTTCACTCAGTGTTTGCTAGTATAATGGCTTAGTAACAATGAGTTTGAGTGTGCAATGCAGGCAGACGTGCTGCAAATATCTTTGCACTAGTGGGACAATACAGAAGTCCAACAGCCACTTTTATGATGCCACTAAGTTCACTCAGTGTTTGCTAGTATAATGGCTTAGTAACAATGAGTTTGAGTGTGCAATGCAGGCAGACGTGCTGCAAATATCTTTGCACTAGTGGGACAATACAGAAGTCCAACAGCCACGTATAGGTTGCCACTAAGTTCACTCAGTGTTTGCTAGTATAATGGCTTAGTAACAATGAGTTTGAGTGTGCAATGCAGGCAGACGTGCTGCAAATATCTTTGCACTAGTGGGACAATACAGAAGTCCAACAGCCACGTATAGGTTGCCACTAAGTTCACTCAGTGTTTGCTAGTATAATGGCTTAGTAACAATGAGTTTGAGTGTGCAATGCAGGCAGACGTGCTGCAAATATCTTTGCACTAGTGGGACAATACAGAAGTCCAATAGCCACTTTTATGATGCCACTAAGTTCACTCAGTGTTTGCTAGTATAATGGCTTAGTAAGAATGAGTTTGAGTGTGCAATGCAGACAGACGTGCTGCAAATATCTTTGCACTAGTGGGACAATACAGAAGTCCAACAGCCACTTTTATGATGCCACTAAGTTCTCTCAGTGTTTGCTAGTATAATGCCTTAGTAACAATAAGTTTAAGTGTACAATGCAGGCAGACGTGCTGCAAATATCTTTGCACTAGTGGGACAATACAGAAGTCCAACAGCCACGTTTAGGATGCCACTAACTTCACTCAGTGTTTGCTAGTATAATGGCTTAGTAACAATGAGTTTGAGTGTGCAATGCAGGCAGACGTGCTGCAAATATCTTTGCACTAGTGGGACAATACAGAATTCCAACAGCCACGTTAAGGATGCCACTAAGTTCACTCAGTGTTTGCTAGTATAATAAGCAAGAAGGCCTGCGGAGACACCATCACATGTTTCTCAACGCTGGCAAGAAACTAGCCAGGTCTTTCACCGGGAAGGAACAACCACGGGAAGGGCAGTCTCCAGTCAAGGAGACCACCTATGCCAAACATGGTATCCATCCACAGACAGCCGTTTTGGGGTATTTGCCCCTCATCAGTGTGGAGTAGGAATCTGGCTAGTGGGACATTGCCTAGTAAAAGACTAGGTCTTTTAGAAACATGTGATGGTGTCTCCGCAGGCCTTCTTGCTTTGAATATTTCCCAGGGGGCATTGATCTAGAATCACTGCGTTGAGAAACACGTGATGGTGTCTCCGCAGTGGTGGATGTTGATCTCCCTAAGGTCAACCATCCTTGCTCACATAGTCTTTTACTAGGCAATGTCCCACGTGACACGTGCACACTTAAACTTATTGTTACTAAGCCATTATACTAGCAAACACTGAGAGAACTTAGTGGCATCATAAAAGTGGCTGTTGAACTTCTGTATTGTCCCACTAGTGCAAAGATATTTGCAGCACGTCTGCCTGCATTGCACACTCAAACTCATTGTTACTAAGCCATTATACTAGCAAACACTGAGTGAACTTAGTGGCAACCTATACGTGGCTGTTGGACTTCTGTATTGTCCCACTAGTGCAAAGATATTTGCAGCACGTCTGCCTGCATTGCACACTCAAACTCATTGTTACTAAGCCATTATACTAGCAAACACTGAGTGAACTTAGTGGCATCATAAAAGTGGCTGTTGGACTTCTGTATTGTCCCACTAGTGCAAAGATATTTGCAGCACGTCTGCCTGCATTGCACACTCAAACTCATTGTTACTAAGCCATTATACTAGCAAACACTGAGTGAACTTAGTGGCAACCTATACGTGGCTGTTGGACTTCTGTATTGTCCCACTAGTGCATAGATATTTGCAGCACGTCTGCCTGCATTGCACACTCAAACTCATTGTTACTAAGCCATTATACTAGCAAACACTGAGTGAACTTAGTGGCATCATAAAAGTGGCTGTTGGACTTCTGTATTGTCCCACTAGTGCAAAGATATTTGCAGCACGTCTGCCTGCATTGCACACTCAAACTCATTGTTACTAAGCCATTATACTAGCAAACACTGAGTGAACTTAGTGGCATCCTAAACGTGGCTGTTGGACTTCTGTATTGTCCCACTAGTGCAAAGATATTTGCAGCACGTCTGCCTGCATTGCACACTCAAACTCATTGTTACTAAGCAATTATACTAGCAAACACTGAGTGAACTTAGTGGCATCCTAAACGTGACTGTTGGACTTCTGTATTGTCCCACTAGTGCAAAGATATTTGCAGCACGTCTGCCTGCATTGCACACTCAAACTCATTGTTACTAAGCCATTATACTAGCAAACACTGAGTGAACTTAGTGGCATCATAAAAGTGGCTGTTGGACTTCTGTATTGTCCCACTAGTGCAAAGATATTTGCAGCACGTCTGCCTGCATTGCACACTCAAACTCATTGTTACTAAGCCATTATACTAGCAAACACTGAGTAAACTTAGTGGCATCCTAAACGTGGCTGTTGGACTTCTGTATTGTCCCACTAGTGCAAAGATATTTGCAGCACGTCTACCTGCATTGCACACTCAAACTCATTGTTACTAAGCCATTATACTAGCAAACACTGAGTGAACTTAGTGGCATCCTAAACGTGGCTGTTGGACTTCTGTATTGTCCCACTAGTGCAAAGATATTTGCAGCACGTCTACCTGCATTGCACACTCAAACTCATTGTTACTAAGCAATTATACTAGCAAACACTGAGTGAACTTAGTGGCATCATAAAAGTGGCTGTTGGACTTCTGTATTGTCCCACTAGTAAAAAGATATTTGCAGCACGTCTGCCTGCATTGCACAATCAAACTCATTGTTACTAAGCCATTATACTAGCAAACACTGAGTGAACTTAGTGGCATCCTAAACGTGGCTGTTGGACTTCTGTATTGTCCCACTAGTGCAAAGATATTTGCAGCACGTCTACCTGCATTGCACACTCAAACTCATTGTTACTAAGCCATTATACTAGCAAACACTGAGTGAACTTAGTGGCATCCTAAACGTGGCTGTTGGACTTCTGTATTGTCCCACTAGTGCAAAGATATTTGCAGCACGTCTGCCTGCATTGCACACTCAAACTCATTGTTACTAAGCCATTATACTAGCAAACACTGAGTGAAGTTAGTGGCATCCTAAACGTGGCTGTTGGACTTCTGTATTGTCCCACTAGTGCAAAGATATTTGCAGCACGTCTGCCTGCATTGTACACTTAAACTTATTGTTACTAAGGCATTATACTAGCAAACACTGAGAGAACTTAGTGGCATCATAAAAGTGGCTGTTGGACTTTTGTATTGTCCCACTAGTGCAAAGATATTTGCAGCACGTCTGCCTGCATTGCACACTCAAACTCATTGTTACTAAGCCATTATACTAGCAAACACTGAGTGAACTTAGTGGTGACGTGATGGTGTCTCCGCAGTGGTGGATGTTGATCTCCCTAAGGTCAACCATCCTTGCTCACATAGTCTTTTACTAGGCAATGTCCCACTAGCCAGATTCCTACTCCACACTGATGAGGGGCAAATACCCCGAAACGGCTGTCTGTGGATGGATACCATGTTGGCATCGGTGGTCTCCTTGACTGGAGACTGCCCTTCCCGTGGTTGTTCCTTCCCGGTGAAAGACCTGGCTAGTTTCTTGCCAGCATTGAGAAACATGTGATGGTGTCTCCGCAGGCCTTCTTGCTTTGAATATTTCCCAGGGGGCATTGCTCTAGAATCACTGCGTTGAGAAACACGTGATGGTGTCTCCGCAGTGGTGGATGTTGATCTCCCTAAGGTCAACCATCTTTGCTAGTATAATGGCTTAGTAACAATGAGTTTGAGTGTGCAATGCAGGTAGACGTGCTGCAAATATCTTTGCTCTAGTGGGACAATACAGAAGTCCAACAGCCACGTTTAGGATGCCACTAAGTTCACTCAGTGTTTGCTAGTATAATGGCTTAGTAACAATGAGTTTGATTGTGCAATGCAGGCAGACGTGCTGCAAATATCTTTGCACTAGTGGGACAATACAGAAGTCCAACAGCCACTTTTATGATGCCACTAAGTTCACTCAGTGTTTGCTAGTATAATGGCTTAGTAACAATGAGTTTGAGTGTGCAATGCAGGTAGACGTGCTGCAAATATCTTTGCACTAGTGGGACAATACAGAAGTCCAACAGCCACATTTAGGATGCCACTAAGTTCACTCAGTGTTTGCTAGTATAATGGCTTAGTAACAATGAGTTTGAGTGTGCAATGCAGGTAGACGTGCTGCAAATATCTTTGCACTAGTGGGACAATACAGAAGTCCAACAGCCACGTTTAGGATGCCACTAAGTTCACTCAGTGTTTGCTAGTATAATGGCTTAGTGACAATGAGTTTGAGTGTGCAATGCAGGTAGACGTGCTGCAAATATCTTTGCACTAGTGGGACAATACAGAAGTCTAACAGCCACTTTTATGATGCCACTAAGTTCACTCAGTGTTTGCTAGTATAATTGCTTAGTAACAATGAGTTTGAGTGTGCAATGCAGGTAGACGTGCTGCAAATATCTTTGCACTAGTGGGACAATACAGAAGTCTAACAGCCACTTTTATGATGCCACTAAGTTCACTCAGTGTTTGCTAGTATAATGGCTTAGTAACAATGAGTTTGAGTGTGCAATGCAGGCAGACGTGCTGCAAATATCTTTGCACTAGTGGGACAATACAGAATTCCAACAGCCACGTTAAGGATGCCACTAAGTTCACTCAGTGTTTGCTAGTATAATAAGCAAGAAGGCCTGCGGAGACACCATCACATGTTTCTCAACGCTGGCAAGAAACTAGCCAGGTCTTTCACCGGGAAGGAACAACCACGGGAAGGGCAGTCTCCAGTCAAGGAGACCACCTATGCCAAACATGGTATCCATCCACAGACAGCCGTTTTGGGGTATTTGCCCCTCATCAGTGTGGAGTAGGAATCTGGCTAGTGGGACATTGCCTAGTAAAAGACTAGGTCTTTTAGAAACATGTGATGGTGTCTCCGCAGGCCTTCTTGCTTTGAATATTTCCCAGGGGGCATTGCTCTAGAATCACTGCGTTGAGAAACACGTGATGGTGTCTCCGCAGTGGTGGATGTTGATCTCCCTAAGGTCAACCATCCTTGCTCACATAGTCTTTTACTAGGCAATGTCCCACGTGACACGTGCACACTTAAACTTATTGTTACTAAGCCATTATACTAGCAAACACTGAGAGAACTTAGTGGCATCATAAAAGTGGCTGTTGAACTTCTGTATTGTCCCACTAGTGCAAAGATATTTGCAGCACGTCTGCCTGCATTGCACACTCAAACTCATTGTTACTAAGCCATTATACTAGCAAACACTGAGTGAACTTAGTGGCAACCTATACGTGGCTGTTGGACTTCTGTATTGTCCCACTAGTGCAAAGATATTTGCAGCACGTCTGCCTGCATTGCACACTCAAACTCATTGTTACTAAGCCATTATACTAGCAAACACTGAGTGAACTTAGTGGCATCATAAAAGTGGCTGTTGGACTTCTGTATTGTCCCACTAGTGCAAAGATATTTGCAGCACGTCTGCCTGCATTGCACACTCAAACTCATTGTTACTAAGCCATTATACTAGCAAACACTGAGTGAACTTAGTGGCAACCTATACGTGGCTGTTGGACTTCTGTATTGTCCCACTAGTGCATAGATATTTGCAGCACGTCTGCCTGCATTGCACACTCAAACTCATTGTTACTAAGCCATTATACTAGCAAACACTGAGTGAACTTAGTGGCATCATAAAAGTGGCTGTTGGACTTCTGTATTGTCCCACTAGTGCAAAGATATTTGCAGCACGTCTGCCTGCATTGCACACTCAAACTCATTGTTACTAAGCCATTATACTAGCAAACACTGAGTGAACTTAGTGGCATCCTAAACGTGGCTGTTGGACTTCTGTATTGTCCCACTAGTGCAAAGATATTTGCAGCACGTCTGCCTGCATTGCACACTCAAACTCATTGTTACTAAGCAATTATACTAGCAAACACTGAGTGAACTTAGTGGCATCCTAAACGTGACTGTTGGACTTCTGTATTGTCCCACTAGTGCAAAGATATTTGCAGCACGTCTGCCTGCATTGCACACTCAAACTCATTGTTACTAAGCCATTATACTAGCAAACACTGAGTGAACTTAGTGGCATCATAAAAGTGGCTGTTGGACTTCTGTATTGTCCCACTAGTGCAAAGATATTTGCAGCACGTCTGCCTGCATTGCACACTCAAACTCATTGTTACTAAGCCATTATACTAGCAAACACTGAGTAAACTTAGTGGCATCCTAAACGTGGCTGTTGGACTTCTGTATTGTCCCACTAGTGCAAAGATATTTGCAGCACGTCTACCTGCATTGCACACTCAAACTCATTGTTACTAAGCCATTATACTAGCAAACACTGAGTGAACTTAGTGGCATCCTAAACGTGGCTGTTGGACTTCTGTATTGTCCCACTAGTGCAAAGATATTTGCAGCACGTCTACCTGCATTGCACACTCAAACTCATTGTTACTAAGCAATTATACTAGCAAACACTGAGTGAACTTAGTGGCATCATAAAAGTGGCTGTTGGACTTCTGTATTGTCCCACTAGTAAAAAGATATTTGCAGCACGTCTGCCTGCATTGCACAATCAAACTCATTGTTACTAAGCCATTATACTAGCAAACACTGAGTGAACTTAGTGGCATCCTAAACGTGGCTGTTGGACTTCTGTATTGTCCCACTAGTGCAAAGATATTTGCAGCACGTCTACCTGCATTGCACACTCAAACTCATTGTTACTAAGCCATTATACTAGCAAACACTGAGTGAACTTAGTGGCATCCTAAACGTGGCTGTTGGACTTCTGTATTGTCCCACTAGTGCAAAGATATTTGCAGCACGTCTGCCTGCATTGCACACTCAAACTCATTGTTACTAAGCCATTATACTAGCAAACACTGAGTGAAGTTAGTGGCATCCTAAACGTGGCTGTTGGACTTCTGTATTGTCCCACTAGTGCAAAGATATTTGCAGCACGTCTGCCTGCATTGTACACTTAAACTTATTGTTACTAAGGCATTATACTAGCAAACACTGAGAGAACTTAGTGGCATCATAAAAGTGGCTGTTGGACTTTTGTATTGTCCCACTAGTGCAAAGATATTTGCAGCACGTCTGCCTGCATTGCACACTCAAACTCATTGTTACTAAGCCATTATACTAGCAAACACTGAGTGAACTTAGTGGTGACGTGATGGTGTCTCCGCAGTGGTGGATGTTGATCTCCCTAAGGTCAACCATCCTTGCTCACATAGTCTTTTACTAGGCAATGTCCCACTAGCCAGATTCCTACTCCACACTGATGAGGGGCAAATACCCCGAAACGGCTGTCTGTGGATGGATACCATGTTGGCATCGGTGGTCTCCTTGACTGGAGACTGCCCTTCCCGTGGTTGTTCCTTCCCGGTGAAAGACCTGGCTAGTTTCTTGCCAGCATTGAGAAACATGTGATGGTGTCTCCGCAGGCCTTCTTGCTTTGAATATTTCCCAGGGGGCATTGCTCTAGAATCACTGCGTTGAGAAACACGTGATGGTGTCTCCGCAGTGGTGGATGTTGATCTCCCTAAGGTCAACCATCTTTGCTAGTATAATGGCTTAGTAACAATGAGTTTGAGTGTGCAATGCAGGTAGACGTGCTGCAAATATCTTTGCTCTAGTGGGACAATACAGAAGTCCAACAGCCACGTTTAGGATGCCACTAAGTTCACTCAGTGTTTGCTAGTATAATGGCTTAGTAACAATGAGTTTGATTGTGCAATGCAGGCAGACGTGCTGCAAATATCTTTGCACTAGTGGGACAATACAGAAGTCCAACAGCCACTTTTATGATGCCACTAAGTTCACTCAGTGTTTGCTAGTATAATGGCTTAGTAACAATGAGTTTGAGTGTGCAATGCAGGTAGACGTGCTGCAAATATCTTTGCACTAGTGGGACAATACAGAAGTCCAACAGCCACATTTAGGATGCCACTAAGTTCACTCAGTGTTTGCTAGTATAATGGCTTAGTAACAATGAGTTTGAGTGTGCAATGCAGGTAGACGTGCTGCAAATATCTTTGCACTAGTGGGACAATACAGAAGTCCAACAGCCACGTTTAGGATGCCACTAAGTTCACTCAGTGTTTGCTAGTATAATGGCTTAGTGACAATGAGTTTGAGTGTGCAATGCAGGTAGACGTGCTGCAAATATCTTTGCACTAGTGGGACAATACAGAAGTCTAACAGCCACTTTTATGATGCCACTAAGTTCACTCAGTGTTTGCTAGTATAATTGCTTAGTAACAATGAGTTTGAGTGTGCAATGCAGGTAGACGTGCTGCAAATATCTTTGCACTAGTGGGACAATACAGAAGTCCAACAGCCACGTTTAGGATGCCACTAAGTTCACTCAGTGTTTACTAGTATAATGGCTTAGTAACAATGAGTTTGAGTGTGCAATGCAGGTAGACGTGCTTCAAATATCTTTGCACTAGTGGGACAATACAGAAGTCCAACAGCTGCGTTTAGGATGCCACTAAGTTCACTCAGTGTTTACTAGTATAATGGCTTAGTAACAATGAGTTTGAGTGTACAATGCAGGTAGACGTGCTGCAAATATCTTTGCACTAGTGGGACAATACAGAAGTCCAACAGCCACGTTTAGGATGCCACTAAGTTCACTCAGTGTTTGCTAGTATAATGGCTTAGTAACAATGAGTTTGAGTGTGCAATGCAGGCAGACGTGCTGCAAATATCTTTGCACTAGTGGGACAATACAGAAGTCCAACAGCCACGTTTAGGATGCCACTAAGTTCACTCAGTGTTTGCTAGTATAATGGCTTAGTAACAATGAGTTTGAGTGTGCAATGCAGGCAGACGTGCTGCAAATATCTTTGCACTAGTGGGACAATACAGAAGTCCAACAGTCACGTTTATGATGCCACTAAGTTCACTCAGTGTTTGCTAGTATAATGGCTTAGTAACAATGAGTTTGAGTGTGCAATGCAGGCAGACGTGCTGCAAATATCTTTGCACTAGTGGGACAATACAGAAGTCCAACAGCCACGTTTAGGATGCCACTAAGTTCACTCAGTGTTTGCTAGTTTAATGGCTTAGTAACAATGAGTTTGAGTGTGCAAAGGGCAGGAGGGTACAGTGGCAGGGTTGTGGGTCTGGGTAGAGGAAAGGAAACCTGCCTTTCTATTCCTCCTAATGGGGAAATGCAGCGAGGAAATCCCTGACCTTAGCTACACAGACGCTGTCATCTTGTGTAGCTGTTAAACTCTGTTTTCACGGACCTGTCACCTATGGCTCTGACCCTGCCGGTATTAGCCCTTAAAAGGACTGATAGAAAGTGCTATCCCTACTCTGTACAGCGCTGTGTATAGAGCGTACACAGCAGTATCGGAGATAGGCGCTGCGCCAGCGGTGACTGACACCAAGGACGCAGAAGAGATAATGGCGTCCGGACGGGCAGATACTCGTTTTTATAATGCAGGGACATGTGACATGGACATCCTATCACACATGCCGTTTCTTCTCTGGCTAAAAGTACACTTAGCTGTGTGTGTCTGGGATTGGCTGACATGCTGGCCCGCCCCACTACACGCGCGCGCTTAGGGAAGGAAAACAAGGAAAAAAAAAAAAATGGCCATTATCCATACAGCAGTGATCTGAATGCGCTGTTCCCGCAGACTATACACTGAAATTTCATAATAGTGTGAGTCACAGAGTGACTTACACTATTACAGTGGAAAGCCAGCTAGTAATTAGCTGGTCTTTTTGCTGCTAGAACCGTTCTCGAACGTATCTAGAACTATCGAGCTTTAGCAAAAAGCTCGAGTTCTAGTTCTATTTAGAACAGCCCCCAAAATCACTCGAGCCGCGAACTGGATAACCTCGAACCGCGAACCGCGCTCAACTCTAATAAAGAGTTCTCTCAAAATGACTCTAACAGTTGGGTAGCCCCATTACCCTTTCGGTCTCCAAGGCCAAGGTTGTCAAACAACTCCCAGCAAGCAACCGCAAGGTTCTCCTCTCTAAAACGCACCTTAAAAAGACAACCAGAGATGGAGAAACACTTTGTCGAGTTTATGCAAAATATCCTCGACAGAGATCATACTGAACAGTGGCACCACATTCCCACTGAAAAAAACCCAGCTGACCGAGGAACGAGACTCACTGCTGCGTCCAAACTCGGCAACAACATGTGGCTGATACCTACAAGTATCTTATACGAGGAGACCTGCGATAACTACGTTGGCAACATGGATGAGCTGGTGGAACCAGAATCCAACAAGGAAATTAGACCAATCATCTCCGCTCATTATACTTCAGGAACATCAAAACAGAAGTTGGGACCTCATCGCCTCGAGCGCTGCTCTAGTTGGTCATCTGCTGTACGAGCCGTAGCTCGTCTTATTCACATCGCTCACTGTCTCTACAAGTCTTCAATGTGCCACGGCTGGCACATGGGCGTGAATCATCCTGCTGTCATCGACAAAGAACATGCCAAACAATTCCGGTCCGACTGTGGAACTAATTTCACAGGGGCTTGTAAGGAACTGCAGCTAAACAACTTCTTGGCTGACAACGGCTGTACCTGGGTGTTCAATCTCTCACACTCGTCACACATGTGTGGATCCTGGGAACGCATGATCGGAATCGCACGAAGAATCCTTGATTCCATGCTACTAAATCACAAACTTCCTTTCACCCACGAAGTGCTGGTGACCTTCCTTGCAGAGGTATCCGTTATAATAACCCCCAGACCTCTGGTTCCTGTATCATCCGACCATGATGCTCCAATGATTCTCACTCCAGCCACACTCCTCACACAGAAAATTGGAGCTGTTTCAGTCGCTCCTGGGGACTTCAATCAAAAGGACATTTTCAGACGTCAATGGAAGCAAGTATAACATCTGTCCAACGTGTTCTGGCATCGGTGGAAGACCGAGTATTTGCATCTGCTTCAAAGCCGTCACAAATGGCAGAAGTCATCTCCTAACCTGCAAGTAGGAGACGTTGTCTTGCTGAAAGACAGAGAGGCTCATCGCAACGAGTTGCCAATGGGACTCATCACCAAGGCTGTACTCAGCGACAATGGAAAGACCCGGAAGGTTGCAGTGAAGGTGACGAAGGGCGGTTCAACCCGAATCTTCTTTCGTCCAGTCACTGAACTCGTGCTACTTTTACCGAAGGAGGACTTTACATGAACTAACTTTGTCGTTGGACACTGCCACGGCGGGGAGCGCACCTTCTCTTACCCCTGCTGTACTGAGATACAACTGTCCGTGTCCAATTGAACCTTGAACTTTTCCTTTGGACTAAAACTTTACCGTTGGATTATTAGGTTGGAGGAAGAGTTGGCATGTTTGTGGCTTCCCCAATCTGAAGATGGGTTTGTTGAACTTTAATTCATTTTCCATTTTTTCTACTTTTACATTTTTACGCAAGGAATATGCGTCATCAACCAAGCATGGACTTGAATTCAGTGTATTACTGTTGCATTTTGTGTTTCTCTCTTTTCTCGTTACAGGTTTCATGACAGCGAATGACAGGATCGACTCCTTACGTCTTACAAGGACTTGTGAAATCAGATGATTTCAGACGGGGAGTGTTGTGTCCCATGAATGGGAACAACCTGTTGTATATATTTCTTGCATGGCATATTTTTCCTCCTATCAGGAAATTCCTTATTATTACTAGGTAGATTTAGACTGTATGAAGTTTGTCCCTATGTTCCTCCCTTAGTTGGCTTCTGTTTAGAATGCTCCTCCCTTCCTCCTCAGTTTAGTCTAGAGAGGAACCATTGCTGAAGGCACACGTCTACAACCCTGTACAGATTATTCCATTTCACCTGCCTTTACTTTGTACTTAATACAAGATTCTAGAAGAAAACTACAGCGTTTCTCCTGGTCTTCCTACAAGTCAAAGTTTCTGGCTGAGTTGAACTATCTGTTGATGCTTTTGAAGTGTGAGTACAATCATACAGTTATCTAAGGGACTGATAATTAGAGCGCTTGGGATTCACAGCTTCTAGGAAGAGACAGAATAATGTACCTAGAAACACATGCACGCTCCTGTCAGAGGTGTGTGCGGGTGATGCAATGTCAGACTCGTGTGGGTCTGACATGACATCATACCGCACAGTCTGCCATTGTTTGAACATGAGCGTGCATGTACCTAGAAACACATGCACGCTCCTGTCAGAAGTGTGTGTGGCTGTGCTGCGATGTCAGACTTGTGATAGTCCCTCGCAAGCGTGACTGCTGCCTAAGATAAACCGCATGCGGTTTTTTTTTATTATTTAAATGAATGATTAAAAAAAAAACGACATGCGGTCCCCCCAATTTTCATCCCCAGCTATGATAACGCCGGCTGGGGGCTGGTATATTCTCAGCCCGCAGCCGCCCGGTATTGCCGCATCTATTAGATGTGACAATTCCGGTGCAATATCGGCTCATCTTGATTGCCCTAGTTCGTTGGCAATCAAGGTAATAGCAGGGGTTAATAACAGTGCACGGCTGCTATTAAACCCTACGTTTGTGATCGCACGGGCGTCTGTGAGATACCTCACAAACCTGTAAATTACAGTAAATAAACAAGACACAGAGAATAAAGTACAAACACAGCCTCCTCCTTCACCACTTTATTACCCCAACACAGCCCTCTAGCTCTGGCATAATCCACACCAGATCCAGCGAAGACACATCCAGCTCTGCTACTTGTCAGAGCGAGCAGCCATAGAGCACGGCTGCCCGCTCTGAGTGCAGCTTATTACTGAGCCGCGATAAGCGATGACTGCACGGCAGAGCTGTCACAGGCTGGGGGAGCATCAGCCAGGAACCAATCACAGATGAGAGGACGGCTGGTGGGTGGGGAAAACACTGGAAAGCTGTGTGTATGCGATGGACAGTACAGGAAGTGAAAGCGCGAACCGGAAGCAATGTGCCGCCATGACACCGAGTTTCGGTAAGTATGAAACGCTAATTTATTTCTGAGTTTGTTATTATTAATTTCCGTATCTGAATCGTGCACCCGGAATCCTGCGCCCGGGTGCGGCACAGATATAGCGCTGAAACCGCGCGGATCCGGACTTTTACAGTCCAGATCCGCTCAGCAGTACCGGTGACAAGTAACCCCTTAGCTCCCGTGGGGCTACTCATGCGACAGTTGAATACAGGTTGCGCCTGAGATAGCGCTATGCGCAGTCTCCGACCTCAATGTGATCTTAGTGAAGAGTTTTCTGCAATACTTACAAATGCTACTGTGCATGCCTGGAATTACCATGTATGTCGGCAACAGGTGGTGGAAGGCCATGTAGGCAGACAGGGGCTGGAATAGATAGCAAGACCTGACCCACATATTCCCACCTCTGTTGCACCTGTCAATCAAATAGCAGTGCATTGCTGGAAGTTTACTTGCCCATATTTCTGAAATAAAACCTCCAATCTCGGAACAAAAGCTTACATTCAGCATACTAGCACCAGTATAGCACTGAATTTACTTCATATGTGAAAATCCTGATGCTTGATTCCCTTTAAGGAAGGTATCCCTGAAGAAAGGGATCCAGGGAGCAATGAAGAGTGTCCTACCAAGGAAGCGGCCATACCAAGGAGAAGACTCTACAAGGAGATAGGAGGAAAACAGAGACCAAGTAGAGCGGACCTCATATTTGTTGTAATATACATGGACCCCATAGATACATACAAAAACTTGTGAACAAGAAGGGGTATTTATCATGGTTTTTTTTAAGTAAAACTACTGTACCACAGTTGTGAAAAAGTATACAGTTTTTAGTATTACAAAAAGTGCAAATATCAAAAATCACATGTGGTGACAATTAGTAGTTAGACATACATAGTTAAAATCCAATTAGATGAGACAAAGAGAGAAAAAGGTCCCAGGGAGGGAGACAGACTACCCCTTAACTAAAACTGGTAAGAAAGTAGTATTACTATATCCCAAAGGGGGGGGGCATATAAGTAACCAAAAGATATCAATAGTATACCCCCTGGGCTAGTGGAGTGATGGAATGTCCATACATTAAACAGTAACCAACAGGATAAGGTCCAAATCAGGGCCTGAGTACACCAGTATGTAACACCACCAGAATAATCTCAGGAAAAAAAAAAAAAAGTCATATAGTGGTGGGTAAATTGGCACCTGAAGGACCTACCTGTGGTACGTATAGCACCCAGAAAGGGAGTCTGTCAGCCTCACATGTGGACCCGGTCCCGACACGTGTTTCGCATGTGCTTCAACGGGAGACCGAGATAGGAGGGTCACACAAAAGTGGCATAACAAGGAGGCACCAAGCATGGTACCAGGAATACACTGATAGGAGCTGTAAACCTGAATGTGTCCTTTCTGGTAATGGCTGCTTTATCAATTTTATTCAGTTCATTTAACTTATAGTATAGAACAATTTCTCTTCATTTGCTTTTGGAGATGTGATTATTTTTTGTGGTCCATCACCTAGAATTAAACATAGGGATTCTGTTATTGTTGGTTATTATTAGAATTTAATATTAGTATTGATATTAATAATATTTCTATTTTTTCTATGGTATCCTTGTCATTCAATATTGATAATGCCCACAGTAATTATGCAACAAGGTGTCACCTGAGATCTGACACGCTGTTAACACCACCACTGTGGATCAGTTAATGGGTTCTGTCATTTGGACAATAAGAAGAGTCCCATCAAATGTGACAAATTTGTGTTGGGGGCTCCTGACGTAGCGTCAATATGAACTCACATGTCAGGAAATCTAGTGCAGTTTCAAGTGTTTCTAATTGTTCCTTTCTGTTCCCATAGCCCAACTTGGGTCTAATTTGGTCTCATATCGCCTGTAGGAGAAGGAAGGAACAGTTCGGAAGTACTAACTAAGACTTAGGAAGAGGAAGAGATAGTAGAAAAAGGGGTAAAAGCCAAAAATAGCATAGAAATAATAGGAGAAAAACAGGGAAGACAAAAAATAGAATAAATGATATAACGGCCTCACATACTAGAGATAGCTCTATTGAAAACCAGTGGTCTGTTATGTGACTGTGAACTATACAGTATACGTCCAGCCTGTGGTGTATGTCACTCCATATATCTCAATAGTTTCTAACAGACCAAGTGAATAGGGTTTTACATATTTTGGACAAAGTATTGACCAATACCTCCCATTTATTATAAATTATTTTATATAATTTTTTTATTGCACATTTTTCCATTTTTATGACGGATGTATGCAGGGCCCATTGGGGTGTCTGTCCTGTGGGGTGCACGTGTGTAGTGCTGGGCAGCCCGCCTGATCTAATAGTATGGACGTCATCAATAGGCTGTGAGCCAGACACTGTGCATCACACATACAAGTGCATCTCAATAACTTAGAATATCGTCAAAAAGTAAATTTATTTCAGTAATTCAATAGAAAAAGGGGAACGCATATATTATATAGAGTCATTACACACAGAGTGATCTATTTCAAGTGTTTAAGAAAGCCACGGATCCCCCTGGGGGGAGGGGCGACATGACCAAGGGGGAGGTAGGGAGTGATGGAGTTAATAGGGACAGTGTAGGTATGCCTAATATGGCTTTAGGGGGGTTGGTCTTAGCCTGGGAGGAAGAGGAGGAGTAGGGAAAGGGTTAGTTTGGGAAAGAGGAAAGGTTACCTCCTTTCCTGCTTCCGGACGCCGATCGATCCACACGTGGACTCCCCATGGCGGACCTCCAGGAACTGCAGCGGATGATACAGGCAGCCGTAGCAGCGCACGGGCCCCTGGCAGTGCAGACCCACATCAGGGCTGCTGGGGTCAACCCGTCGGCGCTTGCCCCTTGTCCCCCCAGCGGCGGCGGGCGCCAGTCACGGCCCCCCCCGCAGGTATTCCCCGGGCGCAGGGGGTGGCGAGGAGGAGATGCAAGAGCCCCTCCAGGGACCCTCCGCAGAGTGCAGAGCAGCAGCGGCGTCTGGCTGCTGCAGAAGCCGGCGGGAGGAATCTTCGTTCCAGCCGCGGCGGTCGGGATGTGGGAGTGGCCAGCACGGGGCCTACTTCCGGTCCCAGCCTCCGGGCTGGAGTTACTGTGACTGCAGCGGCTCCAGGTCGGGAGCGCGCTCGGCACGGGAGAGAGGCCAGCAGATCCCCCTGCAGTCAGCGGGGGGACCGTGGGGCTGCAGGTGGCGGTAGGTCCTGCACCAGTGGGGGGGTCTGGGGTTCCTGCCCCTGGTGCGGCTGAGGAAAGGGGTGACGGCGTGAGCCCTGCGGCGACCGCCAGGTCACTCAGGTCCGCTTTGCAGCCCTCGGACGTGGCAGTCTCCCGTGGGAGCGGGACGACTCGGCGGATGGAGGCCTGCGGTGGCCCAGGAGGGCTAGAGGCGGCGACGGCCGGGATCCAGGGCCGGGCGTCTGTCCGTCCACGTCCAGAATCCCCTGGCAGTCGGCAGGGGGGTGGGCGCGGGCGCAAGAGGTCGAGACCCGGGGTGCCGGCGCGGGGGACAGGACGGTCTCCTGGGTTGTCGTCCCGGGGCAAGAGACGGAGCGGGGCCCACGGGGCCCGATCTGGCGGCCGTGGTGGGGGGGGTGCTGCGGTGGCGCCCCCCGGATGTCAGGTGGAAGATGAGGTCGGCGGCGAGGAGGAGGAAGAGTAATTCGCTTCAGAGGAGTCGGATGGACGACAGACGGAGGACGGCGAGGCGGCGGTCTCGGGGGACGCCGAGCTGCGGTCGGGTGAGACGGCCGTGGAGTCGGCAGGGGCTGCGCTGGCGGGGTGTTTCAGGGGAGGCGGGCGGCTGCGGCTATGGCAGCGCCCGGCGGATCTGCAGTATGGAGCCAATTGTTGGGGCTGTTTCAGGGGCTGGCGGCGGCTTCAGGGGCGGCGGGGAAGGGGGCGCAGGCACCGGCGGCGGCGTGGGTGGGACCGGCAGTTCGTGGGGCCGCGTCGGTGGAGGAGGGAGATGGAGCGGGCGCGGAGAAGGGGGGAGGGGGGGCGAAGGGGGGAGTGGGGTCGGGGGGGCAAAAGAGAAAGAAAAGGAGAAAGAGGACGAAGTGGTGCGCTTGGATGATAGGGCCAGAAGTGAGGTTTACGTTTGTTTTGAAGGCCCGCTGGGGGCCCATTTAAAGAAGGAGGTGCGGGAAAAAATTTGGAAAGGGGAATACGTGGAGATATTTTCTCTGCTCCCTCTGGAGAAATTTAATCTGGATAGGGTGAAGCCGAGCGACTCCAAAAAAGAGAAGGACGAGGAGGAAAAACTCCGTTATAGGCTTATTCCTCGGACTTTTACAAACTGGTTACAGGCGTTTGCGATTTTGGCCAGCGTGGTGGGGGAGAAGGAGCCGGAGCATTGTTCGGCCTTGTTCGGGTACATGGATGCGATAGGGGAGGCTTATCGGGTTTACGGCGGGTTGGCGTGGCTGCGTTACGATGAGCAATTCAGGCAGCGGAAGGCGCTGTGGCCAAGTATGCGATGGGACCATAAGGATATTTCCTTATGGATGCGGCTGATGTCGGCGCCGACTCAGCCCTTTCGGGGGAGTGCCGGGGGTCCGGGGGCAGGGTCCGCGGCGAGTCAGAAGAAAGGTGTCTGCTGGCAATATAATGAAGGGCAGTGCAGGTTTGGAGCGGCATGCCGCTTTAAGCATGAATGCTCGGGATGTGGGGGAGGACATAGCCTGTCCAAGTGTTTTAAAAAGGGGAAAGGAAAGGCTGGTGACGGTGCTGGTAAGAGGGACGACGCTGGTGAAGGTAGAAGCGATGGCCCCCTTTTTAAATAGATATCCGGATAGTGAGTCGGCGGCGTTGTTATGTTTTGGTTTTTCTGACGGCTTTCGTATCCCGTCGGTTGTTAATGCATCGGTCCCGCCATACCGTAATTTGTGTTCTGCTAGGGAGCATCCGGAAGTGGTGGATGAGAAGCTGGAAAAGGAGGTGGCTTTGGGCAGGATGGGAGGTCCTTATGACGCCCCACCGTGTTTAAATTTGGTGGTTTTGCCGCTGGGGGTGGTACCGAAGAAAGAACAGAATAAATTTCGGCTCATCCATCATTTGTCTTACCCGGAGGGGCTATCGGTGAATGATGGCATTGCGGCGGAGCTGTCAGCGGTATATTATGTGTCGTTCGATAAGGCATTGGATCTGGTCAGGTCGGCGGGTCCGGGTGCGTTGATGGCGAAGGCGGATGTGGAAGCGGCGTTTCGGTTGTTACCGGTTCATCCGGACAGCCAGCATTTGTTAGGTTGCTGGTGGGATGGCAGTTATTATGTTGATCGTTGTTTGCCAATGGGCTGTTCAATTTCGTGTTCGTATTTTGAGGCGTTTAGTTCGTTTGTAGAGTGGGTGGTCCGTGATGTGTCCGGGCTTACGTCCATTATTCATTATTTGGACGATTTCTTTTGTGTTGGGCCGGCGGGCTCCATGGTTTGTGCGGGGCTGCTATTCGCGTTGCAGAAAGTCGCGGGCAGTTTTGGTATTCCTTTGGCGCCTGAAAAGACGGAAGGCCCGGCGCCGGTGGTGCGTTTTCTTGGTATTGAGATTGATTCCATTGCTATGGAATGCAGGTTGCCGGAAAGGAAGGTTCATGATTTGAGGGCCGCGGTGGCGGAGGTGAAAGCGGCAAAGAAGGTGCGGCTTAAGGCGGTGCAGTCCTTGCTTGGGAAATTGAATTTCGCTTGCAGGATCGTGCCGATGGGGAGAGTATTTGCGAGGCGCTTGGCGACGGCAGGTGTGCGGTCGCCGGCGCATTTTGTGCGGATCACGAGGGTGATCAGGGACGATTTGTCAGTGTGGGACCAATTTTTGCAGCATTTTAATGGCAGGGCGCTGGTGCTGGAGAAGGTGGCATCTAACGGGGCGCTAGAGCTGTTCACGGATGCGGCCGGGTCGGCCGGTTTTGGGGCCGTGTTTCGGGGTCACTGGTGTATGGGGCAGTGGCCGCAGGCGTGGCGGGAGAGTGGTTTGGTCAGGAATCTGGCGCTGCTGGAGCTATTCCCCATTGTAGTGGCAGTGGAGCTATGGGGGTCGCATTTCACGGGGAGGAAGATGTGCTTTCATTGCGATAACCAGGCGGTGGTGTACGCTATCAACAACTTGTCTGCTAAGTCGGAGCCGGTAGTGGTGTATTTGCGGCATTTGGTGTTGAGATGTTTGCAGCTGAATGTGCAGGTGGTGGCAAAGCACGTTCCAGGAGTTGACAATGAGGTGGCTGACGCTTTGTCTCGTTTTCAGTTCGACAGGTTTCGGGCGCTACTGCATTGGGCGGACGAGGTCGGAATGGAGTGTCCGGAGGACTTGTGGAATCTGGTGAGGCGGTGATCTCAGAGTTGATTCGGTGGTCGGTGACCAAGGTGACTTGGTGCCGCTACGAAAAAGTGTGGGCTGAATGGGAGGAGTTGGTGGGTCGGTTGTTTGACGGGGTGAGCGTAGATTACTTGGTGGCTTTATTGTCATTGGTGTGCACGGATTTTGCAGCCGGACGATCGGCGTCGGCAGTGGCACATCGGGTGGCGGCGGTGGCGTTTTGGTTAAAAATGAGAGGGGAGCGCGATGTTTCGCAGGATTTTCGGGTTCGACAGGCTTTACGGGGTTTTCGCCGCGGTGTACGGGTGAGGGACAAGAGGCGTCCTATTTCGTTTGGTTTGTTGCGACGGATGGTGGGTGGCCTGAGTGGTATTTGTGAGTCGGCATACGAGACGGTTTTGTTTACAACGGCTTTCGGTCTTGCTTTTTATGGGGCGTTCCGGATTGGGGAGTTGGTGAGCCCGTCCATGGTGACAGGTGGCGGTTTGATGCTCGAGGATGTGCGAGTGGGCGGTGGTCAGGTGGAGTGCCGGATTCGTCGGTCAAAGACGGACCAGTTGGGCCGTGGTAGGTGGGTGGTGTTATATGCGGTTCTAGGGGAAGAATTGTGCCCAGTGCGTTTAGTGGAGAGGTTTGTGGCCATGAGGGGGGCTTACCGGGCCCGTTTTTGCGGCACATGAATGGGTGTTTTTTATCAAGGTTTCAGTTTTTGGCGGTTCTGCGGCAAAGTTTACGAAACGCAGGGGAGCGCCCGGAGGAGTTCGGGTCGCATTCCTTTCGGATTGGGGTGGCTATGGAGGCCGCTCGTTGGGGGGCTTGGCGACGAGGTGGTGAAGCGTATTGGTAGATGGGAATCTTCCTGTTTTCGGCGGTATGTGAGACCGCAGTTGTTGTAGCGGCATGGTAAGTTCGTTCACGTGCGGGTGGTTTGTGAAGAGGCTGTTTCTAGCTGCTTTGGTGGCTGTGATGTTATTGGTTTTGATTTTTCTGTTTGTTTTACTTTATTGTAGGGAAGTGCCTGATCTGGATCTTGGGGCATTCATTCGTGTTTTGGGGGGGCCCGTCGGGCTGAGGTTCGCCAGAATGGTCGGCAGCTGGGTTTGGATCGCGCTCAAGCGACTGTCCGGTGGATTGGTGTTCGGGGTATGGAATGGTCCAGGGTGGTTCCGGAATTCCGTTTCCATTGTAAAGTCGAGCGGCCTCCGGATGTGCTGGTGTTACATGTGGGGGGTAATGATCTGGGTGCCCGGGCGTCGCGAGATCTTATCCGCGATATAAAGCTTGATTTATTGCGGTTATGGAAGGAGTACCCTGGTTTGATTGTCGTGTGGTCCGACATAGTGACCAGGTTGGCGTGGAGGGGGGCCCGGTCGGTAGAGAAGGTCAATAAGGCCAGGGCCCAGGTGAATCGGGTGGTTGCTCGGTTCATTACCAGGAACGGTGGGTTGGTGGTGAGGCACAGGGAGTTGGAGCCAGCTACTTGGCAGTTTCGGAGGGGTGACAGTGTCCACCTCAATGACATTGGTGCAGATTTATGGGCGTTGGGTCTGCAGGATGGCGTGGAGCGTGCTTTTGGTGTGTGGCGGATCCAGGCCACGTAAGGTGTCACGTGGCCTGTCCTGTGGCGGGGGGGTAGGTCTGGTCCAGAGGTTTGGAAGTGAGTGGTGGCTGGACCGGGAGTCATTGTCTCGGTATGGTGGCTCTCGGTTCCGGGATGTGGCAGGCACGGGGTTCTGCCAAGGTGTGGGGTGTCAATCCGTGGGTGATTGGCACCTCGTCTCTGGGTCGGTGTGTTGCGGCCGGGGACAGGGGGAGTAGTAGTTATGGACTGGGCCTGCCCCGGGGGGTCTTGTAAATGTTATTGTCTATTGTTACCTTTATGTTGTTGTTTGGGGGGTCGCCCGTTGGACGGCGTCCCTAAGGTGTTAGTTTGTAAACAATAGGCAATAAAAGGCTGCTGTGGCCATTTTGAACCAAGTCGCATGCAGTCCGTGTGTTTATTCTTAGAGTATAAGGGGTTTGGTAACACAGACATCACGACCGGAGAATCCTCCCTCAGCTGGTCAAGAAAGCCACGGATCCCCCTGGGGGGAGGGGCGACATGACCAAGGGGGAGGTAGGGAGTGATGGGGTTAATAGGGACAGTGTAGGTATGCTTAATATGGCTTTAGGGGGGTTGGTCTTAGCCTGGGAGAAAGAGGAGGAGTAGGGAAAGGGTTAGTTTGGGAAAGAGGAAAGGTTACCTCCTTTACTGCTTCCGGACGCCGATCGATCCCCGCCCACCCTCCCTTTATGTTGTTCTTTGGGGGATGTGTTTTGGGTAGTTGGGATGATATTTGTCACAGCAGCGGGGGGGGTAGGTCTGGTCCAGAGGTTTGGAAGTGAGTGGTGGCTGGACCGGGAGTCATTGTCTCGGTATGGTGGCTCTCGGTTCCGGGATGTGGCAGGCACGGGGTTCTGCCAAGGTGTGGGGTGTCAATCCGTGGGTGATTGTCACCTCATCTCTGGGTCGGTGTGTTGCGGCCGGGGACAGGGGGAGTAGTAGTTATGGACTGGGCCTGCCCCGGGGGGGTCTTGTAAATGTTATTGTCTATTGTTACCTTTATGTTGTTGTTTGGGGGGTCGCCCGTTGGACGGCGTCCCTAAAGGCCCCGTCACACTAAGCAACATCGCTAGCAACATCGCTGCTAACGAACAACTTTTGTGACGTTGCTAGCGATGTTGCTGTGTGTGACATCCAGCAACAACCTGGCCCCTGCTGTGAGGTCGTTGGTTGTTGCTGAATGTCCTGGGCCATTTTTTAGTTGTTGCTGTCCTGCTGTGAAGCACAGATCGCTGTGTGTGACAGCGAGACAGCAACAACTAAATGTGCAGGCAGCAGGAGCCGGCTTCTGCAGAGGCTGGTAACCAATGTAAACATCGGGTAACCAAGAAGCTCTGTCCTTGGTTACCCGATATTTACCTTTGATACCAGCCTCCGCCGCTCTCACTGTCAGTGCCGGCTCCTGCTCTGTGCACATGTAGCTGCAGCACACATCGGGTAATTAACCCGATGTGTGCTGTAACTAGGAGAGCAGGGAGCCAGCGCTCAGTGTGCGCTGCTCCCTGCTCTCTGCACGTGTAGCTGCGTGCGCTGGTAACCAAGGTAAATATCGGGTTGGTTACCCGATATTTACCTTAGTTACCAAGCGCAGCATCTTCCACGCGGCGCTGGGGGCTTGTCACTGGTTGCTGGTGAGCTCACCAGCAACTCGTGTAGCGACGCTCCAGCGATCCCTGCCAGGTCAGGTTGCTGGTGGGATCGCTGGAGCGTCGCAGTGTGACATCTCACCAGCAACCTCCTAGCAACTTACCAGCGATCCCTATCGTTGTTGGGATCGCTGGTAAGTTGCTTAGTGTGACTGGACCTTAAGGTGTTAGTTTGTAAACAATAGGCAATAAAAGGCTGCTGTGGCCATTTTGAACCAAGTCGCATGCAGTCCGTGTGTTTATTCTTAGAGTATAAGGGGTTTGGTAACACAGACATCACGACCGGAGAATCCTCCCTCAGCTGGTCATTTCTGTTAATGTTGATTATTATTGTGTCGCCAGGGGTTAAGGGGATACCCAGAACCGGGCCAAGGGTCGCTTCTGGAAAGGGGATCACGGTGTCGTGACCCGGTCTGTGCTCCCTGGTTCCACAATAAAAAGGGGGGTTGTGTTCGTGACGCCACCCGTGGAATGTGATCAGAGATGACCACCGCTGCTGCAGAACCTCCGGGGTGATGGAAGGCAGCTTGAGATGGGACGGCTCCCCACGGGTAGAGCCTTTTCCCCGGGGCAGTATGTTAGTCTATGGGGGGAGTGCAGGACACGAGCACAATAAACAGGCAGACTCACGGTTTTGCAGTTTCTTTGTCCTTTACTGATGATGGTATTCAGCAGAGTACTGTCCACGGAGTCTGTGAGGGGTTCAGGGCTTCTCCCACCCAGCCGGGCCGTTTTGGCTTCCTTGCCTGCACTGTGTGTCTGTGGCCCCGCTGCTGAGTGAACTATGCAGCTGGCTCTGCTCTGCTCTGCTCCTAGGTACCGACCTGACAGGCAACTCGAGTCCTTACTAGTATGTTCCTGAACTCTGCGTTTGTTGCTTGTGTCTGTGGTACAGGTGAAAGATCTGGAATCTTCACTTCTCTGGTGGTAACTGTGCAGTATGTAACCTGCAGTCTCGGATCCAGCATCCGTTCTGTGTGCTCCACTGGGATGAACTCAGCAATGCTCTGTCTCCCAGGAATGTTCCTTTGTGTACTCCTTCTCCTTTCCTCAGACCCTCAGCTAGGCCTGGAATTGGTCAGTGGATCCTGAGGTGAGCTAAAGCCAGCTTCCAACCTGCAGACCCTTTCTCCTCAGTGCTCTGCACTGAACTTCCAAACTGAAACTACTCTGAAACTACTTCTGACCATTTCCTCCCTCCACCAGAATATACAGGGAAGCAGCTTGGTCTCCCCCTTCTGGCCAGGAGGTCTTGGTGTTGTGTGTGGGGAGTTAACCCTTTGTGTTGTTACTGTGGCAACCCTGGGGTGCCACATTCCCCCTTAGTGAAGAGCAGTACTCCGGGACTGTGAAACAAACAAACAAGTTATCACAACAATTATATATATATACAGAGTCTCAAAAGGAAAAAATACAAAAACCTTAAAGTTCAAAAAGAGTCCAAAATGTTCAAAAATATATAAGTGTTCATACAGTATAGTCTCTGTAGGTACTGGGCTTTTGGTCTTAACGTTGCAATTAAATAAACATTTCAATCAACAAACACTTCTTAAAGGTGTCTCTACTCTGGTCATAAGTGCAGTAGACCTCACGGCCCTCGGGCCACCAACAATGTGATCAAGTTGTAACTCTCCGTGCTGCCACCTTACACCACTCTTCTCTCACCTTTTCTGTACAATAAACTGTTACGGTTTTTCATATAAACATTAAAACATATGTACATTTTATATGCAATTCCACATTAGTCTTTATATCTTGCTGGTATCTGACCCTGAGTACTACGCTGTGACCTGCGTACTGCTGTTGTACTGGGTGTACTTAGCATAATGGTGTGGGTGGAAGTGTACCTATTTGGTGTTTCTGGTACTTGTGAGGATGGGGTACTGACTGTAGGACTGGCAAGCTCACTGGGACCAGGAATCTGTTCTTCCTCTACGGTTTCGACTTCCAGTTCTTCTTGTCTTGAGACTTCTTGTGGTACGAGTTCTGATGCTGGTTCCGCCACTTGAGGGAAGGCGATCATTGGGACTACTACTGCTCCATAGTAATTTGGCCATGTTTTTGGGAAATCTCCTAAGACTGTGTGGAATACATCTTCTTCCTTCTTGACAGGTTGTACCTGTATGGGTAAGGTGACTTCTGGTGTCTTCAGGGTTTCAGGACACGGTTTGAGTTGATCTCTTGACACGACAGCTGATGTCCTTCCTTCATCCTTACTGATTAGACACACTTTGGGATTATCCATACTGGATGGTAAGACTGTATATGGGGTGGTTTCCCACTGATTATCCAATTTGTTTGTGCGCCGTTTCCTCTTGAGAACTTGGTCACCAGGTTGCAATGGGGTTGCTAGAGCATGCTGGTTGAAGTTTCTCTCTTGTCTTCCCCTAGCTTGTTGGAGACTTTTCTCTACGCACTCTTGTACTTGGCGATACTGCTGCTGACGTAGGGTATCCCAATTGGATTCTTGAACTTACGCATCTGGCTTCAGAATTCCCATATCTAGATCAATTGGCAGTTTACCGGGCCTTGCACGCATAAGGTAAGCGGGGGTGCAGTTTGTAGAACTCACCGGGACATGATTGTACAAGTCCACTAGGTCTGGCAACTTCTCTGGCCATTGATTTCTTTCTGACTCTGGTAAGGTCTTCAACAGGTCAATCACAATATGGTTCATCTTCTCACATAAGCCATTTGTTTGGGGATGGTATGCTGTTGTGCGGATCTTTTTACAGCCATACATGTTGCAGAATTCTTGGAAAATCTGTGATTCAAAAGCTGGACCTTGATCTGCAAGGACTTGTTCTGGGTAACCATGGGGTCTGCAAAAGTACGTCTGGAATGCTTTAGCTGCTGTTCTAGCTGTAAGGTCTTTCACGGGTACCACCACTAAGAAGCGTGAGTAATGGTCCACGATGGTTAAGGCATAGACATAGCCAGACCGGCTTGGTGACAACTTGACGTGGTCTAATGCGACTAGCTCGAGTGGTTGCTTGGTTACTATGGACTGGAGTGGAGCTCTCTGGTTCTGTTGATCCTTTCTTCTGAGGTTGCACGGTCCGCATTTTCTACACCAATCTTCAATTGATTTTCTCATGCCAACCCAGTAGAATCTTTCTCTTAAGAGCACTTCCAACTTTTTCCAACCAAAATGACCAGCACCGTCGTGGTAAGCTTCCAGAACCATCTTGACGTCTCTCTTGGGCACGATGATCTGCCAGACCAACTCATGTGTTTTTGGATTGGTGTGCCTTCTACAGAGCTTCCCTTGGTACAGGAACAATTTACCTCTCTCTTTCCAGAGATGTTGTGTCTCAGCTGGGGCATTCTGATTAGGATAAGCACCTTGTTGTGTAAGCAGTTCTTTCACTAGCTTCACAGCTGGATCACTGTCTTGTGTGTCAGCCCATCCGTGGTGTGCCAATGGGTTGAGAGTTGCCTGCTGTTGTTTTTGGTAGACACTCGGTTGATACTGTCCCACCTTAGGATGGTGAAAGGCCGGCAGCTCAATTTCTTCCAGTCCCTCCGGTTCCTCTTCCACGTCCCCCGAGTGTGGCATCCGGGATAAAGCATCTGCATTCCCATTCTTGTGGCCTGCCCTGTACTTGATGACAAAGTTGTAGTTTGACAGTCGGGCAATCCATCGCTGTTCCAGCGCACCTAGTTTTGCAGAGTCCAGGTGGGTCAACGGATTGTTGTCAGTAAAGATGGTAAATTCTGCAGCTGCCAGGTAGTGTTTGAAACGCTCTGTTACAGCCCAAACTACTGCCAGTAGTTCTAACTTGAAGGAGCTGTAATTCTCTGGGTTTCTTTCTGTAGGCCGGAGCTTCCTGCTTGCAAAGGCAATAACTTTCTCTTTGCCTTCCTGCTTTTGAGACAATACTGCTCCCAGTCCTACGTTGCTGGCATCCGTGTACAAAATGAAGGGTTGATGGTAATCTGGATATGCCAGGATCTCTTCTCCTGTCAGTGCCCACTTCAACTTCTTAAAGGACTCTTCTCTCTCATCACTCCACTGGAAAGGAGGATTTCGGGCTGCAGACTTCTTTGACTGTCCTACCAGGATGTCTTGTAGGGGAGCTGCTAGCTTCGTGAACCCTTTTATAAATCTTCTATAGTAGCCTACCAGTCCCAGGAATTGCCTCACCTCTTTCACGCTGGTGGGTCTCGGCCAATCTCTGATCACGGTAACTTTTTCAGGATCTGGTGCTACCCCTTCTGAGCTCACGACATGTCCCAGGTACTGTACCCTTGGCTTTAGAAGGTGACACTTGGATGGCTTGATTTTCATGCCGTATCCGGATAAGGCTTCAAACACTTCTGCCAGGTCTTGTAGATGCTGTTCATAGGTCTTGGAGTAGACTATGACGTCATCCAGGTACAGGAGGACAGTTTCAAAGTTCTTATGTCCTAGGCAGCACTCCATCAGTCGCTGGAAGGTACCAGGCGCGTTGCAGAGTCCAAACGGCATACAATTGAACTCACAGAGGCCCATCGGTGTGGTGAACGCTGTCTTCTCCTTATCAGCCTCTGCCACAGGAACTTGCCAATACCCACTAGTCAGATCTAGGGTGGAAAAGTAAGTAGCGGATTTTAATGCAGCCAATGACTCTTCTATCCTAGGTAATGGGTATGCATCCTTGTGTGTAATGCGGTTGATCCGTCTGTAGTCTACACACATCCTCATGGTCCCATCTTTTTTCTTAACTAGCACTAGTGGGGCTGCCCAGGGGCTACAACTGTCTCTTATTACTCCTGCCTCTTTCATTTCTTTGAGCATGTCTTTGGCGCATTGGTAGTGAGCCGGTGGTACTGGTCTATACCTCTCCTTTATGGGTGGATGGTTACCTGTGGGTATAGTGTGCTCTACCCCTTTGATCTGCCCAAAGTCTAATGGGTGTTTGCTGAATATTTGTTCATATTCTTTCACTACCCTGTATACTCCATGCTTTTGATGGGAGGGTGTAGAATTGGTACCTACATGTAGCTTTTGGCACCAATCCTCCAGCTTTCCCTCTGAGCCATTGTCCGCCTGATTTGACGGCTTCAAGGGCTCAACGGTGGTGATGGCGTTGTTATCAACCGTATATAGCTTAGCCATGGTAGCATACTTAGGTAGGGTGACCTCATCTTCCCCACAATTTAGAAGGCGTATTGGCACTCTCCCCCTGTGTACCTCAACTATTCCTCTGGCCGTCAGTACAGTGGGCCTACTATCTGAGTACACGGGTTCTACCAGGGCCTGATAGTCTCGCCCTCTGATGCCTATTGCGGCTCTACACCAGACCAGCATTTCTGTTTTGGGAGGAATTACAATAGGTATTGGGTCACTTACCCTTGCACTGCCAATTTCACCTCCTGACACTTCTACCTGCTGCTTCAGCATCAAGGCTTTAATTTCCTTCTGCAGGAGTCTCTGTTGCCCAGGTTTGGCAGTCTCGACGATCTGCTGCAAGACAGTAATTACCTCTGCAAAACAATTTTCAATTACATTCATTCCTAGCAGCATAGTTGGTTCACGTTCTCGTCGGTCAACATCAACAATGATAATACCCTGATTCTGCAATTCTACTCTCCCAATCTTAATGGTCATTTCTCTGAAACCAACCTGTGGTACTAATTCACCATTGCTAGCCCATATATTCAATGCAACATTAGATGGACCACTGCTAACGTCTGAATCAGCCCAGTACCTCTTATAAAGGACATGCGGAATTGATGATATTTGGGAACCAGTGTCCAGCAAGGCGTTGAGCGGAATGCCATCCAGCACGATGGGGATGACTGGACGTCCCCCCACATACTTGTCGTGCCAGGGTGAAGGGCCTTGAGAGTTCATTCCTGAGGAGCGGCCCGCCTCCCCAGGGGATCCCCATTTAAAGCACATTCACGGGCAAAGTGACCTGGCTCATTGCAATGGCGGCAAATGGGCTGTCCATCCGGCTGGTAGCGGTCGCTGGGTCGTCCTCTCGTCGCTTGGTATCTCCTAGGCCTCATCCATGGGACATCCTCCTTGCTGGTCGCCAGCTCAATCTTGGGTGCAGACTTGGATCCACGCAGCTCCTGGACGATTCTAGCCATGGAAGCAACAGTGTCTGTAAGGGCTTCAAGCTTTTGATGGAGAGCCTCATTAGTGATCGGCTCCAGGTGGTTAGCAGCAGCCGCTGACATGGCCGATGTCACCGGCACTACTGGCTGCTGGGGTGCCACTGTAAGGTGTTGAACAGAGTCTATATCCTGCGGCTCCTCCACCTGCTGGAGGCGGATGGCTCTATCCTTTAGCTGGGCAAATGTTAGTCCTGGATCCTGGATCACCATCATGCTCAGTTGTCCCCGGTGGGAAGGGGATGAGAGTCCATCCAGGAATTGGTCTATCAGCAGCTTATCTGCTCCAGGGGCTAAGGCAGGTTCTGCTAATTTAAGTGCTCTGAGCGCCTCCTGCAAGTTTAAGGCAAAGTCTCTTGCGCTCTCTCTAGGTTTTTGCTTGCATCCAAAGAACCTCATTTTAGCCCGGCTGCCAGCAGTGGATTCAAAAGCTGCTTTTAGTCCAGCTATTATATGCTCTACAGTGTCCTTTGCATCGTCCGGCCAGGATGTAGCCTCCCGCTGGGCATTGCCAGTTAACTGTCCCATAAGCATACCAACACGCTGGGCTTCTGTCAGGGGGTACATGCTGTAGTAGATTTTTAGCTTTCCGATAAAGTCATTAAGTGTGTTGGGCTCACCTGAGTACTGCGGCAGCCACACTGCACCCGGGGTGTACGGCATCAGGAACGGCATGATAGGTGCCGCTGCACCGCCGGGTACAACAGCGTCTCCCTGCTGCGACATCTTTGCGCCCCCTTAGTTAATTTCACCAGTCTTCTTGACAGCAAGCCTGGGACACTTTTCTGCGTTTTCGTTCGGGTCGCAGCACCGAGCGCACCTCCTCTGCAAGCGGTAGGCGGAGTCTTAGTTTAGGCGCAATGTTTTCCCGCGCGTAGCAGCTAATGGCGCGATTAAAGATGGCGCCTGGAAAATTTTACCAATGATGTTCTTGGATTTTTCCAGGTATCTTTGCAAAGTTTAAAGTCCGTTCTTTGTTGCAACAATTCACAGTGCAAGTCTTTTATGCGATGCAATAAGTCTTTACAGGCACACGTCACCCGGGTTGCAGCCGGGTCCAGTCCGCATCCTGTTCGTGACGCCAAAGTTGTGTCGCCAGGGGTTAAGGGGATACCCAGAACCGGGCCAAGGGTCGCTTCTGGAAAGGGGATCACGGTGTCGTGACCCGGTCTGTGCTCCCTGGTTCCACAATAAAAAGGGGGGTTGTGTTCGTGACGCCACCCGTGGAATGTGATCAGAGATGACCACCGCTGCTGCAGAACCTCCGGGGTGATGGAAGGCAGCTTGAGATGGGACGGCTCCCCACGGGTAGAGCCTTTTCCCCGGGGCAGTATGTTAGTCTATGGGGGGAGTGCAGGACACGAGCACAATAAACAGGCAGACTCACGGTTTTGCAGTTTCTTTGTCCTTTACTGATGATGGTATTCAGCAGAGTACTGTCCACGGAGTCTGTGAGGGGTTCAGGGCTTCTCCCACCCAGCCGGGCCGTTTTGGCTTCCTTGCCTGCACTGTGTGTCTGTGGCCCCGCTGCTGAGTGAACTATGCAGCTGGCTCTGCTCTGCTCTGCTCCTAGGTACCGACCTGACAGGCAACTCGAGTCCTTACTAGTATGTTCCTGAACTCTGCGTTTGTTGCTTGTGTCTGTGGTACAGGTGAAAGATCTGGAATCTTCACTTCTCTGGTGGTAACTGTGCAGTATGTAACCTGCAGTCTCGGATCCAGCATCCGTTCTGTGTGCTCCACTGGGATGAACTCAGCAATGCTCTGTCTCCCAGGAATGTTCCTTTGTGTACTCCTTCTCCTTTCCTCAGACCCTCAGCTAGGCCTGGAATTGGTCAGTGGATCCTGAGGTGAGCTAAAGCCAGCTTCCAACCTGCAGACCCTTTCTCCTCAGTGCTCTGCACTGAACTTCCAAACTGAAACTACTCTGAAACTACTTCTGACCATTTCCTCCCTCCACCAGAATATACAGGGAAGCAGCTTGGTCTCCCCCTTCTGGCCAGGAGGTCTTGGTGTTGTGTGTGGGGAGTTAACCCTTTGTGTTGTTACTGTGGCAACCCTGGGGTGCCACATTATGAATTACAGCCAATGAAAACCCAATAGTCATTATCGCAAATATTTAGATTAATTACCACAAAACACCTGAAAAGGCTTCCTGAGCGTTTAAACTGGTCTCTTAGTCTGGTTCAGTAGGTTACACAATCATGGGGAAGACTGCTGACTTGACAGATATCCAGAAGGCAGTTATTGACGCACTCCACAAAGTGGGTAAGCCACAAAAGGTCATTGCTAAACAAGCTGGCTGTTCAAAGAGTGCTGTATCCAAGCACATTAATGGAAAGTTGAGTGGAAGGAAAAAGTGGGGTAGAAAAAGGTGCACAAGCAACCGGAATAACCGCAGCCTTGATAGGATTGTTAAGAAAAGGCCATTCAAAAATTTGGGGGGATTCACAAGGAGTGGACTGCTGCTGGAGTCAGTGCTTCAAGAGCCACCACACACAGACATATCCAGGACATGGGCTACGAGTGTCATATTCTTTGTGTCAAGCCACTCATGACCAATAGACAACGCCAGAGCTGTCTTACCTTGGCCAAGGAGAAAAAGATCTGGACTGTTGCTCAGTGGTCCAAGGTGTTGTTTTCAGATGAAAGTAAGTTTTGTATTTAATTTGGAAATCAAGGTCCCAGAGTCTGGAGGAAGGTGGAGAGGCCACAATCCAAGCTGCTTGAGGTCTGGTGTGAAGTTTCCACCATCACTGATGGTTTGGGGAGCCATGTCATGTACTGGTGTAGGTCCATTGTGTTTTATCAAGACCAAAGTCAGCGCAGCCGTCTACCAGGAAATTTTAGAACACTTCATGCTTTCCTCTGCCGACAAGCTTCTTGGAGACAGAAAATTCATTCTCCAGCAGGACTTGGCACCTGTCCACACTGCCAAAAGTACCAATAGCTGGTGTAATAACCACAGCATCACTGTGCTTGATTGGCCAGCAAACTTGCCTGACCTAAAACCCATAGAGAATCTATAGAATATTGTCAAGAGGAAGATGGGAGACACCAGACCCAACATTGCAGACGAGCTGAAGGCTGCACTCAAAGCAACCTGGGCTTCCATAGCACCACAGCAGTGCCACAGGCTGATCGCCTCCATGCCACGCCGCATTGATGCAGTAATTCATGGAAAAGGAGCCCCGACCAAGTATTGAGGCATTTACTGTACAGACTTTTCAGTAGGCGCCAACATTTCTGAGTTTAAAATCATTTTTTTCAGTTGGTCTTATATAATATTCTAATTTTCTGAGATAATGACTTTTGGGTTTTCATTGGCTGTAAGCCATAATCATCAACATGAACAGAAATAAACACTTTAAATAGATCACTCTGTGTGTAATGACTCTATATAATATATAGAAATAGATCACTCTGTGTGTAATGACTCTATATATCAGGGGTCTCAAACACGCGGCCCGCGGGCCGCATGCGGCCCCTGAGGCTGTTTGTTGCGGCCCGCAGACCCCGTGACAATCGCGGCTCTATGCTGAGGGTCAGCGCCGGCAGGAACTTTACTGCATTTGAATCCATCTGCGGTGCCGCGCAAGGAGCTGTCAGTTCTATCCCAGTTGCTGCTGCTGTCTGCCAATCAGATGCATGGAGGTGACGTCATACAGCGACGTCACTTCCAAGCATCTGATTGGCAGGCAGCAGCCATTGGTCCAGACACAGCTCCTCTGCGCTGCACCGCAAATGGATTCAAATGCAGTGAAGTTCCTGCTGGCGCCGACCCTCAGCACAGAGCCGCGATCGTCACGGGCCGCAACAAGCAGGTAAGGTACGTGCTCAAGATCAGGACCCACTGCGTGCTGGACACAGCGGGTCTTGATCGGCGGGGCCGCAAGTCTCCTCCTTAGGAGACCGCAGCTGCCCGTGCCCGTGATCAGGGTTCGGGCCGCTTCGGTCTCCTCACTGTGCTCTGCCTAGGAAGGACGCTTCCGACTCCGCAGCATAAATTCACATGCTGCGGCCTCTGGAAGCCACACCGCAGTTCCGTTTTCACTGCGGGCCGTACACGCACAGTGGGCATGGGGTTTTTAGAAATCCCATGCCCACTGTGCTTTTACCATACATAGCAGGGTTTTGGACGCAGCTGAAGCATGCTGCATCCAAAACTCTGCAAGTACTGATCGTGGGCACACAGGGAACGAAGGAAAGGTGAGGAGAATTTTTTTTTTGTTTGCGTATTACTAAAGGATGGGCAGAATACTACAGGGATGGCCACAATACTACAAGGATGGGCAGAATATTACAGGGATGGCCACAATACTACAAGGATGGGCAGAATATTACAGGGATGGCCACAATACTACAAGGGTGGGCAGAATACTACAGGGATGGCCACAATACTACAGGGATGGCCACAATACTACAGGGATGGCCACAATACTACAGGGATGGCCACAATACTACAGGGATGGGCAGAATACTACAGGGATGGGCAGAATACTACAGGGATGGCCACAATACTACAGGGATGAGCGGAATACTACAGGGATGAGCGGAATACTACAGGGATGACCACAATACTACAGGGATGGGCAGAATACTACAGGGATGGCCACAATACTACAGGGATGGCCACAATACTACAGGGATGAGCGGAATACTACTGGGATGGGCAGAATACTACAGGGATGGGCAGAATACTACAGGGATGGCCACAATACTACAAGGGTGGGCAGAATACTACAGGGATGGCCACAATACTACAGGGATGGCCACAATACTACAGGGATGGCCACAATACTACAGGGATAGGCAGAATACTACAGGGATGGGCAGAATACTACAGGGATGGGCAGAATACTACAGGGATGGCCAGAATACTACAGGGATGGCCACAATACTACAGGGATGGGCTGAATACTACAGGGATGGGTTGAATACTACAGGGATGGCCACAATACTACGGGAATTGGCAGAATACTACAGAGCACAATACTACAAGGATGAGCACAATACTACAAGGATGGGCACAATATTACTGGGCACAATACTACAAGGATGGGCACAATACTACAAGGATTGGAACAATATTACTGGGCACAATACTACAGGGCACAAGGATGGGCACTATACTACTGGGCACATACTACAAGGATGGGCAGATACTACTGGGCACAATACCACAAGGATGAGCCCCTTACTACAGGGCACACGGATGGGGACATTACTGCAGCATGGGCACATTACTACAAGATTTTGGCTAAGATTACTATATGATGCTGCTAATTGTAAAACAATTACAAGAAGGTGATAAAATGTAAAAAAAAAAAAAATCCTAAAGCATGACATTTTTTTTATTTACATTAAAAATGCTTTTCTGTATATAAACTTAACAAAAAAAGTGCACGTTTGTTATAATAAACAAGCGAAAAATGTTTACAAAAGTGATCCAAGATGTATAGAAAAAAAAACATGGATTCATTAAAAATGTTCACTTTGTCCTGCAAATAATGCGGCCCCTCTCATTTTTTTTTTTCTATATGCGGCCCATACACCCAGCTGAGTTTGAGACCCCTGCTATATATTATATGTTTCCCTTTTTGTATTAAATTACTGAAATAAAATAAACTTTTTCATGATATTGCAATTTATTGAGATACACTTGTACCAGTGTGACTGGCGCCCTATCTGTGTGTAAAGGCCCTGTCACACACACAGATAAATCTGCGGCAGATCTGTGGTTGCAGTGAAATTGTGGACAATCAGTGCCAGGTTTGTGGCTGTGTACAAATGGAACAATATGTCCATGATTTCACTGCAACCACAGATCTGCCAAAGATTTATCTCTGTGTGTAAAGTGGCCTTTAGTCTAATATTATCAGCCACCTTCTCCATGATATGGTAGATCGTGAGTGGTTGCCCTATCAGTATTTTGCACCTGTGCTGCCCCCACCTTTATCAAGGGGGCTGCCGCATCTTGGTAGTGCATTGGTAATATGAGCTTTTGTTGCCTAATGGCTGCTTCTTTTTTAACTTTTTTGGATCACACCAAGTGTAGCCAACAACTTGTGTATAAGAATTGACACTTACGTTCGGATATTCCATTGTCTCTTCCGTTTTTAGGAACAAATAAATGGAATTATTGTCCAAAATCGATGTGTTTACTAGCTGATACAAATAGAAGCAGAGGGTCCCATTAATCATTATGGGCTTGGTCTGAGTTTTATTTTGTGTTAATTTTTTGGAACAAAAAAAAGTTGTATATGATGAGCTTTTTCTTCTACTCTAAAAATTGATCCATAACAGAACCAAGATAGAGCCCATAATAATCAACGGTAACCTTTTTCCGTTTCAGTATGCTGTGAAACCATTTTGGACATTCAATCCTTTATAAGTGAAAAAATATTATTATTATTATTATTATTATTATTATTATTATTATTAGTAGTAGTAGTAGTAGTAGTAGTAGTATTTTGCCTGTTCCTAAAAATGGAGCAGACAAACAAATTGGTCATAAAAGTGTAAAGTAGCCTGATTCAGAAATAGGGCTGTTGTCAGCAGCAGTGATATCTGTGCAGTAATATCACATCCAGTTTTACACTGTGTCAACATTACATGAACATCACATCACATTACAATGTCCCTCCTCAGTGTTTGTATTGTTGCCCAATCCCAAATATTGATAAGATAAAAGAATGTATCCACATGATTCAGGGCACTAAATGTTCCCAAACTTACATTCCAAATCACCATGATGCCCTGGAATCAGAATATGAAGAAAGAAATAAGATCTCCATCACTCACCGAAACAGGAAAAAATGGCCTTGTTGCCATCAGCAAATTATCCCCGTAGTTTTCTTCAGCCTCTATCT
The DNA here is from genome assembly GCF_048569485.1 of Anomaloglossus baeobatrachus. Lineage (NCBI taxonomy): Eukaryota > Metazoa > Chordata > Amphibia > Anura > Aromobatidae > Anomaloglossus > Anomaloglossus baeobatrachus. The sequence goes on from NC_134355.1 coordinate 581,924,172, forward strand.
GACTCCAGCATATTTGCTCATCAAATCCGACGAGAACACTGGACTAGGTGAATCGGGCCCTATGTGTGAATTGGGTGATATAATTCGTACTATAGTTAATATTTACAATATTTACACAAATACATTTTCTTGCAATAGTTTTTTCAGTTATTGCTAATGAAAACTTACCATTAGAGATGAGCGAACCGGTCGCGGTTCGGCTCGAGGTGGTTCGCCGAACGGAGGTCTCGTTCGAGTTCAGTTCGTCGAACGTTCGACGAACCGAACTCGAACGTATAGGCTATAATGGGAGGCAATCACAAACACATGAAAATGCATTATAAATGTACACAAACAGTTAATAAACATTGCCATAACACTTACCGGTCCTCGCGATCCCTTCTGCACTCTGTCTCCTGCCGCTATTCCATCCGATGATCGCTGAATCCTCCCGGTGACCTGCACTGCCAGCAGAGATGCAGGACCTATCGTGACGTCAAAATAGCCATGTGACCAGTCATGTGGCTATTATCTCATTGGCTACAGACTGGTCACATGACTATGACACGTCATGTAGGACCTGCGAGTGCATCTCTCCGGTACACGGTGCACATATGTGTATCGCCGTGTACCGGCGACATGCTCTAGCACACGGTCGACTCCCCGTTCCGTTAGGGACCGGCTGACACAGCCGGTCATTAACGGAGATCACCGTTGCCATAGCAACGCAGTTAGCGGTGACGTCACCGCTAACCGCGGCTCCGAGAGCACCGTTGCTATGGTAACGCGTCTGTCAGCGTTACCGCTAGCAGCCAGCAGTGATCACTCACGGAGTGAAGGCTGCACGCTGCTGCACGATTGTAGTGAGCATTGTAGTGAGGATGGAGGTTCCCCAGCCCCAAGTGATGAGCTGGTGAATCTCATCCTTCCTCACTACAATCGTCACTACTACTACACTAGAAAGAAAGAAGACAGAAGAGCAGGGTCGTGGAGGGCTGACAGGGGGTAATAAAGATGGAGTCTCTAATGTGTCTGTGTATTTATTTCTATTAAAGTATTTTTCCTCTGTGTGGTGTCTTTTTTTTAACCCTTTATTGGAGATTCTTAATGGCCGGGTCAAACGTGCCTGACATTAAGAATCTCTGGCTTAATACTGGCTAGTAAAACAAAGCCAGTATTAACTCATGATTACCCAACAAGCCACCCGGCTCCAGGGCTGTTGGAAGAGTTGGATACAGCGCCAGATGATGGCGCTTCTATGAGAGCGCCATTTTCTGGGACGGCTGCGGACTGAAATCCGCAGCAGAGGCGCCCACAAACCTCGGGCTAACCTGTGCTGCGTATTCCAATCCCCAGCTGCCTAGTTGTACCCGGCTAGACACAAAAATAGGGCGAAGCCCACGTCATTTGTTTTTTAATTATTTCATGAAATAAGTGAAATAATTAAAAAAAACGGGCTTCCCTATATTTTTGGTTCCCAGCCGGGTACAAATAGGCAACTGGGGGTTGGAGGCAGCCCGTGGCTGCCAGCTGTACCTGGCTAGCATACAAAAATATGGCGAAGCCCACGTCATTTTTTTGGTGGGCAAAAAACTTCTGCATACAGTCCTGGATGGAGTATGCTGAGCCTTGTAGTTCTGCAGCTGCTGTCTGCTCTTCTCCATACAGACAGACAGCAGCTGCAGAACTACAAGGCTCAGCATACTCCATCCAGGACTGTATGCAGAATTTTTTTGCCCCCTGAAAAAATTATGTGGGCTTCGCCATATTTTTGTATGCTAGCCAGGTACAGCAGGCAGGTACGGCTGCCCCCAACCCCCAGTTGCCTATTTGTACCCGTCTGGGAACCAAAAATAAAGGGAAGCCCTTTTTTTATTATTTCATGAATTTCATGAAATAATTAGAAAACAAATGACGTAGGCTTTGCCCCATTTTTGTGTCCAGCCAGGTACAACTAGGCAGCTGGGGATTGGAATCCGCACCACCGGTTGGCCTGAGCTTTCTGGGCCCCACTGCTGCGAATTGCAGTCTGCAGCCACCTCAGAAAATGGCATTTTCATAGAAGCGCCATCTTCTGGTCCTGTATCCAACTCTTCCAGCACCTGCCTGCTATACCTGGCTAGCATACAAAAATATGGCGAAGCTCACGTCCTTTTTTTGTAGTTTTTTGGCAAAAAAAATAAAAAATGCTTCCCTGGATTTTCCATTGCCAGTGAAGGTAACACCAAGCAGTGGGGGTTAGCAGCCAGTAGCTGCTTGGATTACCCTTAGCTAGCAATACAAAAAATGCAGCGGGAGCCCATATATATTTTTTTTAATTATTTATTTAAATAACTAAAAATAAAATGGGTTTCCCTGTATTTTGATTGCTGGACATCACAGTGCTGTAAAAATAAATCTTTAAAAAAATGACGTAGCGCTCCGCGGTATTTTTGATTCTCAGCGCAGATAAAACAGACAGCTATGGGTTGCCACCCCCATCTGCCTGCCGTTACCTTGGTTGTCAATCAAAATACAGGGAAGCCCATTAATTTTTTCTATTTAAAAAATAGTTAAAAAAAAAAATTACGTTGGGTCCCCCCATTTTTGATAGCCAGCTAGGGTAAAGCAGACGGCTGTAGCCTGAAAACCACAGCTGGCAGCTTTACCGTGGTTGGGGATCCAATGTGGAGGTCCCCTCAGGCTCTTTTTTATAATTATTTTATAAATATTAATAATTACACAATAAAAGTAGGGTCCCCCCCAAATTGGATCACCAGCCAAGGTAAAGCGGACAGCTGTGGTCTGGTATTCTCAGGGTGGGAAGGTCCATAGTTATTGGGCCTTCACAGCCTAAAAATAGCAGGCCGCAGGCACCCCAGACGTGGCGCATCCACTAGATGCGCCAATCCTGGCGCTTCACCCCAGCTCATCCCGTGCCCTGGTGCAGTGGCAAACGGGGTAATAAATCGGGTTGATACTAGCTGTAAAGTCACCTGAGATCAAGCCCAGCAGTTTGTGATGTCATGGCGTCTATTAGATACCCAACATCATAAACTGTCAGTACTAACAAAAACAAAAAATCGACAAAAGAAATTTATTTGAAAAAACAGTCCCCAAAACATTTCCTCTTTCACCAATTTATTGTAAGAAAAAAAATAAAGGGGTCCCACGACGACTCTGGACCGTCTAGAATATGGGGGGGAGACACTCAGGGAACGTATCCCCCATTTTCTAGGAGTGCGGACCCTTCATGTGAGGAGTGTGGGTGCAATGAATCTGCACTCACTCTCCCCGGGTCCACAGCAGCAGAGTCCATGTCATAATGGTTGCTACCAAAGCTGCAATGCCCTGCTCATGAGGTAAGGGCATGCCTAATCAGGAGAACTACTGTAGAGGAAGCTCTGCTCACTGGTATATAGGTGCTCAGAGGTAATAATAGATAAAATTAGTGAGTAACCTCGGCACTCTAAATCTCCCAGACTAAGTCAGTAAGTCCCAATGGATAGTAATGCAAAATCACTCTTTATTGGTCCGTATTAAGAACATTTTTTTTTCATAAGCATATATGTTTTTGTCCAAAACAAGTTACAAATGACGTTTCGGCCTGAGCCTTCGTCAGATTGGACTTATCTGCATGTAATCATGAAAAATGACAATAATCAGTATCACATAAGAGTGAGAGAACAATAACATAAACTCGAACAATGTAGAGGTACAATTGGGATGCAGCAAAAAAATTGCAACACAGCAAGAAATGAAACACATGATACAAATGTCATAATACAGTACAAGGACAATATAGTAATGACAAATATGGGGTCAGAGTAGGCTTAGACAGCTCTGGTACGAAAGAGATGTCAATCATAAAGTAACATGTGCAGTAGGTGTAGAGCTACAGTATGCATGGCAGAGCTAATGGGTAGACTGACCATAGAAAAAGAACGGAGAAAAAGTGGAGAAAAAGTGGAGAAAAAGTGAAGCATAAGAGGAGAAAAAGTGGAGAAAAAAGTGGAGAAAAAGTGGAGAAAAAGTGGAGAAAAAGTGGAGAAAAAGTGGAGAAAAAGTGGAGCATAAGAGGAGAAAAAGTGGAGAAAAAAGTGGAGAAAAAGTGGAGAAAAAGTGGAGCATAAGAGGAGAAAAAGTGGAGAAAAAAGTGGAGAAAAAGTGGAGAAAAAGTGGAGCATAAGAGGAGAAAAAGTGGAGAAAAAGTGGAGAAAAAGTGGAGAAAAAGTGGAGAAAAAGTGGAGCATAAGAGGAGAAAAAGTGGAGAAAAAAGTGGAGAAAAAGTGGAGAAAAAGTGGAGAAAAAGTGGAGCATAAGAGGAGAAAAAGTGGAGATTAAGAGGAGAAAAAGTGGAGAAAAAGTGGAGCATAAGAGGAGAAAAAGTGGAGCATAAGAGGAGAAAAAGTGGAGAAAAAGTGGAGCATAAGAGGAGAAAAAGTGGAGAAAAAAGTGGAGAAAAAGTGGAGAAAAAGTGGAGCATAAGAGGAGAAAAAGTGGAGAAAAAGTGGAGCATAAGAGGAGAAAAAGTGGAGAAAAAGTGGAGCATAAGAGGAGAAAAAGTGGAGAAAAAAGTGGAGAAAAAGTGGAGAAAAAGTGGAGCATAAGAGGAGAAAAAGTGGAGAAAAAGTGGAGAAAAAGTGGAGCATAAGAGGAGAAAAAGTGGAGATTAAGAGGAGAAAAAGTGGAGAAAAAGTGGAGCATAAGAGGAGAAAAAGTGGAGAAAAAGTGGAGCATAAGAAGAGAAAAAGTGGAGAAAAAGTGGAGAAAAAGTGGAGCATAAGAGGAGAAAAAGTGGAGAAAAAAGTGGAGAAAAAGTGGAGAAAAAGTGGAGCATAAGAGGAGAAAAAGTGGAGAAAAAGTGGAGCATAAGAGGAGAAAAAGTGGAGAAAAAGTGGAGCATAAGAGGAGAAAAAGTGGAGAAAAAAGTGGAGAAAAAGTGGAGAAAAAGTGGAGCATAAGAGGAGAAAAAGTGGAGAAAAAGTGGAGCATAAGAGGAGAAAAAGTGGAGAAAAAGTGGAGCATAAGAGGAGAAAAAGTGGAGAAAAAAGTGGAGAAAAAGTGGAGAAAAAGTGGAGCATAAGAGGAGAAAAAGTGGAGAAAAAGTGGAGAAAAAGTGGAGAAAAAGTGGAACATAAGAGGAGAAAAAGTGGAGATTAAGAGGAGAAAAAGTGGAGCATAAGAGGAGAAAAAGTGGAGAAAAAGTGGAGCATAAGAGGAGAAAAAGTGGAGAAAAAGTGGAGAAAAAGTGGAGCATAAGAGGAGAAAAAGTGGAGAAAAAAGTGGAGAAAAAGTGGAGAAAAAGAGGAGCATAAGAGGAGAAAAAGTGGAGAAAAAGTGGAGAAAAAGTGGAGAAAAAGTGGAGCATAAGAGGAGAAAAAGTGGAGAAAAAAGTGGAGAAAAAGTGGAGAAAAAGTGGAGAAAAAGTGGAGCATAAGAGGAGAAAAAGTGGAGATTAAGAGGAGAAAAAGTGGAGAAAAAGTGGAGCATAAGAGGAGAAAAAGTGGAGAAAAAGTGGAGCATAAGAGGAGAAAAAGTGGAGAAAAAGTGGAGAAAAAGTGGAGTATAAGAGGAGAAAAAGTGGAGAAAAAAGTGGAGAAAAAGTGGAGAAAAAGTGGAGAAAAAGTGGAGATTAAGAGGAGAAAAAGTGGAGAAAAAGTGGAGCATAAGAGGAGAAAAAGTGGAGAAAAAAGAGGAGAAAAAGTGGAGAAAAAGTGGAGAAAAAGTGGAGCATAAGAGGAGAAAAAGTGGAGAAAAAGTGGAGCATAAGAGGAGAAAAAGTGGAGAAAAAGTGGAGCATAAGAGGAGAAAAAGTGGAGAAAAAGTGGAGCATAAGAGGAGAAAAAGTGGAGAAAAAAGTGGAGAAAAAGTGGAGAAAAAGTGGAGCATAAGAGGAGAAAAAGTGGAGAAAAAGTGGAGCATAAGAGGAGAAAAAGTGGAGCATAAGAGGAGAAAAAGTGGAGAAAAAAGTGGAGAAAAAGTGGAGAAAAAGTGAAGCATAAGAGGAGAAAAAGTGGAGAAAAAAGTGGAGAAAAAGTGGAGAAAAAGTGGAGAAAAAGTGGAGAAAAAGTGGAGAAAAAGTGGAGAAAAAGTGGAGCATAAGAGGAGAAAAAGTGGAGAAAAAAGTGGAGAAAAAGTGGAGAAAAAGTGGAGCATAAGAGGAGAAAAAGTGGAGAAAAAAGTGGAGAAAAAGTGGAGAAAAAGTGGAGCATAAGAGGAGAAAAAGTGGAGAAAAAGTGGAGAAAAAGTGGAGAAAAAGTGGAGCATAAGAGGAGAAAAAGTGGAGAAAAAGTGGAGAAAAAGTGGAGAAAAAGTGGAGAAAAAGTGGAGCATAAGAGGAGAAAAAGTGGAGATTAAGAGGAGAAAAAGTGGAGAAAAAGTGGAGCATAAGAGGAGAAAAAGTGGAGCATAAGAGGAGAAAAAGTGGAGAAAAAGTGGAGCATAAGAGGAGAAAAAGTGGAGAAAAAAGTGGAGAAAAAGTGGAGAAAAAGTGGAGCATAAGAGGAGAAAAAGTGGAGAAAAAGTGGAGCATAAGAGGAGAAAAAGTGGAGAAAAAGTGGAGCATAAGAGGAGAAAAAGTGGAGAAAAAAGTGGAGAAAAAGTGGAGAAAAAGTGGAGCATAAGAGGAGAAAAAGTGGAGAAAAAGTGGAGAAAAAGTGGAGCATAAGAGGAGAAAAAGTGGAGATTAAGAGGAGAAAAAGTGGAGAAAAAGTGGAGCATAAGAGGAGAAAAAGTGGAGAAAAAGTGGAGCATAAGAAGAGAAAAAGTGGAGAAAAAGTGGAGAAAAAGTGGAGCATAAGAGGAGAAAAAGTGGAGAAAAAAGTGGAGAAAAAGTGGAGAAAAAGTGGAGCATAAGAGGAGAAAAAGTGGAGAAAAAGTGGAGCATAAGAGGAGAAAAAGTGGAGAAAAAGTGGAGCATAAGAGGAGAAAAAGTGGAGAAAAAAGTGGAGAAAAAGTGGAGAAAAAGTGGAGCATAAGAGGAGAAAAAGTGGAGAAAAAGTGGAGCATAAGAGGAGAAAAAGTGGAGAAAAAGTGGAGCATAAGAGGAGAAAAAGTGGAGAAAAAAGTGGAGAAAAAGTGGAGAAAAAGTGGAGCATAAGAGGAGAAAAAGTGGAGAAAAAGTGGAGAAAAAGTGGAGAAAAAGTGGAACATAAGAGGAGAAAAAGTGGAGATTAAGAGGAGAAAAAGTGGAGCATAAGAGGAGAAAAAGTGGAGAAAAAGTGGAGCATAAGAGGAGAAAAAGTGGAGAAAAAGTGGAGAAAAAGTGGAGCATAAGAGGAGAAAAAGTGGAGAAAAAAGTGGAGAAAAAGTGGAGAAAAAGAGGAGCATAAGAGGAGAAAAAGTGGAGAAAAAGTGGAGAAAAAGTGGAGCATAAGAGGAGAAAAAGTGGAGAAAAAAGTGGAGAAAAAGTGGAGAAAAAGTGGAGAAAAAGTGGAGCATAAGAGGAGAAAAAGTGGAGATTAAGAGGAGAAAAAGTGGAGAAAAAGTGGAGCATAAGAGGAGAAAAAGTGGAGAAAAAGTGGAGCATAAGAGGAGAAAAAGTGGAGAAAAAGTGGAGAAAAAGTGGAGTATAAGAGGAGAAAAAGTGGAGAAAAAAGTGGAGAAAAAGTGGAGAAAAAGTGGAGAAAAAGTGGAGATTAAGAGGAGAAAAAGTGGAGAAAAAGTGGAGCATAAGAGGAGAAAAAGTGGAGAAAAAAGAGGAGAAAAAGTGGAGAAAAAGTGGAGAAAAAGTGGAGCATAAGAGGAGAAAAAGTGGAGAAAAAGTGGAGCATAAGAGGAGAAAAAGTGGAGAAAAAGTGGAGCATAAGAGGAGAAAAAGTGGAGAAAAAAGTGGAGAAAAAGTGGAGAAAAAGTGGAGCATAAGAGGAGAAAAAGTGGAGAAAAAGTGGAGCATAAGAGGAGAAAAAGTGGAGAAAAAGTGGAGCATAAGAGGAGAAAAAGTGGAGAAAAAGTGGAGAAAAAGTGGAGCATAAGAGGAGAAAAAGTGGAGAAAAAAGTGGAGAAAAAGTGGAGAAAAAGTGGAGCATAAGAGGAGAAAAAGTGGAGAAAAAGTGGAGAAAAAGTGGAGAAAAAGTGGAGCATAAGAGGAGAAAAAGTGGAGAAAAAAGTGGAGAAAAAGTGGAGAAAAAGTGGAGCATAAGAGGAGAAAAAGTGGAGAAAAAGTGGAGCATAAGAGGAGAAAAAGTGGAGAAAAAGTGGAGAAAAAGTGGAGCATAAGAGGAGAAAAAGTGGAGAAAAAAGTGGAGAAAAAGTGGAGAAAAAGTGGAGAAAAAGTGGAGATTAAGAGGAGAAAAAGTGGAGAAAAAGTGGAGCATAAGAGGAGAAAAAGTGGAGAAAAAAGTGGAGAAAAAGTGGAGAAAAAGTGGAGAAAAAGTGGAGCATAAGAGGAGAAAAAGTGGAGAAAAAGTGGAGCATAAGAGGAGAAAAAGTGGAGAAAAAGCGGAGAAAAAGTGGAGCATAAGAGGAGAAAAAGTGGAGAAAAAAGTGGAGAAAAAGTGGAGAAAAAGTGGAGCATAAGAGGAGAAAAAGTGGAGAAAAAGTGGAGCATAAGAGGAGAAAAAGTGGAGAAAAAGTGGAGCATAAGAGGAGAAAAAGTGGAGAAAAAGTGGAGCATAAGAGGAGAAAAAGTGGAGAAAAAAGTGGAGAAAAAGTGGAGAAAAAGTGGAGAAAAAGTGGAGCATAAGAGGAGAAAAAGTGGAGATTAAGAGGAGAAAAAGTGGAGAAAAAGTGGAGCATAAGAGGAGAAAAAGTGGAGCATAAGAGGAGAAAAAGTGGAGAAAAAGTGGAGAAAAGTGGAGCATAAGAGGAGAAAAAGTGGAGAAAAAAGTGGAGAAAAAGTGGAGAAAAAGTGGAGAAAAAGTGGAGAAAAAGTGGAGATTAAGAGGAGAAAAAGTGGAGAAAAAGTGGAGCATAAGAGGAGAAAAAGTGGAGAAAAAAGTGGAGAAAAAGTGGAGCATAAGAGGAGAAAAAGTGGAGAAAAAGTGGAGAAAAAAGTGGAGAAAAAAGTGGAGAAAAAGTGGAGCATAAGAGGAGAAAAAGTGGAGAAAAAAGTGGAGAAAAAGTGGAGAAAAAGTGGAGAAAAAGTGGAGCATAAGAGGAGAAAAAGTGGAGAAAAAAGTGGAGAAAAAGTGGAGAAAAAGTGGAGCATAAGAGGAGAAAAAGTGGAGAAAAAGTGGAGCATAAGAGGAGAAAAAGTGGAGAAAAAGTGGAGAAAAAGTGGAGAAAAAAATGGAGAAAAAGTGGAGAAAAAGTGGAGAAAAAGTGGAGAATAAGAGGAGAAAAAGTGGAGAAAAAGTGGAGAATAAGAGGAGAAAAAGTGGAGAATAAGTGGAGAAAAAAATGGAGAAAAAGTGGAGAAAAAAATGGAGAAAAAGTGGAACACCCTTTGGTACTTTTCATGTGGCACTAAGGGGTGCTTAGCTTTGTATTTAGCCAAAAAAATGAAAAAAAAAATGACGTAGGGTTCCCCCTAGTTTTGTAGCCAGCTAGGGTAAAGCAGACGGCTGCAGCCTGCAGACCACAGCTGGCAACCTCACCTTGGCTGGTAATCCAAAACTGAGGGCACCCCACGCTGTTATTTTAAATTAAATAAATAATTAAAAAAAAAACCACGTAGGGGTCCCCCAAAATTGGATCACCAGCCAAGGTAAAGCAGACAGCTGGGGCCTGATATTCTCAGACTAGGGAGGTCCATGGTTATTGGAATCTCCCCAGCCTAAAAATAGCAGGCCGCAGCCGCCCCAGAAGTGGCGCATCCATTAGATGCGCCAATCCTGGTGCTTCGCCCCAGCTCATCCCGCGCCCTGGTGCGGTGGCAAACGGGGTAATATATGGGGTTAATACCAGATGTGTAATGTCACCTGGCATCAAGCCCTGGGGTTGGTGAGGTCAGGCGTCTATCAGATACCCGACATCACCAACCCAGTCAGTAATAAAAAAAAATAGACGACAAACACATTTTTATTTGAAAAAACACTCCCCAAAACATTCCCTCTTTAACCAATTTATTAGAATGAAAAACAAATCCAGGTCTGGTGTAATCCAAGGGGTTGCCATGACGATCCACACTGTCCCAGTCAATGAAGAGCAGGATGTTCCCCATTGGCTGGGAGAGCAATGCAGTGACCTGAGCTAACATCAATGGGTCAGCCCAGGTCACTGCAGGGCATGACAAGTGCTGCTGTCAGCGAGGTACATTACCTGCGCTGATCTCCAGCACTGCCGACAGCCCCTGTCACTGAGGTCAATGACCGGCGCCTTCACATCAAGTATCGCGAGAGGTCCGTGACGTCTCGGGTGGGAAGCGAGAGGTGATGTGACAAGCGGCGGCCATGGAGGACAGTGACAGCGCTGAGGTCTGGATGGCGGGACTTCACCACCGCAGGTAAGCCGAGCGGGGGGGGGGGAGGGGGGGTGCGTGTGTGAGAGTGTGTGTGTGTGTGTGTATATGTATGTATACATGCCGCGGGCAGGAGGGGGCGGAGCGAGCTGAGCGGGAAGTGTGGGCTTCCTGCACGTAACTAAGATAAACATCGGGTTACTAACCAAGCGCTTTGGTTGGATACCCGATGTTTATCTTGGTTACCAGCTTGTGGCAGGCTGCCAGCGATGGCTCCTGCACACTGTAGCTGTAAAAAGCCCTGCTTTTTGCTGCTAGAACTGTTCTCGAACGTTTCTAGAACTATCGAGCTTTTAGCAAAAAGCTCGAGTTCTAGTTCGATCTCGAACAGCCCAAAAATCACTCGAGCCTAGAACTGGAGAACCACGAACCGCGAACCGCGCTCAACTCTACTTACCATGACTGTCATTACAGTACCTACAGGCTTACATGGGCATTTTCCTATAGTCGTAATCCCTCATGGGCAGGGTCCTCTCTCCTCCTGTGCCAGCCTGTGCATTGTATTGTTCATGATTGTACTTGTTTTTATTCTGTATACCCATGCGCCATGGAATAAATGGCGTTTTAATAATAAATATTAATAATAATAGTCTATTGACTTACAGTGAGAGATTACCAAATACAGTATATTAGGGTTAGGACACACAGCGAGTAATACGGATTGAGTGAAATGCGATAAAAAAATCGCATTCTACTGGGACCAATGTTACTCTATGGGCTCTCTCCCATCTGCAATTTTATTTCTCAGCCCTAATTGGACCAAGAAAACAATCGCAGCATGCTGTGGTTGTAATCCGATCCGTATTCAATCGCACCCATACAAGTTTATGGGTGCGAGTGAAACATCGCCCTGCACTCGGATGACACCGGAGTGCAGTGCGATCATCGCATCAGCTGATAATGGAGGAGATGGGGAGATTAGTCTCTCCCTCTCCTCCGTAGCTATGATCTGATCGCAGGATCAGATCACAGTATAATGACATTAGTCTCATGCTAGCAGCAGAGCGGGAGCCGAGGGTCATTAGCATATTGCATCCAATGCTCTCACATCAGATGCCATATGCTCGTGTGTCCTGTGCCTTAGAGCGGAACTGAATTCTGCTCAAATATTACAAAAATCTACACTTGTCATAATGCAGATGCAACAAAAAAGTGTCTGGCCTCCATTTTGCTGAACCATATAAGTCCAGACTTTTCTGCGCATGTGTTCACTAGGTCACTGTGCAATTCATGACATCATGAAGTTGTGACATTATGAGCACTTGTGCATACTGCTTCTTGAGGATTCAGCTCTCATGGCGGTGATAAGAAGATGTAGTGTGGACAAGATGGGGGATGCTGCAGAGCAGAGAGGCTGGAAAGGTGAGCGGCAAGGGTGAAATAATCACCAGTAAAGCCTGTGCAGCAGCACACAAAAGTGGTGGAGGCCTGCCCACAACAGAAACTATTTCAGCTGGATGTGTGGCTGGATGTGTGGCTGGATGTGTGGCTGGATGTGTGGCTGGATGTGTGGCTGGATGTGTGGCTGGATGTGTGGCTGGATGTGTGGCTGGATGTGTGTATGCGTATACGTATGTATTGCGGCACAGGGGACCTGACAGCTTCTATGCTGCAATATACAGTACAGACCAAAAGTTTGGACACACCTTCTCATCTCTAGAACAACTGTTAAGAGGAGACTTTGTGCAGCAGGCCTTCATGGTAAAATAGCTGCTAGGAACTACTGCTAAGGACAGGCAACAAGCAGAAGAGACTTGTTTGGGCTAAAAAACACAAGGAGTGGACATTAGACCAGTGGAAATCTGTGCTTTGGTCTGATGAGTCCAAATTTGAGCTCTTTGGATCCAACCACCGTGTCTTTGTAGAAAAGGGGAACGGATGGACTCTACATGCCTGGTTCCCACCGTGAAGCATGGAGGAGGAGGTGTGATGGTGTGGAGGTGCTTTGCTGGTGACACCATTGGGGATTTATTCAAAATTGAAGGCATACTTAGCATGGATACCACAGCATCTTGCAGCGACATGCTATTCCACATCCGCTTTGCGTTTAGTTGGACCATCATTTATTTTTTAACAGGACAATGACCCCGAACATACCTCCAGGCTGTGTAAGGGCTATTTGACTAAGGCGGGCTTTGCACACTACAACATCGCAGGCCGATGCTGCGATGCCGAGTGCAATAGTCCCCGCCCCCGTCGCAGCAGCGATATGTGGTGATAGCTGGCGTAGCGAAAGTTATCGCTACGCCAGCTTCACACACACACTCACCTGCCGTGCGACGTCCCTGTGGCCGGCGACCCGCCTCCTTGTTAAGGGGGCGGGTCGTGCGGCGTCACTGCGACGTCACACAGCAGGCGGCCAATCGGAGCGGAGGGGCGGAGATGAGCAGGATGTAAACATCCTGCCCACCTCCTTCCTTCCGCATATCCTACGGAAGCCGCAGTGACGCCGGTAGGAGATGTTCCTCGCTCCTGCGGCTTCACACACAGCGATGTGTGCTGCCGCAGGAGCGAGGAACAACATCGGACCATTGCGTCAGCGTAATTATGAATTACGCCGACGCTGCAGCGATGATACGATTACGACGCTTTTGCGCTCGTTAATCATATCATCCAGACTTTACACACTGCGATGTCGCATGCGATGTCGGATGTGCGTCACTTTCAATTTGACCCCACCGACATCGCACCTGCGATATCGCAGTGTGCAAAGTGCCCCTAAGGCCTCTGCCACATTCACGTGAAAATCACGCACGTGCCGAGAGACACGTATTTTCCCTGCGTGTTGCGTGCAGGTAAGTACGTGTCTCTGGTACGTGCGGGACACGTGTGTTCTACGTGTGCTATCCGTGATAGCACACGTAGAACCGGTAATTAACATACTCACCTGGTCCTTCCTGCTGTCCGCGCTGCTGTCCGTGGTGCTGATCCTCGGTCTCCAGCCCTCCTGTCTCCCCGCTGCTGCTGCTGCCAGGCAGTGAAGTGAATATTCAATGAGAATAATGAGCGGCGGTCGGCAGCAAGAGGCAGCAGCGGCAGAGACAGGAGGGCAGGAGAAGGTGAGTTAATGTTTGTTTTTTTTTTTCACTGACACGTGTGTTTTCGCCGGCGCGTGTCACACGGGACCGCATCCACACTACACCCGTGTGGTACGGGTGCGGGCCGTGTGACACCCGTGCTGCGGGAGAAAACACTGACATGTCAGCGCTTTGAAAAACGCACACACGTACAAACGCACACGGACACACGTTCCGTGTGGTTTTACGTGTGTGTGCCTGCTACAATAGAGTAGCATTGGTTAACGTGTCTCCGTGCCGCCGGTACGTGTAAAAAATGACAAACACGTGCCAGCGGCACGGATGTGTGTCACAGGCCTAAGAAGTAGAGTGATGGGGTGCTATGCCAGATGACCTGGCCTCCACAGTCACCAGACCTGAACCCAATCAAGATGGTTTGGGGTGAGCTGGACCGCAGAGTGAAGGCAAAAGGAGCAACAAGTGCTAAGCATCTCTGGGAACTCCTTCAAGACTGTTGGAAGACCATTTCCGGTGACTACTTCTTGAAGCTCATCAAGAGAATGCCAAGAGTGTGCAAAGTAGTAATCAAAGCAAAAGGTGGCTACTTTGAAGAACCTAGAATATGACATATTTTTAGTTGTTGCACACTTTTTTAAGTATTTCTTTCCACATGTTTTAATTCATAGTTTTGATGCCTTCAATGGGAATCTACAATTTTTAGAGTCATGAAAATAAAGAACTCTTTGAATGAGAAGGTGTGTCCAAACTTTTGGTCTGTACTGTACATCAACAGCAAATCAGAGGTCTGCATCTGATGATGGCTTGCCCATGACTTGTAGCACGTGATAGTTATGACATGGGCCATAGCGTGCATGCCTAGCTCAACTGCCAGCTCCTGCGCTGGCTATAGAAGAAGACTCTGCATGGGTGGGAGTGGAGGAAGGTAAGAAGAATCATTTTGTTTGTTTTTTTAATGTATTGAATAACAGAACCTTATACCAGGAAATGGCCTAGAACGGGGGACATTATCCCATGACGGGGACCAGGATGGAGGACATTATGTCATGAAGGTAGCAAGGATAGGCATGTTATACCAGGAAGGGCACCAGCATGGAGCACATTATACCAGGAAGAGGACCAGGATGGGGGATTTTATACCAGAAAAAGGTCTACAATGTGGGACATGATAGCATGAAAGGGCCCAGGACATTATACCAGGATGGGTTATATTATATTATTAAGGGGACTAGGATGGGGAACATTAAACTATTAAACTAAGAAGGGGCCCAGGATTAGGCACATTATACCATGAAGGGGACCAGCACAGGGCACATTATACCATGAGGAGACCAAAGATGGAGGGGGCATTATACCATGAAGAGGACTAGGAAGGGACACATGATATCATGAAGGGAACCAGAATGTAGCACATTATATTATAAATGGTACAAGGATAGGGGACATTATACTAAGATGGAGCCTAGGATGGGAGACATCCCAGGAAGGGGCCCACAATGAGGGATATTATACAAAGGAGCCCAGGTTGTGAGACTTCTAAGGCAGTGGCCCATGACGGGGGACATGATCCCATGAAGTCGCCTAGGATGGGGGACATAATGCAATAAGGAAGCCCAAGGGGGATCACTATTCCATATCATACCATGAAATGAAGCAGGATAGGCACATTATACCAGGAAGGGGATCAGAAGGGGCACATTATACCATGAAGGGGCTAAGGATGGGGAACTGTATACCAGGAAGGGCACAAGGATAGTGGACATTATATCAAGAAGGACACCAGGTTGGGAGATATTATCAAAAGAAGATGCCCAGGTTGGAGGACATAATTACTGGAAGGGGCCAGAATAGGGGACATCATTACATGGGGGTTAACACATATGTCTCTTTAAGATCTAGAATGTTACAGTGGTCTATACATCTGAACCACATGTAGGTACTAAGTACATGTTAGCATCCTCTTCTACGCCCACCCCCTATAGTTTCCTTATAAGAGCCTGATAACATCTTCTCGCACACCCTAATTCTTACGGACACTATCAGGGACTTATAATGAATGTTTGTGTGTGGGTTATGGTTATTTGCTTTGGACAACTCTTCTGATAATTGTTTTCACTTTTATGTCTGAAATCTTACTGGAAGCACCTGATGTAGCCGCAGTATGATGAAATGATGTTCTTTCCACTTCTTGATTATAGCCCCAACAGTGCTTACTGCAACCTTCAGTAGTTTAGAAACTCTTCAATAACCAATGCAGTCAGTATGTTTTGCGACAATAAGGATATGAAGGTCATGAGACAGCTCACTGGTTTTACCCATCATGAGATGTTTCTTGTTTGGCACCTTGGTAATTGGACACCTTTTCATAGGCCACCAGTTGAACCAGGAGATAATATTCTTCAGGCAGGATTCCTTTCTAATTACTGACAAATTTCAGTTCGTTTTATGACTTTCCATGGCTTTTTGCCCCTCTCATTCTTCTTGTTTTAAATACTTTTTCCCTGTAGTATTTCTCATTGTTACACATCACTAAATTTATGGACATCAATATTTTGATTTATTTGTCTGTGTGGACTGGATGATTTGTTACTAACATCTGGTGAAAAACTAATGTCAATAGCACCGTTAGAACTATATTTACTTAGAAATTTGGTACGGTTTCAAAACTTACTTCCCCTGTTGTGTATACACACACACACACACACACACACACACACACACTATATATATATAATCTGTAATTTGGTAGCCATAAAAGAATAGGAACCCAGACACATTTCTTGCAGGGGGGCTCCAAGCTGTCAGTATCCGCCCCTAGTGAGTGGTAAATTGAATAAAAAGTATTTTTTTATTTTCTACATCTTATGTTACCACATGCCCTGGAATCTAAAGAGAGACCCCAAAGCTAATAAGGGACATTTAATTTGCTGACAATAATTTCACTGCAAATTGAATTTCCCTGGAAAATCTGTGCAAACTGGCAAATTCGGATTTTGTCAGAGCCACTCATCTCTACTTACAGAGACTATGTGTAATGTGATAATTCACCATTAGAGATTGGTGGACCCGCACATGTTCGAGTTTGGCAAGTATGACTGGCCTGAACCTGAACATAAGCCTGGACGCTGAACCCCATATAAGTCTATGTGGACCCAAATGTGTGATCTTTGAAATGGTGTTAGTAAGGGCAAGGGGACTGTAAAGCAGGATAATTATACTTACCGAGTCTCTGCACTGCTATCACACTTCTTCCGGGTCTACTCAATAGGTCTCATGCATAATCACTACTTCCCGGCCTAACCTCTGTGACAGCATCTGAGATTGGTTGCAGTCAGATTGCTGACATGCAGTGATTGATACCCACCACAGATAAAGCAGACACCTACAGGCTGCAGTCCCCAGCTGTGTGCATTATATTTTCTGTGTATCAAAATATAAGGGACTCAGGCAGCTTTTTTTTAAATTATATAAATAGATAATTAAAAAACGACATATGGTTCCCTCAATTTCAATGCACAGTCAAAATAAAGCAGATAGCAGCCTGCAGCCGCCCCAGAATTGTCGCATCCAATAGATGTGCCAATGACGACGCTTTACTCGGCTCATCCTGATTGTACTGGAACGGTGGCAATTGGGGTAATATAAAGGGTTAACGACAGGTGTGATTTGTCCAAATATCACAGCTGTCATCAAGCCTGAGGTTAGTAATGGGGAGTGGTGTAAGAGAACCCCCACTACTAACCCTGTAAGTAGAAAGAAATAAACACAAAACATAGATAAAAATCCTTTATTTAAAAAACAAACAAGAGACACTCTTTCTCCAATTTATTAACCCCCAAATACCCTGCAGGTCTGACGTAATCCACACGAGGTCCCATGACGATCCCGGCTCTGCTACATCTGAAGTTGCAGTAAGCGGTCACATTAGAAATTGTGAACTCTCACTGAGGCGTCAGGGACACACAGATGGAGCCAAAGCTGTGAGCAGTGACGTTGCTGAATTCACCTAAGGTCAAAGCTGGAGGTTCCCACACTACCGCAGCTGTAACAGCAGGTGAACTGACCTGAGTGAACTCATTGAACTTAGTGACCTTACCTTAGGTGAAATCATTGAACTCAATGCCAAATTACTAGATTAGGCAATGTGTGCACATTGAGTACTTGAGTGCAGACATTTATGCACCAAATCTGTATCTCCTGGCAAAAAAATGCACCAAAACCGCACCAAAGCGTATGCGGTTTTAGTGCATTTTTTTTTGCCAGGAGAAATATCTGCTAACAAATACCCAGTTTGCACACATTGCCTAATCCAGTAATCCGGCATTGAGTTCAATGACTTCATCTGAGGTGAGGTCACTGAGTTCAATTAGTTCACCTCAGGTCACACCTGGAGTATGGTGGGAACCCCACCTTTTACCTCAGGTTACCTTGGCTGGGAATCAAAATATACGGGGGGGGACTGCATGCCGTTTTTTAAAATAATTTATTTAAATAATGTAATAAAAGCTGCATGGGGTCCCTCGTATTTTGATACATAGCAAAGATAATACACCCAGCTGGGGGCTGCAGCCTATAACCGTCTACTTTACCTGAGCTGGGTATCAATATGGGGGACCCTATGTAATTTTTTTTTTCAATTATTTACTTTTCTACTCCACAACCAATCACAGATGCCAGATTGTCGTCAGTCTGACTGCAACCAATCACAGACGCTGTCACAGAGGGCAGGTGAAGTAAGCAGTGAACATTCATGAGAGCTAATGAGCGGACCCAGAGGCAGTGTGATAGTCACGCGGAAGAGTCGTTAAGCATAATTCTCCTGTTTTAATCTGTATTTTGTTTCCTTTTAACTTTTTTTTTAACATTTTTTATCCATGTAGCCAAACCCTGGGAAGTCCATGTTTGAGGTCCATGCATGGACACTAGGTTTGGGTTTGCCCATCACTATTCTACATTTATTTTTTTTAAATTTGAAAAATTACATCTGAAAGTAAGTACATAGTGACGACAGCATTAGTAATGCTGGCCTTTCTGACTTTCATGCCTCTGACATCAGCTGGAACTTTTCACCATCTAATGAAAATTCTCTCGCATGCACTTGTCTAGTGGCTTGCTTACTTTCACATAGCGGTAGTAGACTGTGGGCAAGAATTGTCATTAACAGCAATGTGCAAGAGGTGTCAGCATGCAATCGAGGTCAGTAGGAATGATGCCATGTGTTTAGTAAATGAGTTTATAACCTTTGTTGGTAGAACCATGTGTTATCATCAAATAGTGTGACACAAACTGGTGAAAACACAACAGTAATAAGTAAAATTGTGTGGCGCAATCAATGTAAATCAACTGACATGTATATATAACATTTGCAACACACACCTGAGTCAGCCAGCAAGTACAAACCCTGCAGGAAGACACACAAAGGTGACGTGTAAACGTTTGTGTCGCCTTCTGGTAATTATCTCCATGTTCTTTTTTTATGAATGAAAAAGAATAGTAATAATTAAGTGAGTGTACTTTAAAGGGTATAGTATTAGTCATACAACAATTTGTCTCCTTAAAAGGAAAAACTAACACTTAAGCAGTTTATCTACTTTGCCTAATATTAACCCTATAGCCATCAAATCTAAAATGTAGCAATTTATCACAATTTTTTATTATTTTGGTTCAATCTGTTTTACTTGGAAACAATCCATAAACAGGTTAGAGATTGCTGACTGATTTGTTTCCTTAATATAGCTTGTATTCCTTAAGGCTAGGGTTACATAGCGAATTCGGCTGAAGCACAGATTGCTATATGCCTCTGCTTCATTGTAGTCTAATGCAAGTTATTGGGGTCATATTGCCCCCATTAAGGTACAACAAAAATCAAGTTAGAAAAAGTAGGAACCAGTTGGATTTTTATTACTTGCTTTTTGTAATGGTATACAGCAACCTATTTCACAGCCAAAGTCACTGTAAGGCTATGTGCCCACGCGGCGGAAAATGCGCGGATTTTGCCGCGGATTTCTCGCGGAAAAGCCGCGGATTTCCCGAAAATCTGCAGCTCAGGCACTTCCCAGCCATTTCTATGGCATTTTGGAAATGCTGTGCCCATGCTGCGGATTTTTCCGCAGCGGATTTCGTGCGGGTTTTGATCCGGAAAAATCTGCAACATGTCAATTATTGTTGCGGATTTTCATCCGGATTTTGGCTTTAAAATTGGGAAAAAAAAAAAATCCGCACCAAAATCCGCATCAAATCCGCGGCAATTCCGCGGTAAATCCGCACCTTTGAAAAGGTGCGGATTTTGTGGGAAAGCTGCGTATTTTGATGCAGAAAAATCCGCAGCTACATTCTCCCTTGGACACATAGCCTAACACCAAACAAAAAAGGTGAAATGAAAAAGAAACAACTCTGCAAATGAATCTTTTTATTAATCTTTTATGCACATGAATAGTTAGGCTATGTGCACACGCTGCGTTTTTTTTATGCGATTTGGTGCGTTTTTGGCTGCGTTTTGCTGCGTTTTTGATCTCTGCGTTTTTCTGCATTTTTCCAATGCATTGCATGGGGGGAAAACACAGAAAAACGCAGGAAAGAATTGACATGTCCATTTTTTTTTTAAGCTCAAAAACGCAGCTTAAAAAAAAGTTGTGTGCGAACAGCAAAAATGAAAACTCATACATTTTGCTGGGGAAGCAAAGTCATGCAGTTTTGAGGCCAAAAACACACCCGAAAAACGCACACAAAAACGCCACGAAAAACGCACTGTGTGCACATAGCCTTACAGAGTACAAACTGTGTAGTCTCCAGTCACACTTTGTTTCTTTTGTCCCCTACTTTTTCCTAACAATCATTCCATTGGTTGGCAGGAAGTTTGGGACTTATGCAAGGTAGTGTAAGCGTAGGATCAAACTACACAGAGTTTGTTTGTAGTCTGTTACCAATTTTGACCTATAGTTCTGGGTAAGATCTACAGTTGAAAGCAGAAATTTACATACACTATCTAAAAAGACACATATACATGTGTTTCTCACTATCTGACATGAAATCAGAAAAAACCTTTCCCATTTTAGGTCAATTAGGAACCAAAATCTATATATATAATTGCCTTATTCTGTCTGTCTGTCTGTCTGTCTGTCTGTCTGTCATGCTCCGAAATTGTGTCCTTACGGTGACACAAAGCTGATTGGCCGCTGGGCTCGCCATGGCCCCGCCCCCCCACACGGATTGGCCTCTCGCCCCGGCTCTCTGCAGGCCCCGCCCCCCTCACGCAATGCACGCTCGCTCTGGCCCAACTGACACGGAGCTCCGATTCCCAGGTGAGTACACACACACACACATCAGATCACACTCACTCTCACACTCACTCTCACACTCACTCTCACACACACTTCACACATCACAACATCCTGGGATATCGCTTGCTTCTACACCGGCTCCGTCAGGATCCCAGCAGCGCCAGACATAACCTTGCGATGCTGGGATCTTGACGGAGGCCGTGAAAGCTGGTAACCATTATACACATCGGGTAACTAAGGTCCCTTAGTTACCCGATGTGTATCATAGTTACCAGCGTACACCGGCTCACACTCACTCTCACACACACATCACATCGCATCCACACATCAAGGTCCTGCAGCGGCGGAACATACACACACGCACACACACACATAACAGCACACACACACACATACACACATCAGATCACACTCACCCTCACACACACATCACATCGCATCCACATACTCACAACATCCTGGGATATCGCTTGCTTCTCGGC
Source organism: Anomaloglossus baeobatrachus (assembly GCF_048569485.1). Lineage (NCBI taxonomy): Eukaryota > Metazoa > Chordata > Amphibia > Anura > Aromobatidae > Anomaloglossus > Anomaloglossus baeobatrachus. The sequence continues at coordinate 581,945,329 of NC_134355.1, forward strand.
GGCGATACTGTGCTGTGAGCTTCCAGGACCTGACGGAGGATCACATGGCCAGAAGCATGTGATACCTCCGGATGTTGTGAGTATCAGCGCGTATGTGCGATTTCGTCAGTGTCTGTGTGTGTGAGTGTATGCGATCGGGTGTGTGTGAGTGTATGCGATCGGGTGTGTGTGAGTGTATGCGATCGGGTGTGGGTGAGTGTATGCGATCGGGTGTGGGTGAGTGTATGTGATCGGTTGTGTGGGTGAGTGTATGCGATCGGTTGTGTGGGTGAGTGTATGCGATCGGTTGTGTGTGTGAGTGTATGCGATCGGGTGTGTGTGAGTGTCGGCAGAGGAGCACGGCGTGCTGGAGGAGGCTGGGAGCAGAGAGGCTGATCTTGGGGAAGGCTGGGAGGGGGAGGCTGATGCTAGGGGAGACTGGGAGGGGAAGGCTGATGCTGAAGGAGGCTGGGAGGAGAGAGGCTGATCCTGGGGAAGGCTGGGAAGGGGAGGCTGATGCTGAGGGAGGCTGGAAGGAGAGAGGCTGAGGCTGGGAGGAGAGAGGCTGATGCTGGGGAAGGCTGGAAGGAGAGAGGCTGAGGCTGGGAGGAGAGAGGCTGATGCTGGGGAAGGCTGATGCTGAGGGAGGCTGGGAGGGGAAAGCTGATGCTGGGGAAGGCTGGGAGGACGGAGGCTGGGAGGAGAGAGGCTGATCCTGAGGAAGGCTGGGAGAGGGAGGCTGATGCTGGGGGAGGCTGGAAGGAGAGAGGGTGATGCTTGGGGAGGCTGGAAGGAGAGAGGCTGATGCTGGGGGAGGCTGATGCTGGGGGAGGCTGGGAAGACGGAGGCTGGGAGGAGAGAGGCTGATCCTGGGGAAGGCTGGGAGAGGGAGGCTGATGCTGGAGGAGGCTGGAAGGAGAGAGGCTGATGCTGGGGGAGGCTAGAAGGAGAGAGGCTGATGCTGGGGGAGGCTGGGAGGAGAGAGGCTGATGCTGGGGAAGGCTGGGAGGAGAGAGGCTGATGCTGGGGAAGGCTGGGAGGAGAGAGGCTGATGCTGGGGACAGAGAGGAGAGGCTGATGCTGGGAGGAGAGAGGCTGATGCTGGGATGAGAGAGGCTGATCCTGGGGAAGGCTGGGAGGGGAAGGCTGAGAGAAGAGAGGCTGATGCTGAGGGAGGCTGAGGCTGGGGTAGGCTGGGAGGAGAGAGGCTGATGCTAGGCACAGAAAAGGCTGATGCTGTGAGGAGAGAGGCTGATGCTGTGTGCAGAGAGGCTGATGCTGTGTGCAGAGAGGCTGATGCTGCGGGCAGAGAGGCTGATGCTGGTGCAGCATGGGGAATGGAGCACGATGGGGGGTGCGCAGCATGGGGAGTGCGCAGCATGGGGGATGGAGCACGTTTGGGAGTGCGCAGCATGGCGGATGGACCACATTTGGGAGTGCGCAGCATGGAAGATGGAGCACGTTTGGCAGTGCGCAGCATGGCGGATGGACCACGTTTGGGAGTGAGCAGCATGGCGGATGGAGCACGTTTGGGAGTGCGCAGCATGGCGGATGGAGCACGTTTGGGAGTGCGCAGCATGGCGGATGGAGCACGTTTGAGAGTGCGCAGCATAGCGGATGGACCACGTTTGGGAGTGCGCAGCATGGCGGATGGACCACGTTTGGGAGTGCGCAGCATGGCGGATGGACCACGTTTGGGAGTGCGCAGCATGGCGGATGGAGCACGTTTGGGAGTGCGCAGCATGACGGATGGAGCACGTTTGGGAGTGCGCAGCATGGCAGATGGAGCATGTTTGGGAGTGCGCAGCATGCCGGATGGTGCACGATGGGGAGTGCGCAGTATGGCGGATGGAGCACGTTTAGGAGTGCGCAGTATGGCGGATGGAGCACGTTTGGGAGTGCGCAGCATGGCGGATGGAGCACGTTTGGGAGTGTGCAGCATGACGGATGGACCACGTTTGGGAGTGCGCAGCATGGCGGATGGAGCACGTTTGGGAGTGCGCAGCATGGCGGATGGAGCACGTTTGGGAGTGCGCAGCATGGCGGGTGGAGCACGTTTGGGAGTGCGCAGCATGGCGGATGGAGCATGATGGGGGGTGCGCAGCATGGCGGATGGAGCACGTTTGGGAGTGCGCAGCATGGCGGATGGAGCACGTTTGGGAGTGTGCAGCATGGCGGGTAGAGCACGATGGGGAGTGCGCAGCATGGCGGATGGAGCACGTTTGGGAGTGCGCAGCATGGGGGATGCAGCACGATGGGGAGTGCTCAGTATGGCGGATGGAGCATGTTTGGGAGTGCGCAGCATGGCGGATGGACCACGTTTGGGAGTGCGCAGCATGGCGGATGGAGCACGTTTGGGAATGCGCAGCATAGGAACCACAAACAACGCCCTACACAGACACCCACACACACACAACGCTGCACACACACAACACCCAACACACAAACACCGCAGCACACACAAATATACGCACATACCGCACAACACACACATTGCTCAAAACATACCTCCCCCCAAAACACACCACACACACACAAACCGCACAACACACACACACACACACACACAACGCTACAGACACACAGCGCTCCACAAACAACGCAACACACGCAACACACATACAACACCGCTCTCACCCCCCGCCACACCCAGAACATGTACAGCGCCCTACACAAACACTTGGTAACTACACACAACAACATCTATATATATATATAACAAAAATCATACATGAACTACACAATACGTAAATTCTAGAATACCCGATGTGTAGAATCGGGCCACCTTCTAGTTATTTATATTTGTCAAATGACAGAATAATGAAAGGCCGGAGTGAACAAGGTAGAGAAGAAAAAGTGCAGAGGTATTTTTTTGGGCTGCCAAAGCTTGGAAGCAGGGGAACCAGGCACTGTTACATTTAATTCTTTATTCAGACTTCAGGAACATCACTTCACAATAAGTTTCGGCAGCATACTCCGCCTTCATCAGGCGACCTACAAACATGGCTCAGTTACACCAGTTCTGTCAGGAGGAAGGGGCCCAAATTCCTGCCATCTATTTTCAGAAGCTTGTGTAAGGAGATCCAAAACGTTTCACCCAAATCATACAGTTTAAGGGCAATGGTACCAAATACTTATGAAATATATGTAAACTTTTGACTTTGCAGGAAGTAATAAAAATGCCTTAAACATTTTATCTCTCTCTCATTATTCCGGCATTTGGCAAATATAAATAATTTTGGTTGTTAATTGACCTAAAACGGGAAAGGTTTATCTTTATTTCATGACAGATAGTGAGAAAAACATGCAGATGTGTCTTTTTAGATAGTGTACGTAAATTTCTGGTTTCAACTGTATAAACAAATGACAGTAAGAAATGTTGGATCAAAACTACTTGCAAATTTTTCATTTGAGTGGACTTAAGAGGCATTCTCAAGTTTAGAATGTATCCCTTATCTGTGGGACAGAGAATAAATTCCTAACGGTTGTGAACAACTGATTCCAAGAACTAAAGTTCAGAAGAGCCCCATGTGACTGGAGCAGTGGTCAATCAGGCATACTGCCACTTAATTGATTATTATGGGAGTATGGTAGACCAGACAAATGCAGCGCTTGTTGACTGGAGAAAGAGTTATAGCAAGGCGTATGCCACTTGACAGATGTTCCTGGTTCATTGAGAGGTGTGCCTCCTGATAAATCAGAAACATCTGATTCCAACATGTAGTCATGTAACTTGAAGCTCATGGGCCTGTGACGCCCTGGCCTATCAGGTCGTCACAGGGTATTGTGCAATCTGCCCTTCTGCATGATATCCATCTCCTCCTTGGTTATGGGTCCTTGACCTTTGGTGTTGCTAAAAACAAGCTAATCAAAACCCTAGGAACACTCTGCACCACACCCACAAAACACACCAGTGGACAGCCTGAAGGGAATAGGGCTGGACACTTTGGGGATTAAGGGCAGGTCAGGAGTGATAGGAGACAGTCAGTTGTGGAGTGACTCTCAAGTGGAGAGGTCAGGAGCTGGACTCCTCGTATACTAGGTGTCAGACATTGGTCTGGGCCTGGTAGGAGCTGGACAGCAGTCGCAGGGGATCGTGACAAGGGGCACGGACTGTCGAGGAGGACAGACGGCGGCCTTGTGCCATCACCGGGCAGGGGCCAGGGCACGATGGGGTATGTGGACCCCAGGCCAGGAAGTAGCTTCAGGCGTCCTGGTAATTCACCCGACGAGGACGGAGCCTTCAAGATCTGTTCTCCACCCACTCCAAAATCGGGGTACTAGCACAACAAGGGGGATAGGACTTTCCCACTGACTAGTCCAGAAAATCCCAAGTGTAAACCCTGAGAGCAAGCTCACTCCGTTAGCCATGCGGGTGAGCGGGACCCGTTTAGTTTCAAGCTGAAAGGGACCAACTACAGAAAGAGGTGCCAAGGTCAAGGTCACAGGCTAACAAGCAACACTAACGGGCACAGGATCCAGGCGTGCTCCCTCCCTGCTGCAGTGGCATCAAGAACTTTGGTTTACCACGGTTGTCAGCATCAACTTTATTGGACTGAGTGAGTACACAATTAACCCTTACCGGCACGACGGCACCTCCCGACACCATCACCGAGTCCCGGGGCATCCCCCCTACCCGTGGAGAGGTTAAACACCTGGCTGCCCACACCATTGCCACCGGGTACTCCCAGCCGCAGCGGTGGTACTTTACCCTTGCCACACACCACGGGTGGTGTCACGAACTTTCCTCATGTCCCCTGTACAAAGCCCCCCTTGATTCGAGTGGCTGCACGACCCCCTGGTCCGGAGACCCCTCGAGCCACTGCGGATCCGGATCTGAGCAGCCCAGCTGCTGACGCGGGGGCGGCACAGGTCCCAATGCAAAAGCTCTAATGGGGCTTCCAATCATTGCAACTGTTGTTTCCACCGGGACCCCAAGTATTGGAACTCTGACACTATTGATCATTTCATATAGGCCACAGAGCCTTTTTGGGCCCCTTGGGCTCCAGGTCCTGGGTGAAATTACAGCCCCGGTACCTATTGTAGCTACACCCCTGCCAACACACTCCTTGATCAAGACCAGTGTGAACATCCCCAGTCTTGATGCATTGGTGCAAAAATATCCAAGCTTGGGCATACAGGAGATTTCCTAGAGCAGCACACCATGGTGGCTTTCAGCAATATTATATGAAAAGGATTTTTTTACAATCTACCCATTAAGTAGTGGGCATAATTAACATGATACCAGGCATAGCAGCAGAAATGTGACCCAGCAACTAATGGGGCTCATATTCCATTTTCACATTTATCAATGATGGTTCAATCATTGAGAAGGCATTTAGGTGGGGTCCCATTTATTACTTTTACACCATTTACCTAAGTTAAAATACTGCAACAGCCAAAACACAGAAAATCACACATCTAAACATATACTGTACATCACTGGTGGACACAGACAGAAAAGGGTTCCTGTGCCAGAACAGTATATGGGCCCTTTGCAATCTAAAATGTCATTAGAATGTGTAATACTGCAGGTAACGGGATACGCAAGGACTGCATGGAACCACGGGGGTTAATCAATGCAAATTTAATAATGTATTGCACAACACAGGTGGAGGAATAGTGCGGGAAAGGAGGGGGAAGAAAAGCGGGAATGTGCACAGCAGTAGATATAATGCAATATACATACAACCACTTTGAATAACTTGTCAAGGATAGGAAGCCTCAGATTGTACTCCCAAAAGCATAACACAGAAATCCTTATTAAACAAAAAAACGCAGAGTCCTTGTTATCTTACTCGTATAACACAGTGCAGTCTTTTCCTATCTGTCCCTAACTAAAAGTAGTGTGCACACTTAACTGCAGGTTTCAGCGTGGGGTACCTGGTCACCGTTGGGGCTCGTATTCCGCTGGCAGACACCTCTAAAGTTCAGTCTTTGTCCCAGGTCTGTAACTTGCACGTGCTGCCTGGCTCCTCGCTCCACATCCAGCCTCTTTGGATCTGTAATTTTGTAATTTGCACGTGCTGCCTGGCTCCTCGCTCCACATCCAGCCTCTTTGGATCTGTGTCTTGGGGGAGACACCACGCAACACTCTGAGGTACTTGGACCTCGGAAAAACAGGGCAGACTGAGGCCTTCTATCTTACAGCCGACTCCAGCACACTCCTCTCTGCCAAAAACACAGCCACATGTAGACTCCTCCTCCTCCTGTTCCAGACTCAATCTAGTCACTTGAGCAGCAGGTGGCAGCATAACACAAGGAAGTCCACCAAACAGTCTTTTAACCTATATATATATATATACATATAAATGTTAACAGGTCTTACATTTCCCCCCCTCTTTAACCTCGGCCGTCCCGGCCGATACACTCCTGAGGCACTCTGCAAAGGGGCACACGGTGGCAACTCCTGCCCTGCTTCACAACCTGTTGCTTGGGAGCCAATGTCGTAAAACAGGATTCAGTGACAGAACACACAAATTCATCTGCCAAGTACCGATCAGGGGGAATACCAGCATTAGCCCGCTCAGTCCGGCGTGGCACCACAGCTAACTCGCCAGACGTCGGCGCCGTATCAGGGAGTACAGTATTCTCGTCCCCATCTCTGGAGATTAGTGACTCCTGCTCTGCAGGAGTGGCACCTGTGTCTTGAACGGATGGGGGTGTGGATCTCTCCCAGTCTGTTGGGTTGGTCGGGGCCCGCCACCATTCTTCATCATCAGAGCCCTCTTCGAAGGTAACAGGAACAGGCACAGGCACCGTCTCCGGGGTACTTTGTCTGGTCCTGTCTTCTGAATAGCAGGGCCTCAGCATATTACGATGCAGGATGAGGGTGCCGCCTCTTTGCTCGCCTCTCACTTCGTATACTGATCCATGGGGCGAGATTCTTCTGATCACAATGTACGGCTCTGTTTTCCAGCGCTCGCTCAACTTGTGTCTCGGGTGTTTCTCTGCAACTAGTACTCTGTCTCCTGGTAAGAACGGGGTTTCACACACAGGTTTCCGCTGCGGGTGTGTCTTTTCTTGCAACCGCTTGGTGACAATTCGATGGATAGTCTCCAGCCGTCGACGGTGACAATCAACCCAGGAACCTACGCTCTGACCTTCACTGATCTCGGGGGGAGCTAGGTTCAGCTCTTCAATGCCTCTTCCGGCTCTTCCAAACAGTAGCACGTATGGGGTGTACCCAGTGGTGGAGTGGACACGATTATTGTACGCCCACACGAGTTCTGCGAGATAGCCGGGCCAGTGATTCTTACGATCATCCTCCAACGTGCGTAGCATTTGTAGGAGGGTCCGGTTAAATCTCTCGCAGGCTCCGTTGCCCTGCGGATGATAAGGCGTAGTCCTTGACTTCTGCATTCCGTAAATCCTTTGCAGCTCTCTCATGACACTGCCCTGAAAGCAAGCTCCTTGGTCAGAATGTATTCTTTTGGGGCAGCCGTACACCCGGAAAAAGTCATCACTGATGGCTCGAGCAGCTGATTCAGCCGTCTGATCTCTGGTGGGCGTCACCACCGCAAATTTGGAGAAGTGATCTGTCATCACAAGGCAGAACTGATAGCCCCGGTGGGAGTGGCCAATCTTGAGATAATCGATCATGAGTACTTCCAACGGCTCTTTGGTTACAATAGTCTGTACTGGTGCTTGCTGTGGAGGAGCCTTACTTAACTCGCAGGAACGGCACAGTTTACAGGCCTTCTCTACTGCCCGAAGCATCTGAGGACAGTATACTATTCTTTGCAACCACTGGTAAGTCTTGTCCGGTCCGAAATGGGCTCCCTTCTCATGCGCCTCTCGGGCCAATGGTACTGCCATCTTCTGGGGTATCACTACTTGCCACCGTACTTCCAACTCTGTAGCTAGGTGCACCTTCCGATACAGCATCCCTTCTTGCACCGACAGCTTATCCCACTGGCTGAGAATCTGGAGGGCCACGTGCGACAGCGTGGCCCGTATTTCCGTTCTAGGCTTGCGCTGCTGGATCACCCACTCTTTCACTTGAAGCAGTTCTGGGTCAGATGACTGGATTTTCACCCATTCCTCTCTGGTTTGGCCAAGCAGGCGTGATGTCGTGCCCGACGTAATTTCCAGCATACGAGCCTCTACCACTTGAGCGGTGAATTTACTAAAGTCCGGAATTTCGTCTTCCTCCAACTGTTCATCTCTCTCCCCCACTGGGGCTTCGGTGGTAACACGAGAAAGGGCATCCGCATTCTGATTTTCATGCTTAGAGCGGTACTGCACATGATAATTGTATCTGGACAGTCGTGCCAGCCACCTCTGTTCCATTGCTCCCAGTTTGGCGGTGGAGATGTGAGCCAGGGGGTTATTATCCGTATAGACTTCAATTTGAGCTCCCGTGAGATATTCCGAGAACCTTTCGGTTATTGCCCATACTAGTGCCAGTAATTCCAACCGAAAGGAACTGTAATTCTCGGGGTTGCGCTCGGCTTCTCGCAACGTCCGACTTCCATATGCAATCACCCGTTCAGTACCATTCTGTACCTGGGCCAGTACTGCACCCAGGCCGTAGAGGCTCGCGTCTGTATACAACCGAAAGGGGAGGTTATAGTCTGCATAGGCAAGCACAGGGGCGCTAACCAGGGCCTCTTTCAATCGGTGTAAGGCTTCTGCTTGTCTTGGTCCCCAGCAAATTTTCTGTGCTTTTGGTCCTTTCGCAGTGCCTCGGAGCAATTCGTGCAAAGGTTTTGCCTCCTTCGCGAAATCTTTGATAAAGCGACGGTAATATCCGGCTAGCCCCAGGAAAGCTCGAACCTCCCGCACTGTGCTGGGTGTGGGCCATTCTAGCACTGCTCTCACTTTCCCATCGGAGGGCTGTACGCCGGCTTCCGACACCTTGTGTCCGAGATATTCAATCTCTTCCTGAAAGATCCGACATTTTTTTAGTTTTAGTTTAAGCCCATGGGCCCGTAACCGCTGAAACACTTGGCCCAGGTTTTCTAGATGTTTCTCAAAGGTTGCAGAATACACTACTATGTCGTCCAGGTAAATCAATGTGGCCTCGAAGTTCATGTCTCCAAGGCAACATTCCATGAGGCGCTGAAAGGTTCCTGGGTCATTATTTAGTCCAAACGGCATGCGGTTGAACTCGAAGAGTCCCATGGGTACAATAAATGCGGTCTTGGTCTTGTCTTTCTCTGCCACAGGGACCTGCCAATATCCGCTGGCCAGATCGAGGGAGGAGAAGTAACGTGCCTTTCCCAACGCCGACAGGGACTCCTCTATCCGGGGCAGAGGGTAGGAATCACGAACCGTGCATCCATTAAGCTTGCGGTAGTCAACACAGAAGCGGGTAGACCCATCCTTCTTCTTGACCAGCACGATTGGGGCAGCCCATGGACTCTGACTTTCTCTTACCACCCCGCTCTTCAGCATCTGCGCCAAAAGCTCTTTTACCTCTTGGTAGTAGTTTGGGGGTATTTGCCTGTACCTTTCCCTGATCGGTGGGGCATCTCCTGTGGGTATTTCGTGCTGAATCTTGTCAGTACAGCCGAAATCTTCTGCGTGACGGGAGAACGTGGCTTGATTCTCCCAAATAAAGTCCTCTATGGCTTGGGCTTGCTCCGAATCGAAGGGGCTCAGGTCCACTCCCATCTGCCCTAAGATGACGCGACTGTTCCATTGATCAGTGGGTTTCTCTTTTCTTTCCATAGAAAGAGCCCAAGTCCAGGCTTCCCCTGCCATGGGCTGCAATTCAATCGATTCTGCAGTCGCCACCTCTTCGGGCGCCAGGTAGACATGGGCCAGAACAACTCCCGAGGTCAAGGTGTAGGCCTGTTCACCGGTGTTCACGCAACGGAAAGGGACCCTTCCATTTCTTACTGTTGCTAAAGTGCGAGCCACCAACGGTTCGTCTCCGTTCTCTTCACCACGGTAAGGCTCCACCAACACCTCCATCCCCTCGAGTGTACGGTGGGCCCCGACTGGCAAGGTGAGGACTGTCTCACGATTTGGAGGTAGAGTAATTGTTGTCTGTCTTGGGACTCGAACCCTCCCCACCGGGTAGCGGCTCCCACCATTCTTCCACAGTCCTCGGGCACGGATAAGGTGTTGGAAGACCTTTTGGGCAGGCCTGTTAGCAACTGTCGTCTTCCAGTAATCACAGCCCCCCTTGTTGAAGAGCAACTGGTCTAATTCTTTCAGGACGTTCATGCCCACGATAGCTGGCACCTCTCTGTCGTACCGGCCCTCCGTTAACACAATCCCTTTTTTGCCTAAGTTCTGGCCACAGGCACGTATGTTCATCCACACGACCCCTACAACCGGAATGGGAAGATTGTTTGCAGCCCTCAGTTTGATATGTGCCCCTTTGTCAATGGATACAGTTTGTCCAAAATGTTGGTAGAAGAACTGTTCTGGCATGGTGGTCACTTGGGACCCAGTATCCATCAGGCATTTTACTTCTTTCCCTTCAAATTCGGCCGTGATCGTCGGCGTGCAGGCTGCTATATCTTCAGGGCGTTGGTTTTCTCTAAGCTCAGTTGGTCTCCCCGCCATGTGCCCATCCATGGAGGGAGGCACTAGTTTAACGGCGGTCTTTCTTGAGAAGTCTTCCTCTCCGGACAGTGTCGGAATAAATGGTTCCGATTTCCACAGTTCCAACACCGGTAGTCTTCAGCGGGTCTCGGTCGTCTCTGCTCGATCGGTCCCCTCTCTTCTTGATAGGTATGCGTGCGGGTATTTGGCCGCGGTGCTGTCGTTCTTACTTCTGACGCCGGGGCTTGCATATTCTTCAGCAACTCTTGTAGAGCAGTAACAGTCTCTTGTAACTGATCCACTTTAGCCTCAAGTTGGCTCGGTTCTCGGTTTTTCTCACCCGGGACTACCTTATGCATACAAACTTCACCCAAGGCGTTCTGCGGGTCGCAATTTTCAGTTTGTGTGCGGGAGACTGCTTCTTCCAATATTTCCTGGAAAGTTAGTTTTTTTTCTACCCTGAGCCGTTCACGGAGGGCACCTTTGATCTTGGGGTTATGTAATCCGCGGAGGAATTGATCTCGCAGGGTACGGTCAGCATAACCGGGGGTTTGTGCTAGCTCTGGCTCTGCTGTAAGCACTTGTCTCATTATTCTCTGGAGTGCATTTGCATACTGTGGCAGACCTTCTTCTTCACCCTGCAGCCTGTAGAACAGTTGCGCCTGTAAATCTCCTGCTTCTGGTTTCCCGCCATACACTCTCTCAAGAATCTTCACCACCTGCTCTAACGTCTTTCGTTCACTCTCAGGGCGCAATAAAATAGTCTCTTGAGCATGGCCTTCAAGGGCAATCAACAATATCTCCCCTTGATTTTCTGCAGTCACTCCTGCTACTCTCAACATGCCCCTCACTCTCTGCGCCCAGTCATGGAGAGGAACATTGCTGCCAGTAAATTTTGGTATATGGGTCAGCATAGCCCCCAGGGACAGCTGCCTTGCTGGTATTCCCCCATCAGGTTGTATTAGAACACCTCCATCAGCGACACCCCCCTGTCCGTCCATTGTTCCGTACCAGCCTGCGTATCCTGCCGACTACGCCAAATGTAATACTGCAGGTAACGGGATACGCAAGGACTGCACGGAACCACGGGGGTTAATCAATGCAAATTTAATAATGTATTGCACAACACAGGTGGAGGAATAGTGCGGGAAAGGAGGGGGAAGAAAAGCGGGAATGTGCACAGCAGTAGATATAATGCAATATACATACAACCACTTTGAATAACTTGTCAAGGATAGGAAGCCTCAGATTGTACTCCCAAAAGCAAAACACAGAAATCCTTATTAAACAAAAAAACGCAGAGTCCTTGTTATCTTACTCGTATAACACAGTGCAGTCTTTTCCTATCTGTCCCTAACTAAAAGTAGTGTGCACACTTAACTGCAGGTTTCAGCGTGGGGTACCTCGTCACCGTTGGGGCCCGTATTCCGCTGGCAGACACCTCTAAAGTTCAGTCTTTGTCCCGGGTCTGTAACTTGCACGTGCTGCCTGGCTCCTCGCTCCACATCCAGCCTCTTTGGATCTGTAATTTTGTAATTTGCACGTGCTGCCTGGCTCCTCGCTCCACATCCAGCCTCTTTGGATCTGTGTCTTGGGGGAGACACCACGCAACACTCTGAGGTACTTGGACCTCGGAAAAACAGGGCAGACTGAGGCCTTCTATCTTACAGCCGACTCCAGCACACTCCACTCTGCCAAAAACACAGCCACATGTAGACTCCTCCTCCTCCTGTTCCAGACTCAATCTAGTCACTTGAGCAGCAGGTGGCAGCTAGTGATGAGCGAGTACTAAAAAGCTCGGGTGCTCGAAGCTCGGGCCGAGCCTCCCAAGATACTCGTGTACTCGGGCCGAGCAACGAGCCCAATGTTATCCTATGGGAGACCCGAGTATTTTTGTGAAATGACCCCCCGGCAGCATGGAGAAACCCTAAAAATGTCACAAAAGTCTCAGAAGAGTGCTCAAATGACATGGCAACAGCATGGGGAAGACCCCTTGAAGCATTTATCACTGAAAAGTCACAGCTGTGAACAATTTTGTCCGCGTTTTACGCCATTTTTACGGACTCACCAGAAAACCTTCCAAAATGACCCCAAAATGATTTTTCATGGCGGAAATGTTAAATGCACATACCCAATAGTGAGATAGAGCTGGTGTATGTTACTTTTTGAGATTAATACATGAAAGATTTTACGTGAAAACATTGTGTGGCACTCCGATGTCCCTGAGAAGAGACGTACATGAAGGCCTCTTGAGTCTAATGTGCCCATTTTGAGGAAGTGAGTCTTTGTAGTATTTTCCTTTGCCAGGGCAGTCCAAAATTGTGAGGTTCACCAATGCCCCTGCATACAGACGTGCATGAGGGCCTGTAAACCTGAAGTGCCCATTGTCAGGAAGTGGGTGTATTATAGTATAGCCCTTAGGCAGGGCAGCCAAAAATTGGGAGGCTCCACATTGTCCCTGGATAGAGACGTGCATGATGGCCTGTAAACCTGAAGTGCCCATTGTAAGGAAGTGGGTCTATTGTAGTATAGCCCTTAGGCAGGGCAGCCAAAAATTGGGAGGCTCCACATTGTCCCTGGATAGAGACGTGCATGATGGCCTGTAAACCTGAAGTGCCCATTGTAAGGAAGTGGGTCTATTTTAGTATAGCCCTTTGCCAGGGCAGCCAAAAATTGGGAGGCTCCACGTTGTCCCTGGATAGAGACGTGCATGATGGCCTGTAAACCTGAAGTGCCCATTGTAAGGAAGTGGGTCTATTGTAGTATAGCCCTTAGGCAGGGCAGCCAAAAATTGGGAGGCTCCACATTGTCCCTGGATAGAGACGTGCATGATGGCCTGTAAACCTGAAGTGCCCATTGTCAGGAAGTGGGTGTATTATAGTATAGCCCTTAGGCAGGGCAGCCAAAAATTGGGAGGCTCCACATTGTCCCTGGATAGAGACGTGCATGATGGCCTGTAAACCTGAAGTGCCCATTGTAAGGAAGTGGGTCTATTGTAGTATAGCCCTTAGGCAGGGCAGTCAAAAATTGGGAGACTCCACATTGTCCCTGGATAGAGACGTGCATGATGGCCTGTAAACCTGAAGTGCCCATTGTAAGGAAGTGGGTCTATTGTAGTATAGCCCTTAGGCAGGGCAGCCAAAAATTGGGAGGCTCCACATTGTCCCTGGATAGAGACGTGCATGATGGCCTGTAAACCTGAAGTGCCCATTGTAAGGAAGTGGGTCTATTGTAGTATAGCCCTTAGGCAGGGCAGCCAAAAATTGGGAGGCTCCACATTGTCCCTGGATAGAGACGTGCATGATGGCCTGTAAACCTGAAGTGCCCATTGTAAGGAAGTGGGTCTATTTTAGTATAGCCCTTTGCCAGGGCAGCCAAAAATTGGGAGGCTCCACGTTGTCCCTGGATAGAGACGTGCATGATGGCCTGTAAACCTGAAGTGCCCATTGTAAGGAAGTGGGTCTATTGTAGTATAGCCCTTAGGCAGGGCAGCCAAAAATTGGGAGGCTCCACGTTGTCCCTGGGTAGAGACGTGCATGAGGGCCTCAAAACATTAAGTGTCCATTGTCAGGAAGTGGGTGTATTATAGTATAGCCCTTAGGCAGGGCAGCCAAAAATTGGGAGGCTCCACATTGTCCCTGGATAGAGACGTGCATGATGGCCTGTAAACCTGAAGTGCCCATTGTAAGGAAGTGGGTCTATTGTAGTATAGCCCTTAGGCAGGGCAGCCAAAAATTGGGAGGCTCCACGTTGTCCCTGGGTAGAGACGTGCATGAGGGCCTCAAAACATTAAGTGTCCATTGTCAGGAAGTGGGTGTATTATAGTATAGCCCTTAGGCAGGGCAGCCAAAAATTGGGAGGCTCCACGTTGTCCCTGGGTAGAGACGTGCATGAGGGCCTCAAAACATTGTTCCCATTGCAAAGGAGCGGGTCTCCTGTCGTTGTAATGTCCATTCTGCAAAGAATGGGCGAAAAAATTTACCACTGGGGGTATACCTGAAACAAAGGCCTAAGTATTGCAATTTGTAACGGTCATCATCATGGTGGCGCATGAGGAGAAGGAGGAGCAGTCCAGCGATTATCCAAAGTCCAGAAGTGTGTACCCATGGGTGAGTGGAGGTACATGGCAAACTTTAAATTCCGCTCTCATTTGCTGGTGGTGTGGTGAAGTCTGGCCCAATCCAACCCTTGTTCATCTTGATCAGAGTCAGCCTGTCAGCATTTTCAGTTGACAGGCGGGTGCGTTTATCTGTAATGATTCCACCTGCGGCACTAAAAACACGCTCTGACAAAACGCTAGCAGCAGGGCAGGCCAGGACTTCCAAGGCGTAGAGAGCCAATTCATGCCACGTGTCCAGCTTGGATACCCAATAATTGTAAGGCACAGAGGAATGTCGGAGTACAGTTGTTCGATCTGCAAGGTACTCCTTCAGCATCTGGGCAAACTTAGGATTTCTTGTGGCACTACCCCGCACCTCAGGGGCTGTGGTACGTGAGGGGCTGAGAAAACTGTCCCACATCTTAAAGACTGTTCCCCTACCTCTGGCGGATTGGACTTGTGCCTCTCTCGGCTGTACGCCTCGGTTGTCCACTGATTCCTGACCTATGCCGCTAGCGTTTTGTGAGGGGAATGCTTTGCCTACTTCCGTGACTATGGCCTTCCGGAACTGCTGCATTTTGGTTGACCTCTCCTCCACGGGAATAAGAGACAAAAAGTTCTCCTTGTAGCGTGGGTCTAACAGTGTTACCAACCAGTAATGATTGTCGGCCAAGATGTTCTTAACGCGAGGGTCACGAGACAGGCAGCTTACCATAAAGTCAGCCATGTGCGCCAGACTCTTAACAGCCAGGACTTCAGTAGCCTGACCAACAAGATGACTGAACATGCTGTCCTCCTCCCCCTCCTCCTCCTCCTCCTCCTCCTCATCTACCCTGTCCTCTGACCAGCCACGCTGAACCGAGGATATGACTGGTGTGCATGTCATATCCTCAATTTGGCCGGAGAGTTGCTCCATGTCTTCATCCTCCTCCTCGTCATAGTCCTCCACTGCACGTTGTGATGAGACGAGGCTGGGCTGTGTGTTATCACCCACACCCACTACTGTTTCTTGCTGCAACTCATCGCGCTTCGCCTGCAATGCATCATGTTTGTTTTTCAGCAGAGACCGTTTTAGAAGGCAGAGTAGCGGTATGGTGACGCTAATAATGGCGTCATCACCACTCACCATCTTGGTGGAGTCCTCAACGTTTTGGAGGATGGTACATAGGTCTGACATCCATCTCCACTCCTCAGGTGTTATGTGTGGAGTTTGACCCATTTCCCGACGGCTTAGGTGATGCAGGTACTCAACAACTGCCCTCTTCTGCTCACATATCCTGACCAACATGTGCAGAGTTGAATTCCAACGCGTGGGGACATCACACACCAGTCTGTGAGCCGGAAGATGCAAACTGCGCTGAAAGCCGGCAAGGCCGGCTGAAGCAGTAGGTGACTTTCGAAAATGTGCAGACAGGCGGCGAACTTTTACCAGCAGATCAGACAGCTCTGGGTATGACTTTATAAACCGCTGAACCACGAGGTTGAGCACATGGGCCACGCATGGAACATGTGTCAACTGGCCTCGCCTCAAAGCCGCCACCAGGTTCCGGCCATTGTCACACACGACCTTTCCTGGCTTTAGGTTCAGAGGTGTGAGCCAGTGATCTGCCTGCTGTTTCAGAGCTGTCCACAGCTCTTCTGCATTGTGGGGTTTGTCACCTATGCAGATTAGCTTCAGCACAGCCTGTTGCCGCTTCGCCGAGGCAGTGCTGCAGTGCTTCCAGCTTGTGACTGGTGTGGAGGGTACAGTGGATGAGGATGCGCAGGAGGAGGAGGAGGCTGAAGAGCATGACATTCCGGAGCTGTAGAGTGTGGGTGAAACACTGACTGAGGTAGGGCCTGCAAACCTTGGTGTGGGAAGGACGTGTTCCGTCCCTCGCTCAGACTGGGTCCCAGCTTCCACAATATTAACCCAGTGTGCCGTCAACGAGATGTAGCGGCCTTGCCCACAAGCACTTGTCCACGTGTCTGTGGTTAGGTGGACCTTGGGTGAAACAGCGTTGTTCAGGGCACGTGTGATGTTTTGTGACACGTGGTTATGCAACGCGGGGACGGCACACCGGGAGAAATAGTGGCGGCTGGGGACCGAGTAACGTGGGACAGCTGCCGCCATCAGGTCACGGAATGCTTCTGTCTCCACCAGCCTAAAAGGCAACATTTCCAGCGCAAGCAGTCGCGAAATGTTAGCATTTAGAACTGTGGCATGTGGGGTGTTGGCAGTGTATTTGCGCCTGCGTTCAAAGGTTTGCTGAATGGATAACTGAACGCTGCGCTGGGACAAGGACGTGCTTGATGATGGTGTTCTTTCTGCGTAGGCAACTGCAGGTGCAGGAGTGGAGGAGGCTTGTTCGCAGGCAGCATGGACAGGGGATTGGCTCGCATGCACAACCAGCGAAGACGTAGCAGTGACATCAGCAAGCACTGCTCCTCGACTCTGTTGTACTTCCCACAAAGTCGGGTGCTTGGCTGACATGTGCCTGATCATGCTGGTGGTGGTCAGGCTGCTAGTTTTGGTACCCCTGCTGATGCTGGCACGGCAGGTGTTGCAAATGGCCTTTTTTGAATCATCTGGATCCAACTTAAAAAACTGCCAGACTCGGGAAGACCTAACATTTGTACAGGCACCTTGTGTCGTCGTGTTGTTCCGGGGAACGGTTGCCTGACTTCTGCCTGGGGCCACCACCCTGCTTCTTACTGCCTGTTGTGATGCTACGCCTCCCTCCCCCTGTGCACTGCTGTCCTCGCTCTGCATATCCTCCTGCCAGGTTGGGTCAGTTACTGGATCATCCACCACGTCGTCTTCCTCTTCCGCACCCTGCTCCTCCTCCTGACTTCCTGACAATTGTGTCTCATCATCGTCCACCACTTGTTGAGACACGTTGCCAACTTCGTGAGAACGTGGCTGCTCAAATATTTGGCCATCTGTACAGACGATCTCCTCATGACCCACTTCAATATGAGCTGGCGAGAGGCCAGAATGTGTGAATGGAAACGTGAACAGCTCTTCCGAGTGTCCAAGTGTGGGATCATTAATGTCCGAGGAGGACGTGTACTCAGCCTGGTGGTAGGAAGGAGGATCAGGTTCAGAAATGTGCGGTGCAGTATCACGGCTACTGACACTTGACCGTGTGGAAGACAGAGTGTTTGTGGTGGTGCCAATCTGACTGGAAGCATTATCTGCTATCCAACTAACAACCTGTTGACACTGGTCTTGGTTCAAGAGCGGTGTACTGCTGCGGTCCCCAAGAATTTGGGACAGGACGTGCGAGCGACTAGATGTGGCCCTTTATTGTGGCGAAATTAGAGCTTGCCCACGACCTCGGCCTCTGCCTGCACCACCATCACGTCCACTTCCTTGTTCCTTGCCAATGCCCTTGCGCATTTTGCAATGCTGTGCACTGCTGACGTGTATATTCACTACTTGTGCGTTATATCAAAGTTTGTGGAAATTGCACACAAGTGCACCTGTACGCTGCCACCAACAGGCACACACGTGCGGTTTTAAAAACCAAGCACGGACACAATAAGAACCTAACAGGTTTTTTTGGGGAGCGACAATTACAGACAAGTCAGACACTATCTGGACTGTTTTACACTGTGTACACCAGCCCCAGATATGATGAAGGCTGGTATACGGTCACCACTACCCTGCCTGCCTGCCTGTATACTGGTACAATAGTCCTGACAAGGACTCTTCTGGTCACTAGCCTGTATTCAGACCTGGCTATACCCTGCCTGTATATAGCAACAATAGTCCTGAGAAGGACTCTGCTACTGTACTCCGACCTGGCTATACCCTGCCTGCCTGTATACAACTAGAATAGTCCTGAGAAGGACTTTTGGTCACACTGTTTGCAGCCCTGCAACTGAAAAAGCTATAAAGGGCCGCAAAGCTTTCCCTGAATCAGCGACACTCTCCCTGCACTGACTGTCTGGATAGCTGTGAGCAGAGCACAGCGCGCCGGCCGGTATAAAGGCTCGGTCACGCTGTGCAGGCCGGCCAATCACTGCAATTCCACAACTAACAGGGCTGTGGCATTGCAGTGGTCTGCCAGCCAATCCCTGCATGAGGGCTGGCTCTCAAAAGAGCGCCAACATGCAGAAATGAAGACCACGAGTACAGCACGAGTATCGCGAGATTACTCGGTCCCCGCCGAGCAGCCCGAGTACAGCGATACTCGTGCGAGTACCGAGTAGTTACAAGCATGCTCGCTCATCACTAGTGGCAGCATAACACAAGGAAGTCCACCAAACAGTCTTTTAACCTATATATATATATATATATACATATAAATGTTAACAGGTCTTACAAATGCACAATTCAATCTGCTTTGGGGGTAGAAATTGTCCCCCTAACTCCTAGGCCCTTGTGTGATTGCACACTCTGCACCAATGATATGTCCACCCCTGCTGTACATGATATAACACTAAGGGGTACTTTGCACGTTGCGACATCGCTACTGCGATATCGTCAGGGTCAAATCAAAAGTGACGCACATCCGGCGCCGGTAACGACTTGGCAACATGTAAAGCCTAGATGCGCTGATAAACGATCGCAAAAGCGTCGTAAATCGTTGATCTGTGTAGCGTCGGTCATTTTCATAATGTTGCACCAATAGGAGATACGATGTTGTTCCTCGTTTCTGCGGCAGCACACATCGCTGTGTGTGAAGCCGCAGGAGTGAGGAACATCTCCTTACCTGCCTCCACCGGCTATCCGGAAGGAAGGAGGTGGGCGGGATGTTTACGTCCCGCTCATCTCCGCCCCTCCGCTTCTATTGGCCGCCTGCCGTGTGACGTT
This sequence comes from Anomaloglossus baeobatrachus, assembly GCF_048569485.1. Classification (NCBI taxonomy): domain Eukaryota; kingdom Metazoa; phylum Chordata; class Amphibia; order Anura; family Aromobatidae; genus Anomaloglossus; species Anomaloglossus baeobatrachus. The sequence goes on from NC_134355.1 coordinate 581,964,708, forward strand.
GCTGTGACGCCACACGACCCGCCCCCTTAGGAAGGAGGCGGGTCGCCGTCCAGAGCGACGTTGCAGGGCAAGTAAGTGCGTGTAAAGCTGCCGTAGCGATAATGTTTGCTACGGCAGCTATCACAAGATATCACATGTGCGACAGGGGCGGATACTATCGCGCTCGGCATCGCTAGCCGATGCTAGCGATGTCGCAACGTGCAAAGTACCCCTAAGTCATGGATATGCTCAGCCTATTCAAAGCAACAGAGGTTTAATTTGAGGTTCCATAGTTACATTCTGTAAAGGGGTTTCTCACATACTATGAGTTATTTATGCTACTGTAGTATATTTTTCTTATGTGGTAGAGGAGGCCTTGGGCCTCTGGGTGTAACTGTTACCTCTGAGCCTCCCATAACTGGCCTTGGACTGGCCCACTGGAGAACCGGAGAATCCTCAGGTGGGCCCCCCAACCATGATCAAAAGTTGGCACAATACACTTCTTTCGCTATGTAGAAATAAGGGATGTATCTATTCATTAATTTTACAAACTACCAGGTATATTATTAAATAGACGCATAGGAAAAACAAGTGAAAAAAGCATAAGGAATAAAGTAATATAACAAAGATTCTTGCTATCAACCTTAGCGTAAAATATGTTGGTGTTTTTAAAATGATCCCAGACCCCATTATATATCATTGAGTGGCTACTTGTACAATATCTGGTATGCCAAGAGGATGCTTGTCGGTCGTATACTTGTCATGCTGAGAATTTGGTATGTCAGCTATGTCTTTTAGGTATAAACATCTAGCATCTGTAGAAAATCAGGTTGAGGCAACATAGGCGGATGATATGGCAGGACGTGAAAGGCGTTAAGAGATATTATAAACATATGCTCTTTAATAGATTACAATTCATATGTTATTATTGTTTAATTGCTTATATTCCCCTAGAGGCCAAAAATGCATCACATTCAGGGCCCTTTTCTGCCAGTGTCCGCCAGTGCTCATCTCTATGTATTGTTTTAAGAGTTAAACATAATCTGGCACGTAGTTCTGTCATTCCCGTTAATACGAGGCCTGGTGACACTTTGGGCGTGTGATCATTCAATCAAAACACTAATCAGTGCAAAAATGAGGAAGAGAGGTGCTTGTGGAAGTCTTGAAGGAAGGGAATCTCTGTACAGCCGAGTGACTCAGATTCTCAGTGGGGATGTCGAAAGTCTGCATGGCACCAAACATCACTTTAAAGCCCTTCACCCCCCGGCGAGTTTCCGATTTTCCTCCCCTTCTTCCAAGAGCCATAACTTTTTAATTTTTCCATAAATCTTGCCATATAAGGGCTTATTTTTTAAGGGACAAGTTGTACTGTTGAATGAAATCATTAGTTTTACCATATAGTGTACTGGGAAAGGGGACAAAAAAAACAAACGTGGAGAAATAGTTAACAAAAATGAAATTCCACAATGATTTTGGATATTTTTTTTATTCACCATGTTCACTATATGGTAAACCTAACATGGCAGTATGATGCCTCAGGTCAGTACGAGTTCATAGATACCAAACATGTATACTTTTACTTTTATCTAAAGGTGAAAAAAATTAGAAGCTTGTCCGAAAGAAAGAATTGCACTTTTGTCGCCATTTTCTGAGATCTGTAAAGTTCTCACTTTTTGGGATCTGGAGCTCAGTGATGGCTTATTTTTTGCGTCTTGAGCTGGCATTTTTAATTGTACCATTTTTGTGTAGATGGGCTGTTTTGATCCCGATTTAAAGAAATGTTGCTGTGATCAAAAAATGTAATTTTGGCGTTTGGAATTTTTTTCTCGCCACGCTGTGTACCGATCAGATTAATTGAGTGTATATTTTGATAGATTGGGCATTTCTGAATGCAATACCAAATATGTGTTTAGTTTTAAAATTTTTTTAACTGTTTTATTTTCAATGGGGTAAAGGGGAGGTGATATGAACTATTAGGCTATGTACACACGTTGCTTTTTTTTCAGCGCGGAAAAAAACGCACCCTCTGGCAGAGGGGAGAATTGTAAACAATGCTTTTTGAGAAAAAGGCATCGAAAACGCATGCGTTTTTCATGCGTTTTTTTAGGTGCGTTTTTTAAGACTTGTCAGTGTTAATAAAGTTGGTTGAACACAGACCTTTGGAAAAAAAAACCTGCGATGTCATTTCCTTCTCCACATTCTGTTTGGATAAATGGGAGGGCTTGGAATGGACGGAGCACCATTTGAATTTTGGAAAAGTTGAAATAAACTTCGCGCACCATGTCACATTAGCAGAGCCCCTTGGGTACCTATACGTCAGAAAACCCCCACAAGTGACCCCATTTTGGAATCTGCACCCCTCAAGGATTTTATTCAGGAGTATATTAAGCATTTTGAATCCACAGCTACTTCCCCCAAAATGTTGCTGTAGCAACAATATTCTCACTTTTAGGCCCGTTTCACACGTCAGTGAAAAACACTGACGTTTTTCACTGGCGTGTAAAACACGCACATGTCCCTCCGTGGCCCGTGATTGCACTTAGAGATTAACTCACCTGTGCGCGCTCCCGCTCTCCATGGTGCTGATCGCTCCCGCGGTGCAGTATCCGGCCGGCGGTGACCCCCGCAGCAGCTGCTTCCGGGTCGGCTGTGTCGCACATCATGAATATGCGCGACAATAATGAGCCGGCTCAGAAGCAGCAGGGAGAACGGGCTGCAGAGGACATCGCTGGACGCCGGGTGAGTTAAAATGATTTTTATTTTAAAAGCACGTTTTTTTCTGGCACGTGTTTCACGGACCACACCACTGCATGGTCCGTGGAAGATCAGTGATGCCAGAAAAAAATGGACATGTCTCCGTGCGGCAATCACGCACACGTGGGTACGCCGCACGGAGACACGTGCAGTGAAAAATCACTGACGTGTGAGCAGACCCATTCATTATAATGGGTCTGCGTATGTCAGTGATCCTGGTACGTTTAAAAAAAAGCACAAACGTAACAGAATCACTGACGTGTGAAAGAGGCCTAAGGCTATGTGGCCATGATCCAGCGACACGGCGTCTAGTACACAGTGTCAGCCTTCCTGCAGAGATGTGAGTGTTGTCCACGGGAGAACGCAGCTGCCCATGCCCACGATTTGGGTTCAGGATGCTGTGGACTTTAGCTCTATGCTACCTGCAGAGAACACTCTCGTCTCCGCAGCATAAATTGACATGCTGAGGCTCGGGAAGCTGCGCCACCGGTCAGTTTATGCTGCGGAGAAAAGAAGCACAGTGGGCATGGGATCTCCAAAAATCCTTCCACTGTGCTTCTACTGCACAACGCAGCGTTATGGACACAGGGAAAACACTCTGCGCCCAAAACGCTGCAAACCCTGATTGTGGGCACACAACCTAAAAAGCGTCAATGGATGAATGGATGTCAAATATATATAACGTCCCACCCCCGCCTGCATATTCTAAGCTGGCACCTTTAGTACCTTTCATGTGGCACTAAAGGGTGCCTAGCTTAGTATTTATCCAATAAAAAAAAAAAAAAAACAATGAAAAAAATGGCGTGGGGTCCCCCCTATTTTTGATAGCCAGTCAGGGTAAAGCAGACAGCTGTAGCCTGCAAACCACAGCTGGCAGCTTCATCTTTGCTGGTGATCAATTTGGAGGGCTCCCCAGGCTTTTTTTTTTTATTTAGAAATAAAGAATTAAAAAAAAAATAACGTGGGGTCCCCCCAAATTAGATCACCAGCCAAGGTGAAGCTGACAGCTGGGGTCTGGTATTCTCAGGGTGGGAAGAGCCATGGTTATTGGACTCTTCCCAGCCTAAAAATAGCAGGCCGCAGCCGCCCCAGAAGTGGCGCATCCATTAGATGCGCCAATCCTACCGCTTCGCCCCAACTCATCCCGCGCCCTGGTGCGTTGGCAAACGGGGTAATAAATGGGGTTGATACCAGATGTGTAATGTCACCTGGCATCAAGCCCAGCAATTAGTGATGTCACGGCGTCTATCAGATACCCGACATAACTAATTGACAGTAAACAAAAGCAAAAAAAATGACAAAAATTTTTTTATTAGAAAAAACACTCCCCAAATCATACCCTTGTTCTCCAATTTAATCAAAAAATTTGAAAAAAATGGGTCCGCAGAAATCCATATGGACGTCCCACGTCGCCTCTGGACCTTCTAGCATATGGGGGCACGTTCAGGGAACGTATCCCCCATTTTCTAGGAGGGCAGACCCTCCATTTGAGGAGAGTGGGTGCCAAAAATCTGCACCCACTCTCCCTGGGTCACAGCTGCAGAGTTCGAGCAGCCAGCACAGCTCTCTGAACACAGTGCTGGCTGTCAGCTGCTCTGCTCATGTGACCGGCCGGCGTCTGCTGTGAAGGAGGAGGGGGCCGCGGGGGATCAGCGCTGCGACCGGACAGGTAAGGGGGAATACCGGGGGAATAGGGGGTGACCGGGCAGGGCCTGCGGGGCATTTTTCTGTCGCATGTGTTATTGCACATGCGACAGAAATCATAGGAGCAGGGCGGCCGGTGCGCTACTGTGCGCGCGGCCATGTTGGATTTTCGGGAGGTGGGTCAGGGGTCGGGGCGGGCACTTTGGAGACACCGGGGGCTTGCGTTCTGGCATGCCGACAAAGGCCGCGGACCACAACAAAAAAGCAGCTCACTGCGGTGTAGCTGCGTTCTGACCCCACATCATTGATTCAATGGGGGAGAGAACGCAGCCACAACGCACAAAAGAAGTGACATGCTGCTTTTCTTTCCGCACCGATTTTTGGCATCCAAAACGCTGCGTTTAGAAACGCAGCGTGTGCACTGATTTTTCGGCTTGCTCATACACTTTGCTGGGAAAGCTGAAAGCATGCAATTTGCCACTGAAACGCTGCGGTTCTAAACGCAGCGTTTCCGCGGTAAAAAACGCAACGTGTGCACACACCGTTAGGGGTTTTTTTTCATATTTTTTAAAAATACATTTTTTATTTATTTTACTATTCCTGCTAGAGGACTTTATGCCTGCACAGTCTGATCGCCTGTGCATTTCTGCTATTCAGAGCAGCGTCGCTCTGATCAACAAAAATGCTTATCTCCTGTGAGTGCTGGTGCTCTGTCGGCTCTCACAGGAAGTGAGTCATGGCAGCATCTGGGGTCATCAACTGACCCTGTGCTACCATGACAACACATTGGCACCTCGTGATCGCGTCTGTGTACTGTGTAATAGCCGGGTCTGACCGTACAGGGACATGGTCTGATCATACCACATCTCCTAGGCAGGGATGGAAGTAAATAAAAGTATACAGACATTAGAGCACAGGATCACAAATAATTGTTTTAACAAACAGGCAAGGAAATGTTTTACCTCACAAAAAGAATCAGTTGTGATCCCATGCACTACTACTGTCTGTACACTCGTTTGTGTCCTCCCCTGCTCAGGAGATGTAGTACGATCAGACACGGCCATTACACAGCACATAGCAGGGACACATATATAAATTATCTCAGCACAGGAACATTTTTTTAAACACATGCAATTGTGGAACTTATTACTATTCCATTATCTATTGATTAAAATGAACTTTGTTGGTGGAAAACCCCTTTTAATGCTTATTGGATGCAGCATATCAGGTGGTGTATTTGTGTAAAGAGGAAGGGAGTGTAAAGAGTAGAGAAGCTGTCAACACCCACCTTGAAGATCCTATTAGTAATATGATGCATTGTCATGTTTGATATGTGGCTTTATCTAGTTTGTGGTTTGCATGCACTTAGTTAGACAGTGGACAGGGTTAGGGGTACTTCACACACAGCGAGATCGCTACTGAGATCGCTGCTGAGTCACGGTTTTTGTGACGCAGCAGTGACCTCATTAGCGATCTCGCTGTGTGTGACACTGAGCAGCGATCTGGCCCCTGCTGTGAGATCGCTGCTCGTTACACACAGCCCTGGTTCGTTTTTTTATTGTTGCTCTCCCGCTGATAAGCACACATGTGACAGCCGGCGTCTGACAGCCTGCGGTAAGCTGTAACCAAGGTAAACATCGGGTAACCAAGGTGGTTACCCGATATTTACCTTCGTTACCAGCCTCCGCAGCTCTCATGCTGCCAGTGCCGGCTCCTGCTCCCTGCACACGCTAAGCTAAGCGGTGTGCGCTGGTAACTAAGGTAAACATCGGGTAACCATACCCGATGTTTACCTTAGTTACCAGTGTCCGCAGCTTCCAGACGCCGGCTCCGTGCAAGCGCAGCGTCGCTTGCACGTCGCTGCTGGCTGTGGGCTGGTCACTGGTCCCTGGTGAGATCTGCCTGTTTGACAGCTCACCAGCGACCATTTAGCGATGCAGCAGCGATCCTGACCAGGTCAGATCGCTGGTGGGATCGCTGCTGCGTCGCTAAAGTGTGACGGTACCCTTAACTAATGGGACAGCCATGGTGGGAGGATTTAAGTGGGCATAGGAAGTTACTTTCTTATTGATAGACAGATAGAAAAGAGGACTGAAGAGAGAAGGACCTATGGTCCTAATGTTAGCAGACCTACATTGAAAAGGTTTGTGTGTGTAAAGGGAGACCATATTCAGCACATTCTGAAGTAAATAAGAAGGATTTCTTATCTCAGGCAAGTGGGAGCCTACAGCAAACACTATATATACTACATAAGAAGAGACTAGACCTGAGGGTTTTCCTACAGGGATCTGAAGATGTAGTTGGACACCAAGGAACGTGTGGTCAACATAAAATGGACTTTGAGAATACTTTAGTAGTGAGGAGTCATAATGATGACCCTCAGCCAGTGAGGTCCTCACACGGAGGGAAGATGGAAGTTTCCACAAGGATTCACTGATCCAATAATACATGTAACTGTAGTAATGTGCGTGTAAGGCTGCCTTCACACATCCGGCTGTAGCAGTGCGGCACAATCCGGCGCTCTGCTGAAAAAACGAAACCATTTTTTTTGCCGCCGGTTTAGTTTTTTCCAGCATTGACTTGCATTGGCGCCGCATTGTGCCGCAGGGGTTTGCGTTCCGTCCGTTTTTTGCCGCATGCGGCAGATTTAGCCGATGCGGTGGCCGGATGGAACGTTCCCTGGCACGTTTTTTGCTCCGGCAAAAAAAAACGCATTGCGCCGCATCCATCCGATGCAGCGCATTTTTCAATGCATCCCTATGGACGCCGGATGCGGCGCGATGCGGCAAAAACCGCATCCAGCCGCCACTTGCGGTTTTGTCCAATGCGCATGCTCAGTAGCATGCCGCAAGCGGCAAAAAACGGACGGGCCGCATGTAAAAAACTTATGCAAAGGATGCGGTGTTTTCACCGCATCCGTTGCATAGGTTTCACAGCCGGATTGAGCCGCACGGCTCAAACCGGATGTGTGAAAGCAGCCTAACCGTGAAGTTCCTGCTTCTGGATTATGCAGATGATGTATTCTTTAAGTGTTATGCTTCCTATCTGATGTATTTCTGTCTCATTAGAGTTGAGTGAACACATGGAAGTTTGGTTTGACGGGTTCAGCTGGACTTTAAATAAAGTTAAATGTGGAATCCAGACTTGACCCGAACCCAGTGGCGTACTGTCAATAGAAGCAGGCCACGCCATTGCTATGGGGCCCGTGACCTGAATGGGGCCCTGTGATGGCTGCCCGCTGTGTCTGCGATTTCACTTTTTACTCATTCCCAGCACGGGCTGCCCAGTCACCAAGCAGCTGATTAAGGACGCAGGGGGCCCGCACTGTTTGTATAGCTGCAATCCACCGCAACACAGAGGAGCAGACACGCTCACACTGCACACCGCACACCCTCTGCTGAAGAGGAGGGAGTGGACAGGCAGCATCTTCTTCCAATCAGAGGTGTAAGAGATGCCAGGAGGAGAACAGCCAATCAGAAGAGGGGGGCAGAGCTTGTTCAGTACAGCGCAGGAGATTGAAAATATGGAAGGGCAGAAGGAGCAGAGACCTGAGCATTGCACGTAGAGAAAAGAGGCAGAAGGAGCAGAAAAAATGAGGAGAAGCGAGAACAGAAAGAATGGAAAGAAAAAGCAAAGGACAGGATCTGAGCACAGCCAGGAGGACTGACAGGAAGTGTGTCGCGGGCGGAGGAGGGGACGCTGCGCTCTCCTACTGCTCGGGTCCGGCTGCTGCTGCTGCCGCTGCTCGGTGGTGGCTCGAGCGGTGGGCCGGATCCCAGGGACTCGAGCGGCGCTCCTCGCCCGTGAGTGAAAAGGGGATGGGGATTTTGATTGTGGGGATTTGATTATTGTCCGTGACGCCACCCACGGTTGTGGTGATATTGGTGACACCACCGCTGCTCTAGACGGGGATCCCGGGAGCAGTGACAGGGAGCAGCTTTGTTGTTAGTTCTCCCCTCCGTGGGTAGGTGGGTTGGTTGTCCCGGGGCCCGGTGATGGGGGTAGGGGTGGTTGACAGGCGGGTTAAAGGGCCTGGTGAGGTGCAGGGTCGCAGGGGCAGCGCTGTGCCACACGGCACGGTGGTACTCACTCAGCCAATGATGAGGACACAGTTCTCGGTAAAACACACGGCTGGATGGACGGGTCCCACAGACGGTTGTGGTGTTGCTTCTCCTGGCAGGTTGATGGTGACTGCCTTTCTCTGCACCTGTGTACGGTAGATGGTTCCAATGGGTTCCCACCGGTAACCCGCTCCCCAGCTTGGATATGGGCTGGAGGAGCCCCTTTTGCCCGCAGGCTCTGGCCCTGGGAAACGGTTGCCTTGGCGGTGGCGGTGTCTCCCTCTCTTGGTTGGACTGTTGCCTTCTGTCGGGACTTGGCTGCTGGGAAACCCAGGAGGTTCCCTTCACTAACGAATTCGGCAAATTCACGGCGACTCCTAGCCTTGCCGGGGTCCGTAAGCCCCTGCCAGATGGTGCTGGCTTCTCTTTGCGTACCGGTCCGGTACCGCCGGGCCACCGCCCGTCCACGGTCGTTACGGTAAGCTCTGATAGGCCACTCCTGCAGACGGTCACCACCGTCTGCCAACCTTGCTGCTCCGTCCGGGCCACACACCCGGACCAACTTTAGTCTTCTCAGCTACCACTTTCCTTCCTTCCACTTTCACTTCCCTAGCTGATCTGTTTACTTTTCCCGCCTCCAGGACGGTGAATTCCTCGGTGGGCGGGGCGAACCGCCTGGCCCACCCCCTGGTGTGGACATCAGCCCCTGGAGGAAGACAACAAGGGTTTTGTGTCTGACTTCGGTGTGCCTGACCGGGAGTGTGGTGTGTGTGGGTGTTGTGCTCTGTGGCCCCTGGCTTGTCCAGGGTGCCACAAGTGCAGCATGAGGCCAGAGGCAGCCACTAACATGATCTCTCACAGGAGCAGGTGAGTATAATAATGTGCAAATGTCTGCCTGTAACACTAAAGAAAAAAACTGTACTGTCACATCCCTGTGTGTTAACCCTGTACTGTCACATCCCTGTGTGTTAACCCTGTACTGTCACATCACTGTGTGTTAACCCTGTACTGTGACATCACTGTGTGTTAACCCTGTACTGTGACATCACTGTGTGATAACCCTGTACTGGGACATCACTGTATGTTAACCCTGTACTATGACATCACTGTGTGTTAACCCTGTACTGTCACAGCACTGTGTGTTATCCCTGTACTGTGACATCACTGAGTGTTAACCCTGTACTGTGACATCACTGTGTGTTAACCCTGTACTGTGACATCACTGTGTGTTAACCCTGTACTGGGACATCACTGTGTGTTAACCCTGTACTGGGACATCACTGTGTGTATTATCCCTGTACTGTGACATCACTGTGTGTATTATTCCTGTGCTCTGCAGTGATTTATTATGGTACCTAAGGCTATAAAGAGGGTCATAATCGTTACTATTATATGGGAGAGACATCTGAAAATTTATATTGTGTGTGGTGAGGGGCACGAAGGAGGACATTGCTACTTTAGAACAAGTTCACATAATGCAGATTTTTGGGGATTTATGGGGTGAACCCACTGGTCTTTGTGCAGTGGCCTTTGCTCAGTAACAGGACGGTGGTTATATTCAGACTCCATGTGGTAATAATATTTGGTCATGGTGTGGCGGCATTATTTTGCAAGGTATAGTAGTATTATTGGTCTTGGTATGGTGGGTGCTGTTCAGTAACACTATATAATGTGTTATTTGGTAATTGTATGACTATTTTGTCGCAGCATTACTCAACAAGCGTCAGGCCCTGCACTGCCCAGCGAGCGTCAAGCTCTGCGCTGCTCATCGACCGTCAGGCCCTTGGCTTCCCAGCGACCGTCAGGCCCTGCGCTGCCCAGCGACCGTCAGGCCCTGCGCTGCCCAGTGAGCGTCAGGCCCTGCAGACGAAGCTGTGCTTGGTAATAGTCTACTTACTGGACTGGTAGATGTATAGCCTGGCTAGGATAAAGATTAATTCATAAGGTGTATATGCGTCCCCAGTAACTTTTATGCCCACCCCCACTGGCTCCCCAGTAACTTGTATGGCCCCCCAGTAACATATATGCTGTTGATTATGTTAATATTTTATTGTATTTTTTTTTATTTGGGGGGGGGGTCAATCAGACTTTTGCTATGGGGACCCATGATTTCTTTGTACGTCCCTGCCCGAACCCCAATGGAAGTCACTAATTGTCAGTTCTGGTCTCTGTCAACATGCAGCAAGCCATATACAGATGACTTCTGGGGGTGGGTAAGTGGGGTTTTTCCATTTCTTTGGGGGGTGCACACATACACTCCCTGACAGAAGTTTTGTCGCTTATCCATGTTATGTAAATAAAAGCTTATAACCTGACTTTAATTCATCCATTGGTTTTATAAATTTCTCTTATGAAAGCTGAAACCCTCCCAAATTTGGTTTAGGTTATTAAAATAAAGTTGCTGCAAAGCTGAAATATTGATCATTTAATGAACACAGAAAGGTCAGATTTTGACAAGACAAAAGTTTTGTCGCCCACAAAAAGTAATGTGAAATTCAAACAAATAATTAACTTCTAATAGAAAGATATGTTGCATAACATTGGTGAATGAAGTTGTGGTGCTATTAGAGCCATATTTAATATTTTGTGTGACTTCCATGAGCTTGAAAGACTGCATCCATGCGGTTCAACAATGATTCATACAATTTATTGATGAAGTCATCAGGAATAGCAAAGAATGCAGTCTTACATGCCTCCCAGAGTTGATCTAGATTCTTTGGTTTTGTCTTCCAAGCTTCCTCTTTCATCCTAACCCAAACATGCTCAATGATGTTCATGTCTGGTGACTGGGCTGGCCAGTCCTTGAGCACCTTGATCTTCTTTGCCAGGAGGAACTTTGTTGTATAGATGGATGTATGAGATGAAACACCATCCTGCTGCAGAATTTGACCCCTTTTATGATTGGGAATGTAAGAGGTAGTTAATACTTCTTGATATTTTAGACTATTGATATTGCCTTCCACTTTACAAATGTTTCGCACATCTCCATACTGAATGTAACCCCAGACCATAACTGTTTTCTGGGTGTATTTGGATCCATATGGGCTCCAGTAGGTCTCCTGCAGTATTTCCGGTGGCTGTGGTATAATTCAACTGAAGATTAATCAGAAAAATCCACCTTCTGCCACTTTTCCAGCGTTTAGCAGGCTGTGGGATTTGGCAAATGCACGTTTTTTTAATTGCCTTTTGTTTAGTGCTGGTTTCTGGGCACTGATTCAACCATGGAAACCATTTCGAGACAGAATCCTACAAACTGTTCTAGTTGACACAGGGACTAGAGGTGAGCAGGCCTGCTGGAGCTCTGCTGCAGTGGAAGAGGGGCTGGCTTTGGATTTTCTAACAAACAAATGTTCCTCCTGAGCAGTTGTCTTGCGGGGTCTGCCGGACCTGGGCTTGTCAAAAACATCTCCAGTCTCTTCAAATCTTTTTTTAATTCTTTGTACTTGACGCTGAGACACATTAAAGGTGCCAGCCACCTCTGCAGTGGATCTAGTCTTCAGCCTCTTGATAATCAAGGCATTGGCCACAGGGTGGATTTTTGGCATGTTGTCAGAGGTCAAGTTGCACTTCAAGTGAAGGTCTGGTGTGCTGGCTTTCTTTTTAAGATAAGAGAATCAAACCCTGAAGAAGCTGTCTACAGACACCTTTTCCTTTTGGACAAGATTTTAGCTTGGCTAAATCTCCAAGGGCATGAGGCAAGGCTTGGTACATGGTCATCTCTGTCCTGTGGGGTGGCTTTCTTCTTTTTTGGAAAAGAGCTCATTAAGATCCCTTTCTAGAGACATGATGTAATTTTTACAAGTTATATTCTGTAGAACAGAAAACTCTTCATGCCGCTGAATGTTGCATGACAGATCGGTTGGCTGTTGATTGGGGTACAAGTAAATTATGGCCAGCATTGACTAATCTAGACATGGGGACACTATGACTGAAACTCTTAGGGGTACTTCACACACAGCGAGATCGCTACTGAGATCGCTGCTGAGTCACGTTTTTTGTGACCTCATTAGCGATCTCGCTGTGTGTGACACTGAGCAGCGATCTGGCCCCTGCTGTGAGATCGCTCCTCGTTACACACAGCCCTGGTTCGTTTTTTTATTGTTGCTCTCCCGCTGATAAGCACACATCGCTGTGTGTGACAGCGAGAGAGCAACAATCCTGAATGTGCAGTGAGCAGGAGCCGGCGTCTGACAGCCTGCGGTAAGCTGTAACTAAGGTAAACATCGGGTAACCAAGGTGGTTACCCGATATTTACCTTCGTTACCAGCCTCCGCAGCTCTCACGCTGCCAGTGCCGGCTCCTGCTCCCTGCACACGCTAAGCTAAGCGGTGTGCGCTGGTAACTAAGGTAAACATCGGGTAACCATACCCGATGTTTACCTTAGTTACCAGTGTCCGCAGCTTCCAGACGCCGGCTCCGTGCAAGCGCAGCGTCGCTTGCACGTCGCTGCTGGCTGTGGGCTGGTCACTGGTCGCTGGTGAGATCTGCCTGTTTGACAGCTCACCAGCGACCATGTAGCGACGCAGCAGCGATCCTGACCAGCTCAGATCGCTGGTGGAATCGCTGCTGCGTTGCTAAAGTGTGACGGTACCCTTTCATAGGCACTCAGCATGTGGGCATCAATTAAACCCTCAACATTAAAAAAAAATCCTTCATAAAACCCTGTACTGGGTATACTGTTATCCATAGGCCCATAAAAACTGGGTGATTATTTTATCACATACTGTAGCTTAAGAAAAAAAAGATATTATTAGTACACACAGTCCAGGGATTACAGGGGTTCAGATACTTTTTATGGAATGGCATATGATGTTTCATCCATAGAGAGGAAGGATATAATGGGATCAATAAATACATGATGGTCATTTGTGGACCTGGGGAAGATAACATGACTAGTGTATTGTAAAGTGTCTCACTCATGATAACCACACAAATGCTGAGTGGCGATGGAAATATATGACCACAGCAGCCTTTATTAATTACAATTAATAACATACTCAAACTGATAACCATCATAATTATAATCTTTACTCTGAGAAGACCCTGGATAGCCTGAACCACTGAACAGCACCACAATACCAACACCAGTCACACCGCTCCGACTCGGGGCTGAGAAATATCACAATGCTGTCCCTCCTGTTTTCCAGGAACCATCCCAGCCAGAACTTAACCATAACCAAGAATGAACCTCCGATATGGCATATGATCGGCATACCTTCGAGGTGAGCCCTTACTTCATTAACCAAGGTCATCCCTGACCTGCTCATCTCAGCTGCCATGACATTACTGCAACATAGCAATCAAGACCACCACCTTACCACCATATTAATTAAGTATAATTTTAATTTATATTTTTTTTTTAATTTTTTTAATATTCCTTTAAACCACATTAAATAAGGGCGGGTGGGCTGGTCATTCACCAGTCCTGGATCCATGAGACAGGATGTCCCAATGGCTCTTCGTCTTCTTATCAAGGTAATCCTTCTTCTTTTCCACACCCCTTCCTACAAACTTCCCTCCAATCCTATAGCAGACCCTAATCATGTGACCATTCGAAACCCTATAACTCCCCTCATATCCTGCTGAGCAAACACGCCATATTCACTGCTAACCCTTTCCTGCTCAAACTCCCTATTAACTCAATATGTGCCTGTCCTTACAAAGCCCTGTCATGTCTGTTCTTCCACTATGGCTGCGCCCCCGCCCCAGCCCTTCTCTGGTTATTTGTAATTGTCCAGTCCCTTTATTCACCCAGAAAACGTGTCTGGCAGCAGCTCACTAACCATACAAAAAAAAATTCACGCTCACGTTTGAGGGGATCAGGAGACATTACGGTCAGCAAACTACCATTCATATGTATGGACATATAAAGAGATATACCCATTATTTCTGTCATTTCATAGGAGCCTCTGTGTATATTTGTTTTTTTGTCTGACAGGAGCATTTGAAGATGTCAAGCATATGATGGTTTGAGAAATCCATGAAAGATGTCTGGTTTCACCTGGTTTGACGCTTGGTGCATGTTAAGCAGCTAATTGAACAAACAAAACTTCAGATCTTTTATAGGGTTAAACACACTACTCACCTTTACACAATGCTGGGAACACCCTGAAGCTGAAGCTCTATAACCTTTTGATCCAAGTTTTGAAGCTCACAAAAACCTAGGTGTTCTTCTGCATCTAATCCTCAAGGGACACATGATACACACCCAAGACCTCAGCCACTCACCAAGACATCCAGTGTCCTGTCTGCAGATTGGGGTCTTCTTCTTTTAAAGAAGACACTGATTTAGCTGAATATCTTACATGGTAAGGCATGCTATTGTTGCAGATTTCAGCTTTTGGAATAAACTTCAGAAAGTAGAGTTGGGAAATGAGCTGTTTTTCTTGGGACATTATCTACAACATCACGACATGGAGGATCGCAGGAGAGAATTGACACTCAATGAGAGGTCATACAATACAATGTTAACAAAGTAAAATTGTCCCTCAACAGTATAAGCCTGCAGCTTAGGACACGTTAATTTTAGTAAACAATTTAACTTTATTAATGAGTTTATAATTAGCCTACATGAAAGGATATCAATTAAAACATCAATTGTTTATGAGAGCTGTTCACACTTCAAATTCTGACACTCCACACTATGGTTTCACTAGAGGTTACACAGGCAAGCTCGGGCGTCGACCATCTGTGTGCTCATTAATGGTCAGGCTACCAAGAGTTACCCGAGCACAGCGATGCTCACATGAATGGTTAGCATACGTAAAGCACCTGAACTCCAAACTCAAACTCTGTTGTTTTTTTTATAATGTCTGTGTTCAGTACAAACACTGAACCTCAGGTTCGCTCATCTATAATTACTAATGATTATCGCACTGAGACATTTATAAGTGTAGAGATAAAAGGTAAGAGAAGTCAATAGACTATTTCCCTTTAATGAGGCCCAGGGGACCTGACTATACATATCATAATCTTTGTAAGATTCCCAACCTGGAGATGGGAATAATGGAGGGTGGAGAAGACATTTCGATGCATTGTGTTTAAAATAGATTTACTATCAAAAGGAATCATTCTTAAGGTGTCTTCAGGAAATGGACACAGATGGGTCATCAAGGCCTAACAGCATGAGGAAAAGTGTGCTATGATTAGAAAATAATTAGCCTGGAAATGTATAATTATACCATCACTAGACAGACAGGAATAGGACATGCAGGAAAGAATGAAAATTCAGATATGAAGACTTCAGGTAAATAGGAATAGTAATGGGATACAGGAATTCTACAGGAAAACGCAGACAATGAAGAATAGCCTAAAAAAATCACAGTCGCCATTACAGATCCTATACAGAATATAGAAGAAATGTAGGGATTCTGATCAATTAAACAACAATACATCAATTTCTTCTACCAAAAACAAAATAAATATGCAATGACAAAATGTATGAGGGAAAACTGGCTGACGAAAGGAGGAAACGTTTTGAATGAAAATCTCTTTTAATTGATCACTGATTATTCTGCCAACTTTTTAGAATTGAACTGTCACCAGATTGCACAATACAAATAGCATACCTTACTATATAGATCTATTAATTCTGATGAAGCTGGTGTACTTTATTAAAAAAAATCTATTTCACAATAGCTTTCTGAAAGTTTATTCTCATGTTATGATCCATTAAAGAGTTTACAGACTTGAGTGAGTTAAACACTTTAAATTATCGGAAGAAAAGTTTTGTGCGGAGGAAAACTGCACAAGAATTTAGCAGCTTTTGGTGTTTTCACACCAGTTTGGGCGACTCTGTCAAATGGACCAGAGCTGGGAAAGTTATTACAAGAAAGTTAGAAATAAAAATATAACATAAAAGTCACCACCTGTTTCTCAATCCAAAAGTAAAGGAATTAAGAAAAGGAAAAATAAACATACTTGATATTATGTTTGTATATATCTATTCTTAATTAATCTATATGATATAGCAAAGAAAAAGATGAAAGGCCAAAATCGATTTTTATTATTTATCAATATTGAATGCTGAGTAAATAGAATAAAAAGCAATCAAAACATTGTATGTACCCCAAAATGGTGCCAATAAAATCTACAGCTCACACTCAAAAATCAAGCACTACACATGTACAGCAACAGAGAAAAATGACACGTTTAAGATACTGGCAGCAACACAAGAAAACATATTTTTTGCAAAGTTCTGATTTCTTTTTAACTACTAATATATATATATATATATATATATATATATATATATATACACACACACTGGAGTTCAAAATTAGAGAACAACACACAATTTCCTAAACGTTAAAGTCATTGTACAGTCCTATGTGATTGTGGCACCCCTGAGGCTCGGGTCGCCACAAGGTACTGCACCTCAATTAAGGTGCTGTATCTTTCTCAGGTAAGGCGTGGTGTAAGGGGTGGTTAATCACCAGTGTTCCTCATTCACACACTACATACAACTTAGGAGCCTTCTCACAGGATGGGATTGCTCAGGGTAGGCAGGGGGGTGGCCATCATGATACATGGGACTTCCCCGGTCACTGAAGCCAGCCACCTAGGGGCGGAGTCCACTTGGGGGTAGAAGGAGGCGTAACAAACTCACACAACTAAGATCCGTCGGGACCATAGTTCTGACAAGACATCTCTCGGAAACTTGGATTTTACTAGGCCCGGGGCTTGGAGCGGGAGCTCAGCCAGAGTACCCAACTGCTGAGGAGGACACCCTACAAATTGGACTCTCTCTCTCTTTCTCTCTTAAAACACCGGTGGTGGCCCTTTACTTTCCTGGGATTGACTAGAGCCCATCGCAGTAGTGACCAGTACTACTGGGCTGGCGACTGAAGCTGTGAGTAAACTACACCTTGAACGCGCAGAGACTGTGTTGGCTTGTCCTTACTGGTGTCGTCGCCCAGCGCTTAGGCGCCAATGGCCATTAAAACTGTGACGCCCTGGCCTATCAGGTCGTCACAGGGTATTGTGCAATCTGCCCTTCTGCACAGTATCCACCTCCTCCTTGGTTATGAGTCCCTGACCTTTGGTGTTGCCAAGAACAAGCTAATCAAAATCCTAGGAACACTCTGCACCACACCCACCAGACACACCAGTGGCTGGCCTGAAGGGAATAGGGTCACCCACTGGGGGGGGTTGGTTAAGGGGAGGTCAGGAGTGTGAGGAGACAGTTAGTTGTGGAGTGACTCTCGAGAAAAGAGGTCAGGAGCTGGGCTCCTTGAGACTACTAGAGGGCAGACATTGGTCTGGGCCTGGTAGGAGGTGGACCCCGGTCGCAGAGGATCGTGACAAGGGGCACGGACTGTCGAGGAGGACAGCCGGTGGCCTTGTGCCATCACCGGGTAGGGGCCAGGGCATGACGAGGTACGTGGACCCTAGGCCAGGAAGTAGCTTCACGCGTCCTGGTAATTTATCCGATGAGGACGGAGCCTTCAAGATCCGTTCTCCATCCGCTTCAAAATCGGGGTACTAGCGCAACGAGGGGGATAGGACTTTCCCACTACACAGTCCAGAAAATCCCAAGCGTGAACCCTGAGAGCAAGCTCACCCAGTTAGCCACACTGGTGAGTGGGACCCGAATAGTTTTATGCTAAAAGGACCAGTTAGAAGTAAGGTGCCACGGAAAAGGCCACAGGCTAACAAGCAACACCAACGGGCATGAGATCCAGGTGTGCTCCCTGCCTGTTGCAGCGATCTCAAGAACTTTGGTTTACCACAGTTGTCGGTGTCAGCGTAATTGGACTGAGTGAGTACATACGTGACCCTTACCGTCCCAACTGCACCTCCCTGCAATCATCGAGTCCCGGGGCATTCCCCCTACCTGTGGAGGGGTTATAAACCAGGCTGCCCCCACCATCGCCACCGGATACTCCCAACTGCAGCGGTGGAACTCCACCTTACCACACACCACGGGTGGCGTCATGAACATTCCACATCCTCCCTTGTAAATATCCCCCCCCTTTTATTCCGAGTGGCCGCGTGACCCCGACCCCCGGGTCCGGAGGTCCCTCGAGCCACCGTGGATCTGGATCCGAGCAGCCCTGGCTGCTGACGCGGGGGCGGCACAAAACCCTCATCATCCACCTGGAGCCCACTCCACCTGTGGGGGAGCGATACCATCCTGGCTGCCATAACGCCTGCCCCGGCGAGGAATTCTGCAGCGGCGGCTACTCCCTGGCCGCAGACTACAGGTGGCGTCATGACAAAATTTCTCCAATACCCCCGTTTATCCCACCATTTACTATAGGCCTCGGGGCAACGGAATCGGTCAATGCCACCCGTGACATCGCCTGACCCGACCCGAAAAGGCCTGGCAACGAGTAGGTTAACCACCTGCCCCGTGGGCTGCCACATGATTATATCCTAACATGAGTAAACTAACAGTATTTTAAGCTTATTTCATAAATTATTTCCGTAAAGGTAAAGTGTTGCGTTTTTTTATTTTTGTATTAATAATAGTGATTATGAAATCAAGTATTTTTAATACAAAATGAAACTCACTGTATATTTAGTTTTATTTAATTCTAGTTTTACTGAAACACTGGGTGCTGCCATCTTGGATTTGCTGTGTGTAACGACAGTTATTCACTGCATTTATGGCAGTGCCCTGTGCATTGGATCTGATAGTTGCGCTCCGACCCCTAGACTTAACACTAAGAGCTCCCTGCTGTGACCTGGACATGCCCCAGGGGCTGTCTAGATCACAGCAGAGGGGGGAGATCACCATCATCTTTGGGGATGCACTTTCCCCCTGTCACACATTCAGCATGTGTGAGTGTGGCGCCCCGGACTAGCCAGGTAGCCACAAACATGAAACCACACACAACCCCTGCCCTGGATAGTTAACACCAGTCAAACAAAACCCTTGTTGCCTCCCTCTAGGGTCTGATGTCCACACCAGGTGGGGCGGAGCCAGGCGATTTGCCCCACCCACCGAGGAGTTCACAGGCCCGGAGGCGGGAAAAAGCAGACAGTTGGTAGTTGAGTACAGTTTGGAGGTGAAAGTAAGAGGACAGCACTGTTAGTGTCTGGGTAGGAGCCCAGGCACTGTGAGCAAGGTCAGCAGACGGTGGTGGCCGTCTGCAGGAGTTAGTGGACCTCTGCGGAACCGTAGGACCGGGGTCAGGTGGTGGCCCGCCGGTACCGAACTGGGGAGCGGAGTGAAGCTAAGCACAAAGGCAGGGCCATCGGACCCTGACTAGGCTTGGAGCCGCCGACATCGGTCAAATCCGAGAGTGACCAGAACCTCAGGGGTTTCCTAACACCCAAGACCCGACAGAAGGCAACAGTCCACGCCGTGAGGATATACAGCCACCGCCATAGGCTAGAAATCCAAGGGCCAGCGCCTGCGGGCAACACGGGCTCCTTCGGTACCTATACGCCGGGGAGTGGACTACCGTTGGGAAGCCATCGGAGTCAACACATTCTACACAGGTGCAGGGAAAGACAGCCACCATCAACCTGTCCGGGGAGAGCAAAGACACTGCAGCCGGCTGCGGGACCCGTCCATCCAGCCGTTTGGTTTACCAGAGACTCTGTGAATTTGTGCCTGAGTGAGTACCACAGTACCATCGGGCCCCGGGATCACCAACCCCTACCCACGGAGGGGACAACATCCTAGCTGCTCTCTACCATCGCTCCCGGGATCCCCGTCACCAGCAGCGGTGGTGCCCATCATCACCACGACCCGTGGGTGGCGTCACGGACTATCTCCCCAAAACAAACCATCCCCTTTTCACTCGTGGGCGAGGAGCGCTGCTCGAGTCCCCGGGTCCGGCCCACCGCTCGAGTCACCGAGCAGCAGCAGCCGCGGATCCAAGCATAGCGAGCGCGGCCCCTCTGCCCGCGACAACTTGGCGTCACGAACAGGATAGAACCAATCTACCTACCGGTAGAAATGCGCCTTGCAGTCCCCGCCGGCGGCATCCGGCCAAAAAATTGAAGTTCCACCATCTTTGGCGCGAAGATTTCCCGCTCGAGCGTCTTCCCCGAGCAGGGAAGGTGCGAAAGTGAAGCCTCGCCCCCTGAAGAAGGATGTGCTATAAAGAACTAAGGGGGGAGCGGGTGAAGAATGGCGGCATGTAACTAGCGCCGCAGAGTGCAGGGACGCCAGGACTCTGCCGAAACCCGTTCCTGGACCCAGCAGCAAGATGTGCCATGAGCTACAGGCCACAGTCCACTCCATGATGGCGGAGTGGATGTCGGAGATGAAGGGCCTGGTTGCAACCGTGCGGGCATCTGAAGTGGAGGTGGTCTCCGAGGAGCGGGTAAGCGACCCACGCCCCTATGTCCCTGAAGGAACGGCCGCTGCGGCTGAGGGGCCTGCTGCCATCCACCACGCCAACTCCCTCACTGCCCATGCCCGCGGTCACCTTCCCGACCGACCCGTTACCCCTGTCACCGGTAGCGGAGCCCGCAGCATCTGAGGGAGAGGGCCCAGACCTGGGGCCCCCGAGTCTTACCTTTGTCACCGCCCTGGCACCCATCCCGGCTTCAATGCCGGCTGCGACGGAGATGAAGATGGCCCCGGCAGTCCGCCCGGCCACAACGGAGGCGATCTTCAACCCGAAGCCAGCACTGCAAGTCCCGCTGACCGCTCCCAGACACCCGGCCTCGGCTGAGGCACGGAGGGGATGTAGCTGCCAAGCGGCAGAACAGGCCACATCACAGCGGGGTCCCTCGTTACCGAAGGTGCCGGTCGTAGCCGGCATGGAGGGATTCCAGCTGGGCCCGTCCCTCACACAAGCTGACCCGGAGCAGGTTGAAGATGCTCCATGCTCGGAGCGCAGCTCCGGCAGCTGCGCCACGAGATTACTGCTTAGGAAAGAAAAGTTAAAAGGGCAGCGGTCCTCCGTTGCAAACAAGTTATCCCCGTAGGGACTTTATGTGTTTCCACTAGCCCCTTCAGAGACAAGGCCGAGAACTTGCAGGCCAACCACGAACTTGTGGTCTTGTAAATAATTTGCTGGGCTGTGTTCCGCTACTGCCTCCGGAGAGGCTGATTGGAGGAAGGGCCCGCAGCAGAGGAGGCTGGGGCCCGGCCACCACCAGGACCGGTGGCCATCCTCCGGGGGTCAGGGGTCCCCCTGGATGTGGGGTCCCCTGAAATGACAGCCGGGTGCGAGACACCGTACCCGTTCCCGCTTGGGTGACCTGGAACCGAGTTCCGGCTTCCGGATTTGGAAAGAGGGGTGCTGCCCATTGCGTAGGGGCAGCATCAAGGTGTAGGTTGCTTGGGTGTGGAAGCGGAGGAACATGAACCCGTCCGTTATTATTAAAAATGTTTTTTATATGTTTTGCAACGTTCCGAGCCTCCCGTAAGGGAAGAATGAAAAATATACTTATGTTTAAATGTTTCCCATGTTAAATTTATATTTTGCAGAAAAATAAAACCGGTGATGGACGGGCAGCCCGCGGACGGTCTGCATTTCACCAAGGGGGAATGTGGCGCCCTGGACTAGCCAGGTAGCCACAAACATGACACCACACACACCCCCTCCCCTGGATAGTTAACACCAGTCAAACAAAACCCTTGTTGCCTCCCTCCAGGGTCTGATGTTCCCACCAGGTGGGACGGAGCCAGGCGGTTGGCCCCACCTACCGAGGAGTTCACAGGCCCGGAGGCGGGAAAAAGCAGACAGTTGGTAGTTGAGTACAGTTTGGAGGTGAAAGTGAGAGGACAGCAACTGTTAGTGTCTGGGTAGGAGCCCAGGCACTGTAAGTAAGGTCGGCAGACGGTGGTGGCCGTCTGCAGGAGTTAGTGGACCTCTGCGGAACCGTAGGACCGGGGTCAGGCGGTGGCCCACCGGTACCGAACCGGGGAGCGGAGTGAAGCTAAGCACAAAGGCAGGGCCATCGGACCCCGACTAGGCTTGGAGCTGCCGACAACGGTCAAATCCGAGAGTGACCGCAACCCCAGGCGTTTCCTAACACCCAAGACCCGACAGAAGGCAACAGTCCACACCGTGAGGATATACAGCCACCGCCATAGGCTAGAAATCCAAGGGCCACACGGGCTCCTACGGCACCTATACGCCGGGGAGTGGACTACCGTTGGGAAGCCATCGGAGTCAACACATTCTACACAGGTGCAGGGAAAGACAGCCACCATCAACCTGTCCGGGGAGTGCAAAGACACTGCAGCCGGCTGCGGGACCCGTCCATCCAGCCGTTTGGTTTACCAGAGACTCTGTGAATTTGTGCCTGAGTAAGTACCACAGTGCCATCCGGCACTGCGCCGCGCTGCCCCTACAACCCTGCACCCCCAGCCATCCAGCCTCCCCGAATCACCATCGGGCCCCGGGATCACCAACCCCTACCCACGGAGGGGACAACATCCTAGCTGCTCCCTACCATAGCTCCCAGGATCCCCGTCACCAGCAGCGGTGGTGATCATTATCACCACGACCCGTGGGTGGCGTCAAGGACTATCTCCCCAAAACAAACCATCCCCTTTTCACTCGTGGGCGAGGAGCGCTGCTCGAGTCCCCGGGTCCGGCCCACCGCTCGAGCCACCGAGCAGCAGCAGCAGCGGACCCGAGCGTAGCGAGCGCGGCCCCCTCCGCCCGCGACATGAGTACCGGCACTGGGCCACCGCTACCCTTCTCCCAGTCCCAGCTCTTCCCGCCACCAACCCCCGCTCCGCTGCTGTCACCCTCCCCCACTCACCTTGCCGCTACCCTTCCCCCTCAGTTCTCCCCGCTGCTGCAGGAGTGTATGTGTGCTGCCGCCTAGAGCAGTCAAACTGCTCGTATCTGGGTTTTGCTGTGGCTCAAGGGTCAGTGGCTACTTGATTTAAAAGGGGGGAGTATTTACATGGGATAGTTCATGACACCACCCGTGCTGCGCAGTAAGGGGAGTACTGCCGCTGCCGATGGGAGTACCTGGGGGAGATGGAGTGGGGCAGCCAGGTGGTGATCCCTCCACGAGTAGGGGAGGCCTCCGGGACTCTGAAGGAAGGTGGCAGATGGTGTTGTGCAGGTTATGTGGGCTGGCAGGACGCAGGGAGGGCAGACTCTGACACAGGAGTAAACCAAGTCTCTGGGTACCACTGCCGCTTTGGGGAGCCCATTCGGGTGTCCATCCCCACTGGTATTTGCTTAGTGATCCGGAGCCTGCCTCCTTGCACAAGTGTAGAAGTTCCTAAGTGACCCGTTGGCCTGAAGCTGTCAGGGTCCCGCTCCCTATATTTGTATAGTGGAGCTGTGCTCTCGATGGCTGACACTTGGGATTTCAGTGGTTTGCATAAGCTGGGAAACTCTATCCCCCTTGTTGTGTTGATGCCTTCGATCTCTGAGCTCTTGGGGAAAATTCATTAAGAGACTATCCTCCACAGGTTAATCAGGTTGCTTGAAGCTATTCCCCGATCTAGGGTCCAGTATCCGCCGTGCTCGGTACCGGTCTGGTTACTGGACTTTCTGGTGCCAACCGTTCTCCAAAACTAAGTCAGTACACCCTTTCCAATACCCTGCAAAAGGGTCTCCAACTCCTCTGGTCCCAGATCACCATCTGCAGCCCAACCGAGGTCACACAGAGAGCTACAACTCCCTCAGCTCCTCACTCTTTGAGGGCTACTACTGAACTGACTTAATCCCTCCCACCAGTCTGCCTGACCCCTAGGCGGGTGGCCCTATTCCAGATAGACAACACACTGGTGTGTCTGACAGGGTGTGGTGTGAGGTGTGGTTAGGATTTGAGTGCTGATGGAAGCAATACCAGTGTGTAGGAACCCAGAACCATGGAGGGTGGGTTCTGCACTACAAGAAATGAGAGTGCAGTTCCCTGTGACACCTTGATAGAGTCAGGGGCGTCACACATGCAGCAGAGCATTGTGTGTGTATGTGTGTAGCAGAGCATTGCAGGTGGGTGGACGTGTGGCAGAGCATTGCGAGAGGGCATGCGGCAGAGCATTGTGTGTGGGCGTGCGTGCGGCAGAGCATTGTGTATGGGTGTGCATGCAGCAGAGCATTGCAGGTGGGTGTGCATGCAGCAGAGCATTGTGTGTGGGCGTGCGTGCGGCAGAGCATTGTGTATGGGTGTGCATGCAGGAGAGCATTGCAGGTGGGTGTGCATGCAGCAGAGTCTTGCGGGTGGGCATGCATGCGGCAGAGCATTGCTGGACCGGGATGTGCAGAGCGCTATGTGGGGAGCACTGTGCAGCTGCCCTTGGTGACACTTTACACATTAGGATCACTTGCAGTCACCACCAAAATGGCTCCGCACTGTGGTCCTAAACTTCATTCTCTCTTATCCTGTTGGAAACACCCAGATTGGGAGGGGAGGTGTCATATCACACACATGAGATCAGATTCCACCCACTTTACCTGCAGTTGTAATGTGAGCTAGTTCAACAGTGTTTAACAGTGGAAAATATCAAACTTTTTTTTATATATATTCATTTATATATATATATATATATATATATATATATATATATATATATATATATAATTGCCTTATTATGTCTGTCTGTCTGTCTTGCTCCAAAATTGTGTCCTTACCGTGACATGTCCTTACGGTGACAAACAGCGGATTGGCCGCTGGCCTCGCCATGGCCCCGTCCCCCCGCACGGATTGGACGCTCGCCTCAGCTCCTCCCCCCGCACGGATTGGCCGCTCTCCTCGCCTCGGCTCCGCCCCCCGCACGGATTGGCCACTCGCCCAGGCTCCGCCCCCCACACGGAATGGCTTCTCGCCCCGAGGTGAGCGCATCAAGGTCCTGCAGCGGCGGAACACACACACACGCACACACATAAGAACAGACACACACACATCCACATCAGATCACAGCCGATTCCATGCGCTCTGCCTGCAGCTCCTGCCATAGACAGAGCAGGAGCTGCCGGCAAAGCGCACGGAAGAAGTGACATGTCACTTCTTAGAACGCAGCGCTTCGGGCAGCAGCCGAAGATGAAGATGAAGATGGCCCCGGCAGTCCGCCCGGCCACAACGGAGGCGATCTTCAACCCGAAGCCAGCACTGCAAGTCCCGCTGACCGCTCCCAGACACCCGGCCTCGGCTGAGGCACGGAGGGGATGTAGCTGCCAAGCGGCAGAACAGGCCACATCACAGCGGGGTCCCTCGTTACTGAAGGTGCCGGTCGTAGCCGGCATGGAGGGATTCCAGCTGGGCCCGTCCCTCACACAAGCTGACCCGGAGCAGGTTGAAGATGCTCCATGCTCGGAGCGCAGCTCCGGCAGCTGCGCCACGAGATTACTGCTTAGGAAAGAAAAGTTAAAAGGGCAGCGGTCCTCCGTTGCAAACAAGTTATCCCCGTAGGGACTTTATGTGTTTCCACTAGCCCCTTCAGAGACAAGGCCGAGAACTTGCAGGCCAACCACGAACTTGTGGTCTTGTAAATAATTTGCTGGGCTGTGTTCCGCTACTGCCTCCGGAGAGGCTGATTGGAGGAAGGGCCCCGCAGCAGAGGAGGCTGGGGCCCGGCCACCACCAGGACCGGTGGCCATCCTCCGGGGGTCAGGGGTCCCCCTGGATGTGGGGTCCCCTGAAATGACAGCCGGGTGCGAGACACCGTACCCGTTCCCGCTTGGGTGACCTGGAACCGAGTTCCGGCTTCCGGATTTGGAAAGAGGGGTGCTGCCCATTGCGTAGGGGCAGCATCAAGGTGTAGGTTGCTTGGGTGCGGAAGCGGAGGAACATGAACCCGTCCGTTATTATTAAAAATGTTTTTTATATGTTTTGCAACGTTCCGAGCCTCCCGTAAGGGAAGAATGAAAAATATACTTATGTTTAAATGTTTCCCATGTTAAATTTATATTTTGCAGAAAAATAAAACCGGTGATGGACGGGCAGCCCGCGGACGGTCTGCATTTCACCAAGGGGGAATGTGGCGCCCTGGACTAGCCAGGTAGCCACAAACATGACACCACACACACCCCCTCCCCTGGATAGTTAACACCAGTCAAACAAAACCCTTGTTGCCTCCCTCCAGGGTCTGATGTTCCCACCAGGTGGGACGGAGCCAGGCGGTTGGCCCCACCTACCGAGGAGTTCACAGGCCCGGAGGCGGGAAAAAGCAGACAGTTGGTAGTTGAGTACAGTTTGGAGGTGAAAGTGAGAGGACAGCAACTGTTAGTGTCTGGGTAGGAGCCCAGGCACTGTAAGTAAGGTCGGCAGACGGTGGTGGCCGTCTGCAGGAGTTAGTGGACCTCTGCGGAACCGTAGGACCGGGGTCGGGCGGTGGCCCACCGGTACCGAACCGGGGAGCGGAGTGAAGCTAAGCACAAAGGCAGGGCCATCGGACCCCGACTAGGCTTGGAGCTGCCGACAACGGTCAAATCCGAGAGTGACCGCAACCCCAGGCGTTTCCTAACACCCAAGACCCGACAGAAGGCAACAGTCCACACCGTGAGGATATACAGCCACCGCCATAGGCTAGAAATCCAAGGGCCACACGGGCTCCTACGGCACCTATACGCCGGGGAGTGGACTACCGTTGGGAAGCCATCGGAGTCAACACATTCTACACAGGTGCAGGGAAAGACAGCCACCATCAACCTGTCCGGGGAGCGCAAAGACACTGCAGCCGGCTGCGGGACCCGTCCATCCAGCCGTTTGGTTTACCAGAGACTCTGTGAATTTGTGCCTGAGTAAGTACCACAGTGCCATCCGGCACTGCGCCGCGCTGCCCCTACAACCCTGCACCCCCAGCCACCCAGCCTCCCCGAATCACCATCGGGCCCCGGGATCACCAACCCCTACCCACGGAGGGGACAACATCCTAGCTGCTCCCTACCATAGCTCCCAGGATCCCCGTCACCAGCAGCGGTGGTGATCATTATCACCACGACCCGTGGGTGGCGTCAAGGACTATCTCCCCAAAACAAACCATCCCCTTTTCACTCGTGGGCGAGGAGCGCTGCTCGAGTCCCCGGGTCCGGCCCACCGCTCGAGCCACCGAGCAGCAGCAGCAGCGGACCCGAGCGTAGCGAGCGCGGCCCCCTCCGCCCGCGACATGAGTACCGGCACTGGGCCACCGCTACCCTTCTCCCAGTCCCAGCTCTTCCCGCCACCAACCCCCGCTCCGCTGCTGTCACCCTCCCCCACTCACCTTGCCGCTACCCTTCCCCCTCAGTTCTCCCCGCTGCTGCAGGAGTGTATGTGTGCTGCCGCCTAGAGCAGTCAAACTGCTCGTATCTGGGTTTTGCTGTGGCTCAAGGGTCAGTGGCTACTTGATTTAAAAGGGGGGAGTATTTACATGGGATAGTTCATGACACCACCCGTGCTGCGCAGTAAGGGGAGTACTGCCGCTGCCGATGGGAGTACCTGGGGGAGATGGAGTGGGGCAGCCAGGTGGTGATCCCTCCACGAGTAGGGGAGGCCTCCGGGACTCTGAAGGAAGGTGGCAGATGGTGTTGTGCAGGTTATGTGGGCTGGCAGGACGCAGGGAGGGCAGACTCTGACACAGGAGTAAACCAAGTCTCTGGGTACCACTGCCGCTTTGGGGAGCCCATTCGGGTGTCCATCCCCACTGGTATTTGCTTAGTGATCCGGAGCCTGCCTCCTTGCACAAGTGTAGAAGTTCCTAAGTGACCCGTTGGCCTGAAGCTGTCAGGGTCCCGCTCCCTATATTTGTATAGTGGAGCTGTGCTCTCGATGGCTGACACTTGGGATTTCAGTGGTTTGCATAAGCTGGGAAACTCTATCCCCCTTGTTGTGTTGATGCCTTCGATCTCTGAGCTCTTGGGGAAAATTCATTAAGAGACTATCCTCCACAGGTTAATCAGGTTGCTTGAAGCTATTCCCCGATCTAGGGTCCAGTATCCGCCGTGCTCGGTACCGGTCTGGTTACTGGACTTTCTGGTGCCAACCGTTCTCCAAAACTAAGTCAGTACACCCTTTCCAATACCCTGCAAAAGGGTCTCCAACTCCTCTGGTCCCAGATCACCATCTGCAGCCCAACCGAGGTCACACAGAGAGCTACAACTCCCTCAGCTCCTCACTCTTTGAGGGCTACTACTGAACTGACTTAATCCCTCCCACCAGTCTGCCTGACCCCTAGGCGGGTGGCCCTATTCCAGATAGACAACACACTGGTGTGTCTGACAGGGTGTGGTGTGAGGTGTGGTTAGGATTTGAGTGCTGATGGAAGCAATACCAGTGTGTAGGAACCCAGAACCATGGAGGGTGGGTTCTGCACTACAAGAAATGAGAGTGCAGTTCCCTGTGACACCTTGATAGAGTCAGGGGCGTCACACATGCAGCAGAGCATTGTGTGTGTATGTGTGTAGCAGAGCATTGCAGGTGGGTGGACGTGTGGCAGAGCATTGCGAGAGGGCATGCGGCAGAGCATTGTGTGTGGGCGTGCGTGCGGCAGAGCATTGTGTATGGGTGTGCATGCAGCAGAGCATTGCAGGTGGGTGTGCATGCAGCAGAGCATTGTGTGTGGGCGTGCGTGCGGCAGAGCATTGTGTATGGGTGTGCATGCAGGAGAGCATTGCAGGTGGGTGTGCATGCAGCAGAGTCTTGCGGGTGGGCATGCATGCGGCAGAGCATTGCTGGACCGGGATGTGCAGAGCGCTATGTGGGGAGCACTGTGCAGCTGCCCTTGGTGACACTTTACACATTAGGATCACTTGCAGTCACCACCAAAATGGCTCCGCACTGTGGTCCTAAACTTCATTCTCTCTTATCCTGTTGGAAACACCCAGATTGGGAGGGGAGGTGTCATATCACACACATGAGATCAGATTCCACACACTTTACCTGCAGTTGTAATGTGAGCTAGTTCAACAGTGTTTAACAGTGGAAAATATCAAACTTTTTTTTATATATATTCATTTATATATATATATATATATATATATATATATATATATATATATATATATATATAATTGCCTTATTATGTCTGTCTGTCTGTCTTGCTCCAAAATTGTGTCCTTACCGTGACATGTCCTTACGGTGACAAACAGCGGATTGGCCGCTGGCCTCGCCATGGCCCCGTCCCCCCGCACGGATTGGACGCTCGCCTCAGCTCCTCCCCCCGCACGGATTGGCCGCTCTCCTCGCCTCGGCTCCGCCCCCCGCACGGATTGGCCACTCGCCCAGGCTCCGCCCCCCACACGGAATGGCTTCTCGCCCCGAGGTGAGCGCATCAAGGTCCTGCAGTGGCGAAACACACACACACGCACACACATAAGAACAGACACACACACATCCACATCAGATCACAGCCGATTCCATGCGCTCTGCCTGCAGCTCCTGCCATAGACAGAGCAGGAGCTGCCGGCAAAGCGCACGGAAGAAGTGACATGTCACTTCTTAGAACGCAGCGCTTCGGGCAGCAGCCGAAGCGCTGCGCTCTAAGACGCCACGTGCGCACAGCCCCTGCACAATCTCCATAGACTGTGCAGGGGACGCAGGATGTATGTGTGACGCCCTGGGCAAGCCAGGGGTCACAGGTCACAACACCACACGCACCCCACATTCCCTGCAGGCACACCGAAGTCAAAACAAAAATCCTTGTTGCCTTCCTCCAGGGGCTGGTGTCCACACCAGGGGGAGGGCCAGGCGGTTGGCTCCACCCGCCGAGGAGTTCACAGCCCTGGAGGCGGGAAAACCAGGCAGTTAGCTCAGGGAAGAGCTAGAGTGTGGAGCTAAGTTAAGCTAGGGAGGTGAAGGAGTAAACAGTGAAGAGGAAGGAAGTGGTAAAGGAGCAAGAGAAAGTGACAGCAAGAAGCCTGAAGTTGGTGTCCGGGTGTGTGCCCCGGACTGAGACAGCAAGGTTGGCAGACGGCGGTGACCGTCTGCAGGCGAGACTGATTGGAGGTTGCCGAAAGGACCGTGGACGGGTGGTGACCCGGCGGTACCGGAGCGGTATACAAAGATTAGTCAGCACCAGGGCAGGGGCCTTTCGGATCCCGGCAAGGCTAGGAGTCGCCATAATTTGCCAAATCCGTCAGTGAAGGGGACGACTGTCTCCCAACAACCAAGTCCCGTTTGAAGGCAACAGTCCAACCGTTAAGGGGAGACACCGCCAAGGCACCAGTTTCCCAGGGCCAGCGCCTGCGGGCAAGAGTGGAGCTCCTCCGGCTCATATCCAAGTCGGGGAGCGGGTTACCGGTGGGAACCCATCGCTACCAACAACAACACATAGGTGCAGGGAAGAGACCGTCACCGTCAACTGCAGGGGATATCAGCAGCGCAACCGTCTGAGGGACCCGTCCAACCAGCCGTTTGTTTACCGAGAACTGTGTCGTGTTTATTGGCTGAGTGAGTACCTCCGTGCCGTGCAGCACAGCGCTGCCCCTGCGCCCCTGCACCTCCACAGGCCCCCTACCCGCCTGCCCACCATCCAAACCCCATCACTGGGCCCCGGGATCACCAACCCCTACCCACGGAGGGGCAACACAACAACTGGCTGCTCCACACCATCACTCCCGGGATCCCCAGCCAGAGCAGCGGTGGTGTACACTCAATCACCACAACCGTGGGTGGCGTCACGGACAATAAACAATCCCCACACCCAAACCCCCCTTTCACTCACGGGCGAGGAGCGCCGCTAGAGTCCCCGGGATCCGGCCCATCGCTCGAGCCACCGAGCAGCAGCAGGCCGCAGCAGCCGCGGCAGCCGGACCCGAGCAGTAGGGAGAGCGCGGCGTCCCCTCCTCCGCCCGCGACATATGCAGTTACGCTGCGCTACAAAGCGCAACGTAACTGCATGTATTTACGCAACGTGCGCACATAGCCTCACTCTCACACACATCTCACACACACATCAGATCGCATCCATGTCCTGCAGCGGCGGAACACACACACACACTCACACACATAAGAACAGACACACACACACATCAGATCACACTCACTCTCACACACACCTCACCCTCACATCAGATCGCATCCACATACTCACAACATCCCGTGATATCGCTTGCTTCTCGGTGGCGATATTGTGCTGTGATCTTCCAGGACCTGCCGGAGGATCACATGGCCGGAAGCATGTGGTATCTCCGGATGTTGTGATTGTGTCAGCGCGTATGTGCGATATCGTCAGTGTGTGTGTGAGTGTATGCGATCGGGTGTGTGTGAGTGTATGCGATCGGATGTGTGTGAGTGTGTGTGAGTGTATGCGATCGGATGTGTGTGAGTGTGAGTGTATGCGATCGGATATGTGTGAGTGTGTGTGTGTGAGTGTATGCGATCGGATGTGTGTGAGTGTGTGAGTGTATGCGATCGGATGTGTGTGAGTGTGTGTGTGTGAGTGTATGCGATCGGATGTGTGTGAGTGTGTGTGTGTGTGTGAGTGTATGCGATCGGATCTGTGAGTATTGGCAGAGGAGCATGGCGTGCAGCACAGCTGCTGGGACCGCCCACCGGTGGGCACAGGGAGAAGTGGGGTGTGTGTGTGAGTGTATGCGATCAGATGTGTGCGTGTTTACTGGAAACCACCACTAGAACTACTCTCATAAAAATATTTTATTAATAAATATTAAAAAAGAAGAACATATGTAGTGTTCTTATCTTACAATTTCGTACATCAAATAGACATATATATACAAGTGCAAGTGTAGACCATGGTTAACCCACGCCTGAGCACAGTTGTAGACAGTGGTTTATAGAGAGGGGGACAGATGTTAGTACGTCGCTGTCCGACTAGTAGTTGTTTAATGTACACTGTGCCTACCTCCTTGTTTGTAGATGTATATATTGATTATACTCCACTAAAAAGGTATCTAGCTCTCACTGTCCTTGTCAGCCTCCAGCAGGGATAACCACCACCAGAAAAGTGATAAAAGTGCAAATAGATGAACCATAGACAAACAAACAGTGGCAATGCGTTAGCTGTCCAGGGTTCTCATATTAGGCATAAATTCCCTAATTAGGATTGCTGGATAATATTAGGTAGGAGCCTGGAGTTCCACTAAGCTTAATTAGGGAATTTATGCCTAATATGAGAACCCTGGACAGCTAACGCATTGCCACTGTTTGTTTGTCTATGGTTCATCTGTTTGCACTTTTATCACTTTTCTGGTGGTGGTTATCCCTGCTGGAGGCTGACAAGGACAGTGAGAGCTAGATACCTTTTTAGTGGAGTATAATCAATATATACATCTACAAACAAGGAGGTAGGCACAGTGTACATTAAACAACTACTAGTCGGACAGCGACGTACTAACATCTGTCCCCCTCTCTATAAACCACTGTCTACAACTGTGCTGAGGCGTGGGTTAACCATGGTCTACACTTGCACTTGTATATATATGTCTATTTGATGTACGAAATTGTAAGATAAGAACACTACATATGTTCTTCTTTTTTAATATTTATTAATAAAATATTTTTATGAGAGTAGTTCTAGTGGTGGTTTTCTGTTAATGACTACCTCTATATTACCTTTTTGGTTTTTGTGTGCGTGTTTACTGTCTGATGTGTGACTGTGGAGCATGATTGGGAGTGCGCAGCATGGGGGATGGAGCACGATTGGGAGTGTGCAGCATGGGGGATGGAGCACGATGGGGGGTGCGCAGCATGGGTGATGGAGCACGTTTGGGAGTGCGCAGCATGGGGGATGGAGCACGATGGGGAGTGCGCAGCATGGGGGATGGAGCACGATGGGGGGTGCGCAGCATGGGGGATGGAGCACGTTTGGGAGTGCGCAGCATGGGGGATGGAGCACAATGGGGAGTGCGCAGCATGGGGGATGGAGCACGATGGGGGGTGCGCAGCATGGGGGATGGAGCACGATGGGGAGTGCGCAGCATGGGAGATGGAGCACGATGGGGAGTGCGTAGCATGGGGGATGGAGCACGATGGGGAGTGCGCAGCATGGGGGATGGAGCACGTTTGGGAGTGCGCAGCATAGGGGATGGAGCATAATGGGGAATGCGCAGCATGGGGGATGGAGCACAATGGGGAATGCGCAGCATGGGGGATGGAGCACAATGGGGAGTGGGGATGGAGCACGATGGGGGGTGCGCAGCATGGGGGATGGAGCACGATGGGGGGTGCACACCTCCCCCCAAAACACACACACACACACTGCCACACACGCACTGCACAACACACACTGGGAACCACAAACACTGCCCTACACAGACACACACACACACAACGCCGCACACACGCAACACCCAACACACAAACACCGCAGCACACACAAATATACGCACATACCGCACAACACACACATTGCACAAAACATACCTCCCCCCAAAACACACACACACAAACCGCGCAACACACATACACAACGATACACACACACAGCGCTCCACAAATAACGACACACAATGCAACACACAAACAACACCGCTCTCACCCCCCGCCACACCCAGACAACACCCAGAACATGTACCAGCGCCCTACACAAACACTTGGTAACTACACACAACATATATATATATATATATATATATATATATATATATATATATATATAACAAAAATCATACATTAACTACACAATAAATTCTAGAATACCCGATGCGTAGAATCGGGCCACCTTCTAGTATATATATATATATATATATATATATATATATATATATATATATATATTGCTCAATTAAAAACAAATAATAATATTTAAACAAAAAATTGAAACATTGATGCTTTACATTTCTTCAGTTATTTCATTTTTTTCTTTTGGAAGACACCTTCCCTTTAATTATCTGAGTTCACGCTGACTTTTCCAAAATGGTGTGCTGTTCCAAAGTGACTACAACACTCCAGCAGCAGGTTGTCCAGATGATGGCCAAAGGGTTGACCCTATCCGCCATAGCAAGAGAGGTTGGTCATTCCAAGTCTGTGATTTTGAGAATATTCCATCTTTACAAAATCACAAACTCTTTCAAGTTCCCAAAGAAGGCTGGTCACTTTCAAAAGACAAATACAAGAGAGGACAATATAATGAGGAGAATCTCCATGGGTAATTGTTTCAACGCTGCAGTTGGAATTGCCCCCAAGTTCAGCACTGAACAGGGTAAGGATCTGTCTCGTCATACAATGTCACAACGCTTAATTTGGTCTGAAAGCTCACTCTGCAGTGACCAAACCTCTCATTAGCAAAAAGAATCAAAAGAGCAGACTCACCTTTGGTGAGGAGCATGTTGTGTGGACAGAGGAGAAGTGGTCCACACTTCATTTTAGTGATGAAAGCAAGTTTAATTTATTTGGCTCTGATGGGAAACATTATGTTTGGTGACAAACTGGGGAAAGCCTAAACCCAAAGTGTGTTAAAAAGTCAGTGAAAGGTGGTGAAAGAGTCTCATGGTTTGGGGAATATTTTCTGCAGCAGAAGTTGGACCCCTCATACAGCTACTTGGTAGAGTGAATACAAGTGTGTATCAGAACCTTCTTCAACCACACGTAGCTCCTTACTTGCGTTCATCACTCAATCAGCCAGCAATTTTCATACAGGACAATGCCCCCTGTTACACAGCAAAAATGGGCAAAGCAGTTCCTTGAAACAGAAAACATTGAAATAATGAAATAGCCAGCCCAGAGTCCTGATCTAAACCCAATAGAAAACTTCTGGAAAAATCGAGGTGACAAAGTTATGGCCAAGAAACCCACAACAGTCAAAGAACTGTGGAAGAGACTGGAAGGAGAGTGGACCAAAATCACACCAGAGCAGTGTGAGAGACTAGTGATGTCCTGTGGCCACAGATGTGCTGAAGTCATTCACAGCAAAGGCCTGTACACTTCCTACTGATTGGTGACTGTTGTTACCTTCAGAAAATATAGTTATAATGTTTCTCTGTGCTACAATCATTGTTGTTCTCTAACTATGATCATCACATTTTGGGCAAAATAAAGGTTTTATATTGATAAACTGGATCTTTTGTAAAACACTGTTCTTGTGGCATGGTGTACCCCTTACAATAAGAGCAAAGACAAGAAATTAGCAGTTATGAATGGAGCTGAACAGCCTGACTAAAATACTTGTGTACGGTAAGTTTTAGAAGAAGAAAGAAACCAAATCACCTACGAGAAACCCCTATGACCGTGAGTGACATTTTACAAAGAACATGCAGAACTTTGAAGTTGATTTTTTTTTTATTTTTGCAAATAAGGGCTTTTCACTGTCAGTCCAAACATTTGCAAAAATATTCTTCAAAGTGTACGAGGTTAAGGACAGTACAAATACAGTCTGGCTACATGTTCCAGCAGTCATAAGTATAGCAATAAATAATCCAAGTAGAAGGAAAACAAAGGAAGTGACATTGTGTTTAATAGCAGCGGACACCATGTATCTGATCGCAAAAAATACTCAGGGACAAATGTTTAATAAGCGGGGACCGTCCCTGAAAATCAGGGACATTTGGCACTTATACAAATGAATGGCGGAAGTAATAGGAACAGTGCGTCCTCCCTGATGTTTGCATTGCTCAAGAGTTTTATGACAGTGGATTGTGGACACGTGGTTGTGCGTCTGCTTCTTCTGTGTATATAGTATGTATGGATATGTTGCCATAGCACATAAAGCTAAATAATTGGTACATGTCATAGACAGTGCGGTACATAGTCAATGGGGGTGTGCCAAGTATTAAAAATTACTCCTTTTAGTTGCTGTTTGATGCCATCAAACTCCTATCAGCAGTAATGGAAAGTGTTAAATTGGGTTATTCCAGGTTAGACTTTAGCGGCATAGTCATAAAATTCATAGATATCACTCATGTGGATGCTAAAAGGCACCTGAGAGGTGGGCTATGCCAGGTTGTCTATAAATAAGTTACAATGTTTGCAGACATGGAAGAGGACTGGTAATCTAGTCATGAAATGGGATGGGGGCATTAAAGGAGCTGTTAACAGTTTGGAAGTTATCCCCTATCCATAGGATACTTGATAACTGAAGGTCCGAGAGCTTGGGCCCGCACCAATCCAAAAAACTGGCTTTGAAGACTTCCAAGTGAATGGAATAGTAGTCAACTATGTGCACTGCTGCTCCGCCCAGTCTGTATGGGATTGTGCACCAAACAGTTGGTCTTCGGCACTCCCAGTAATAATAAATGGAGCAGAGGGGCGCATGAGTGACGACCGCACCATTCAAACTGAGATCTTCAAAACCGCGGCTATCAGGATCAGGGCGGTAGGAGCCTCAGTGATCAGGAAATTATCCCCTATCCTTTAATGCCTCCATCCCATTTTCATGACTAGATTACCAGTCCCCTTCTTTGCTTGTCAACATTTTAATATCTGTAAAGACAACCTGGCATAGCCCACCTCTTGGTACCTTTAGCATCCACATGAGCGATCTCTATGGATTTTATGACTAAGCCACTAACAAACAACTAGTGACAAAGTTCAAAGTAGCAAGAATCATAGCTGCTGCTAAGACACTGAGATAGTGACTTTTCTAATTAATCAATGGCATAACAACATAAACTGAAGCAAAGCCTAAGGCTAAAACAGTAAGAGGCATAACTTGGATGTTTTAGATACTGGTTTAAACCTATATCTTCTCTTAGTATAAGCTGTACAGATATATATACATTTTCCAGTGTAGTCATTTGCATAGTAAGATGAATCAGTCTAGCAAGGTTACAAATGTTACTTTTTCAGAACAGGTTGTTACACAGTACAGGGATCATGAACACAATGATGACATAGTACAGGGATAATACACACAGTGATGTCACAGTGCAGGGATAATACACACAGTGATGTCACAGTACAGGGATAATACACACAGTGATGTCACAGTACAGGGATAATACACACAGTGATGTCATAGTGCAGGAATAATACACACAGTGATGTCACAGTGCAGGGATAATACACACAGTGATGTCACAGTGCAGGGATAATACACACAGTGATGTCACAGCACAGGGATAATACACACAGTGATGTCACAGCACAGGGATAATACACACAGTGATGTCACAGCACAGGGATAATACACACAGTGATGTCACAGTACAGGGATAATACACACAGTGATGTCATAGTACAGGGATAATACACACAGTGATGTCACAGTGCAGGAATAATACACACAGTGATGTCACAGTGCAGGGATAATACACACAGTGATGTCACAGTGCAGGGATAATACACACAGTGATGTCACAGCACAGGGATAATACACACAGTGATGTCACAGCACAGGGATAATACACACAGTGATGTCACAGCACAGGGATAATACACACAGTGATGTCACAGTACAGGGATAATACACACAGTGATGTCATAGTACAGGGATAATACACACAGTGATGTCACAGCACAGGGATAATACACACAGTGATGTCACAGCACAGGGATAATGCACACAGTGATGTCATAGTACAGGGATAATACACACAGTGATGTCACAGTGCAGGGATAATACACACAGTGATGTCACAGTACAGGGATAATACACACAGTGATGTCATAGTGCAGGAATAATACACACAGTGATGTCACAGTGCAGGGATAATACACACAGTGATGTCACAGTGCAGGGATAATACACACAGTGATGTCACAGCACAGGGATAATACACACAGTGATGTCACAGCACAGGGATAATACACACAGTGATGTCACAGCACAGGGATAATACACACAGTGATGTCACAGTACAGGGATAATACACACAGTGATGTCATAGTACAGGGATAATACACACAGTGATGTCACAGTGCAGGAATAATACACACAGTGATGTCACAGTGCAGGGATAATACACACAGTGATGTCACAGTGCAGGGATAATACACACAGTGATGTCACAGC
Organism: Anomaloglossus baeobatrachus; assembly: GCF_048569485.1. Lineage (NCBI taxonomy): Eukaryota > Metazoa > Chordata > Amphibia > Anura > Aromobatidae > Anomaloglossus > Anomaloglossus baeobatrachus. Next base: position 582,002,853 of record NC_134355.1, read on the forward strand.
ACAGGGATAATACACACAGTGATGTCACAGCACAGGGATAATACACACAGTGATGTCACAGCACAGGGATAATACACACAGTGATGTCACAGTACAGGGATAATACACACAGTGATGTCATAGTACAGGGATAATACACACAGTGATGTCACAGCACAGGGATAATACACACAGTGATGTCACAGCACAGGGATAATACACACAGTGATGTCACAGTACAGGGATAATACACACAGTGATGTCACAGTACAGGGATAATACACACAGTGATGTCACAGTACAGGGATAATAGATGCAGTAATGTCTCAGTTCAATAATAGAAGCGCAAAAAAACAAAACACGTACAGTATCTTCAAATGAAGGCTCTGGTTTGGTTGTATAAGTCATGCGGCAAGGATCTTTAAAGAGTTGATACATACTTTTAAGATTGCTGCTTACAAAAGTTACTGCTCCCTTCTGTGAGTGTAGAAATAAGAAAAACACAGTGTAATTGTCGCGGGCGGAGGAGGGGACGCCGCACTCTCCCACTGCTCGGGTCCGGCTGCTGCTGCCGCTGCTCGGTGGTGGCTCGAGCGGTGGGCCAGATCCCGGGAACTCGAGCGGCGCTCCTCGCCCGTGAGTGAAAAGGGGGGTTTGATTGTGGGGATTTGGTTATTGTCCGTGACGCCACCCACGGTTGTGGTGATATTGGTGACACCACCGCTGCTCTAGACGGGGATCCCGGGAGCGGTGACAGGGAGCAGCTTTGTTGTTAGTTCTCCCCTCCGTGGGTAGGGGGTTGGTTGTCCCGGGGCCCGGTGATGGGGTAGTGATGGATGGCAGGTGGGTTACGGGGCCTGGTGAGGTGCAGGGTCGCGGGGGCAGCGCTGTGCCGCACGGCACAGTGGTACTCACTCAGCCAATGATGAGGACACAGTTCTCGGTAAAACACACGGCTGGATGGACGGGTCCCACAGATGGCTGCGGTGTTGTTTCTCCCGGCAGGTTGATGGTGACTGCCTTTCCCTGCACCTGTGTAGTATAACGGTTCCAATGGGTTCCCACCAATAACCCGCTCCCCGGCTTGGATGTGGGCCGGAGGAGCCCTTTTTGCCCGCAGGCTCTGGCCCTGGGAACGGTAGCCTTGGCGGTGGCTGTGTTTCCCTCTCACGGTTGGACGGTTGCCTTCTGTCGAGACTTGGCTGCTGGGAAACCCAGGAGGTTCCCTTCGCTAACGGATTTGGCAAATTCACGGCGACTCCTAGCCTTGCCGGGGTCCCTAAGCCCCTGCCAGATGGATTGCCTTGGTGCAGTGGTGGCAATTGAGGTAATATAAGGAATTAATGACAGCTGTGATTTGTCAAAAAATCACAGCCACCACAAACCCTGGATTAGAAATTTATTGGGGTCTATGACACACCCCCCATTACTAATCGTGTAAGTAAAAAAGATATAAACACAAAACTCATGGAAAAATCCTTATTTAAATAAATAACAACAAAAAATACTTTCTCCAATTTATTAACCCCTAAAAGAAGCAGGTTCGGCGTAATCCACACCACGATGTACCAAGACGAATATTCATAAGGTTTAATGAGCGGATCGGGAAACATTGTGACAGCCACACGGAAATTTTGTAAGTATAATTCTTCTGCTTTAATCCAAATTTTGCATTCTTTTGCAGCCCCCTATAGCCCTTTATCTGGGCAGTTGAACCCGAACAGTAACACAGACTTCCCTGAGAAGTCCATGTCCGGCGTCCGTCCGTCCATCACTAAATATGACCATATCAATACAGCTGCACTTTGCTATAATATATAAACAGTGAATATATGAAATTGGAATTGCACTACTGCTATGGACATTATGTTAAAAAATAAGGCATTTAGTGCACAAATTTACCAATTAATGAGGGCTCTACAGCAAGTAACAAGGCATACCCCTTTGGCCAAACTAAGAAAACTAGTCAATTTAACTAAATAAATACAGATGCACTCTAATTAACAGTTTACACCTTGTGGCTCTCCTGAAGTCTTCTCTTCATGGTAAACTAAGATACTAAAACACCTAGCGTATTTTTCGAATTCTAAGACTCATCGGACTATAAGACATACCCGAAATTTAGAAGAAGAAAATAAATAAATTTTAATGTAAAATGGGGTCCATCTTGTAGTCTTATAACCTGTAGTATAGGCTAACTGTAGCTTATCAAGGGGGGGCTAGGTCAGTGGAAGCCAGGGGCACGAGTGGTGTGCTGCTTGGAGGAGGGGGTGTCGCATCAGCACATGTACAGATTAAGATCTGGGAGAGCTGATATCTCAATCTGAGCATGCGCAGCCTTCGGCACCTTTTTCCTGAAGTCCATTGCATTCCTCGCTAGGAACTCAATAGCACCTGCCTCGCGCCGCCAGTACAGTCATAGCCAAAAGTTTTGAGAATGCTACAAATATTAATTTTTACAAAGTCTACTGCTTAAGTTTTTCTAATGGCAATTTGCATATACTCCAGAATGTCATAAAGAGTGATCAGCTTAACAGCAATTACTTGCAAAGTCAATATTGGCTAAGAAAATGAACTTTAACCCTCAAAACACATTTCAACATTATTGCATTCCTAATGGAAAAAGAGGAAACGGCAAGCTTTTAAAGTGCAAAAAGGTATGACAGATTTTTATTAGGACAGGTGACATTTCATTACATAATTAAAAACAATTAAGAACAGAGACCATAATTCGGCATTACAGTGTCCTATTTCCCCCCATTCCCAACACACATGTATATATCTGTAAACATAGACATGGAAGCAGTAGTGGCTATATCAGGGCACAAACACCAAATTAACACATATACAATTAAGTGTCAAAGCCAAATTACACTGGCGGATGTTAAAAAGTGCCCAGATGAATGGTTAGGGGATTCATCACAGTGGATGAGGAGGGGGACATGGAGCCAAAGATAACCGGCTCTAGATGGTAGCCATTAGGGTCTCAAGGCAACCCTCAACCAGCCCAACGTACGTTTCAATGATGATTTTCTTCTTATCTTCTTCAGGGGAAAGGTGCTGTGCAAAAGGTACAGGGAGTGGACTGCTGAGGACTGGGGTAAAGTCATTTTCTCAGATGAATCCCCTTTTCGATTGTTTGGGACATCTGAAAAACAGCTTATTAGGAGAAGAAGAGGTGAGCGCTACCACCAGTCTTGTCTCATGCCAACTGTTAAGCATCCTGAAACGATTCATGTGTGGGGTTGCTTCTCAGCCAAGGGAATCGGCCCACTCACAGTCACAGCCATGAATAAAGAATGGTACCAGAATGTCCTCTAAGAGCAACTTCTCCCAACTGTCCAAGAGCAGTTTGGCGCCCAACAATGCCTTTTCCAGCATGATGGAGCACCTTGCCATAAAGCAAAGGTGATCACTAAATGGCTCATGGAACAAGACATAGAGATTTTGGGTCCATGGCCTGGAAACACCCCAGATCTTAATCCCATTGAGAACTTGTGGGCAATCATCAAGAGACGGGTGGACAAACAAAAAACAACCAATTTTGGCAAAATGCAAGCATTGCTTATGCAAGAATGGACATCTATCAGTCAGGATTTGATCCAGAAGTTGATTGACAGCATGCCAGGGAGAATTGCAGAGGTCCTGAAGAAGAAGGGTCAACACTGCAAATATTGACTTGCTGCATTAACTCATTCTAACTGTCAATATTACCTTTTGGTACTCATAATATGATTGCAATTATATTGCTGTATGTGATGTAAACATCAGACAAACACAATTAAAAACCAGAGGGCAACAGATCATGTGAAAATATAATTTTGGTGTCATTCTCAAAACGTTTGGCCATGACTGTACACCCACTTCTTCCAGCCCAGGGCCCGCAGCATTGCCTCACTTGTGCCAGCACCTGATTTATCTGAAACCACCACCGAGCATCCCAGGTAAGCTACATTTGACTTATAAGATGCATCCCATTTTCTCTCTAATTTTGTCTGAGTCCTTGCTTGTTCCATATACCCACACTGACCAATGACTTTGTGAATTCATTTCACCAGGTGAATTTCACTGAATCTTCAGAAAACCACTGTTGCCATTGCATATTGTCATGGTCGCCTTCCGTTATTAGGAGACTTGTGACAGATTTGGGCCCTGAATCTCAGTTTGCCTTGTGAGACTCTGGAGACTAAAATTATTTTACTTTCTTTTGGAGAATCTAGCATTAATGTTACTTTTCCTTGCCAGCAGCTTCTGATTACTCCTCCTCAGGTGCTTACAGTTTGTGACTACACCTATCCCCTATAGGTAGTTGCATCTCTCAGTAGAGGGCACCAGGTGTTTGACTTCAGCTGTGAAGTTAGACTTTATCCTTTTGTTGATTCCCCTGTCTATCTTTTCTTCCCTTCCATGTTGATTAGTGCAGCAGTGGGGCTAATGTCTCTCGCTGGCCATCTCAGTAGCCAGGGTGTTTGCAGGGTTAGTGAGGGACTAGGTATCTGGCTCAGCGACGATTTGAAACATCCCATGTAGGGATGCTAGGAAGCTCAGGAAACAGCTTGAGGTGAGTTCAGGAGGTGTCTCCTCACACCTCTCCCTAGAAGCAGGGCCCACAAAGTGGCCCCGGTGCACTCCTTGGTTGTTGTGTGTTTCACCGTGCGCTGGACACCCAGCTAGTCCGTGCGTTACATAATAACCGGCCAATATATTCCTACTGAGCCCTTATGGCTCGGGCTGCAGTGTTAGCACACCTGACACAGAGTCTGTCACAAGAGGTTATGGTTTTGCGATCTCAAGTGGTGCAACAACTGCAGCATATTGCGAATCTGCTGGTCTTGGCTCAGACTCAGCCAGAATGCAGGATAGCCCTCCCGGATAGGTTTTCTAGGTTTCTAGGGTGTTTCAGGAACTTAGTAAGTTGTATTTTAAACTCTGGCATCATTCCTCAGGTAGTGAGGAACAGCGAGTGGGGATGGTAGTCTCCCTGTTGTGGGGATATCCCAGTCCTGGGCCTTCTCTTTGTCGACCGATTCTCTGGCATTTCAGTGGACGAGTTTTTGATGACTTTGACACTGGTCTATGGTGATCCTGATGACGTCTCCCTGGCAGAATCTAAACTTTGTAGACTCCAGCAGGGGGCGCGGCCAGCAGAGGAGTACTGTTCTGATTTCTGGAGATAGACCACATACACCCAATGGAATGATCCTGCTCTCAGGAGTCAGTTCTTTTAGGGTCTGTCTGATAGGCTGAGGGATTTTGTGGTTCAGTATGCTGTTCCAAAGTCAGTGGAGTAAGCAATGTCCCTTGCTGTTAGGGTTGATAGACACCTCAGGCAGAGACCAACCGTGACCCGGTCCCCTGTAGTTTTTCCGCTGGAATAGGTCACACTGATGCAGGTTGATAAACCCATGCAGGTGGGGGTGGTCTCTCCTCATACTACATTGCTTGCGATTCACCGTGGGATGGGGGCCTCTTTCTACTGTGGTCAAAATGGTAATTATATTGGAGTTTGTCCATCTATACCCAAACAGGCAACAGCTTCCAAAAAGCTGCGTTCCCTAGGTCATGTTTAGGATAGCGACCTAGGTGTGTGCATTTCCATCGTTTTCCCCTCTTTTTTGGCTAATGTTTTTCCAGGACAAAGAGGGGATACCACTTGCACTTTTCAGGATAATGCTAGGTCTTGGGTTCCCACCAGATCTATTCCTGAATGTAAGATCATGAAAGTAAGTTTTTCCACGTATACCCCAATGTGTTATTCCATTTGAAAAACCACTCAGCCAGGCTGTGTGATAGAAGGTGACCTGGGTGTGTAAATTTCCTTCGTAACTCCCATTTTTCCTAACGGAGTCTCTTAGGCTTATCTGGAGAGAAGTGGTGTTAACCGTCCCACTCCTCAGGCTAATACTAGGCCTCAGTATCCCCACTGGAGAGGTGTCGGAGGGGGTGACTGGTATTCGTGAGTGTAAGCTTTGGCAGTCTTGTAGTGATTCCTCTGTTGTCAATCCTTCAAGGTGAGTAATTCCATCTAAGAGATGCAGGAATGGTAAAAAAATGTTCAGGTCCGGACCTGTGTGTGAATAACTATGTGTAGGAGTCCACAAATAACATCAAATAGAAGTTTGCATCTGAGGCCCTGGGCTCAAGGTCCCCGATCCCTATCATGTAGTGGACATTGCTAACCTTATGACTGTTTAGCAGGAGCCACCACCAGTACTAAATGCACATAACGGCTTGGTGACGGGTTGAAACACCCCATATAGGGACGCTAGGGACCTCAGGAAACAGACTGAGTAAGTCAAGTGATCAGTGAGTGACAGCGCCGCAGACAGCGCCTGTGATTGATTGCAGTCAGATGCTGTCATGTCAGGACTGCTTGTGGGCAGGGGAAGCAGTGAATAAGGAAGAGCAATAATGAGCGGCCCCGAAAGAAGAATGAGCGGCCGCGGGAGCAGTTAAAGCCATGTCGGAAACTCAGTAAGCATGAAGCGCTTGCTCCAATTCTCCTATCCCTTCTACCATAATTTTTAAGCACAGGATTCTAGTCCCCATAGACTTATATAGGGACCAGCATCCGGACAGATATTTGAGATTAATCAAGAGAAAAAGTTCTAGATTTCCTGTCCCAAATTCCAGAGTGTCTTCATAATCTCCTCCCAGAGATGCCATACTAAAGTTCATGCAAATCGGTCAGAAAAGATTATCATTGGCTGAAAGATCTGATCCCCTTATTGAATGACTATGTACATAATGTGGTGAATAGAATCATTGTTATGTAAGATTGGTGGACTATTGCTGTTGCTTTCCTGCATCTGAAGACACCATCCACATTGTGTAGTGTAATGTGGATATTGTCTTGCGTCATTTACTTATAATATGTTATGTGAGCTGTGCTGATAAAGTGTGGATTGTAATGTACTGTGATGTATTGTAATGTGTTCCTGTGTAATGCACAGTCAGTGATATGTAGTGTTGATAATGTGTAATGTGAAGTAAGGCATTCCACTTATATAGGAAGTTCAAGTTACCAGTCCATAGGTTAAGCAACAGTTAGGTGTTGGGCTAGCCTACAAGGGTTAGTTGCTAGAGTAAGGGGTATTTTGCACACTATGACATCGCAAGCCAATGCTTGCGATGCCGAGCGCGATAGTCCCCACCCTCGTCGCACATACGATATTGTGTTATAGCTGCCGTAGCGAACATTATCGCTACGGCAGCTTCACATGGACTTACCTGCCCTGTGACGTCGCTCTGGCCGGCGAACCGCCTCCTTACTAAGGGGGCGGGACGTGCGGCGTGACAGCGACGTCACACAGCAGGCAGCCAATAGAAGCGGAGGGGTGGAGATGAGTGGGACGTAAAGATCCCGCCCACCTTCTTCCTTCCGCATAGCCAGCGTGAGCCGCAGGACGCAGGTAGGAGATGTTCCTCTCTCCTGCAGCTTCACACACAGCGATTTGTGCTGCCGCAGGAACGAGGAACAACATCGTAACATCGGTCCTTCCGAAATTATGGAAATGACCAATGCTACACCGATGATACGATTTCGACGCTTTTGCGCTCGTTAATCATATCAAAAATGATTTACACACTCCGATATCGACAGCGACGCCGGATGTGCGTCACTTTCGATTTGACCCCACCGACATCGCAGCTGCGATGTCGTAGTGTGCAAAGTACCCCTTAGAGACAGTTCATTCTAGAAGTCAGCTGAGTGTGGAGAGTATAGATTAGTCTGTTAGAGATGGATTGTCTGTAGGTCATATACACTGAGTGGCTTGTGGCAGTAAAGAGAGGAAAGGGGACTGGAGACGAGATAGTGTGAACCTTGAGAGTTGACCAAGACACAGATTGTGAACCGTATTGAAACAAGAGATCAATCCTCGAATGCACTAGCCCCAGACAATAGGAGCCAGAGGACAGGTCTCTGGTAGCCAGGCCCATTAGTGGTCAACACAATGGGTTATTTTTAACTAACATGTGAGTTATGTCAGCTTATGCAAACGGATTCTTCCTGAGCGTCCGAGAGCGCAAGGCCTTACTCTGACCATGATGATGGGACCCCTGATCCTCATCGCTATAAGGAGACTAGACATGCAAAGTAAAGTGACCATTACAAGTTATACTGTAACGCTAAGCTGGGTTGTGCTAGAAATCACAGGACCAGTTAGATCTCTGCCAACTCAGTGGGAACTAGAACTGTACCTAAATATGTCTTGTAGAACTGTAACGTGCTGGAAAAAATGGCCACTATCTGAAGTGTAAAGTTGTTGCAGAGAATGAACTATTGATTAAAGAGTTGTTGTTTGAAACAATCTATTGGTCTACAAGACGTCATCGGGTCCTGGCCAGCCAACGTCAGCGGCAGTATGTGGCCTGCATCTATCTATTGGACTACAAGATGTCATCGGGTCCTGGCCAGCCAAAGTCAGTGGCAGTATGTGGCCTGCATTCTCACAGCCCAAGTCCACATACCCAGCCAGGACCAGCTTATCTATGTAGCATGCTGGACATCTGGTGTCAATCCCTCTCTCACAACTACCGCCCTGCACCACGCTACACTCACATACATTTTTCCAAGCTGAAGGCCAAACAGGGAAATGTCAAAACCTAGACGAGGATGGAGGGATTGCTGTAGAGTTAACTCTATCCTCCACTAAAGACAAATGTTCTTATGTCTGTTTCCTTTGGTTCCTCTGTATTCACGGGACATGTGTCCATTTTGTCTTGAGCTGCCAAGGATTTCACTGAATTCTCTCTGGCCAGATTCCTTTTGTTTCTTTGAGGAGTCCTCCAAAGCTAAACTCGGAGAACAGCTCTGCAATCTCTAGTGGTCATATACAGTCCTAGATGGAGAAGGTGACTCTTCAGATTGGAGCACTGCATATTCATGATATTTCTAATTTTAATTTTGCTACTTTACTGAGGCAATCTCTGGCTACATTAATAGAGAATTATCTTTATCTCCATAGTGCAGCCTTCTTCATAAAAAATGAAAATTGGGTTACTACGTCTGTGTAATAACAATTGGCATAAAAATGACTGTGAAAAATCACTGTCTATTGCTTTTCATCTTGGAATTATTTGACAAAATATAAGGTGCTACTACCTTCACCAATTTGAACCTGCATGGAGTTTAGAACCTAATCCGTATTAAAAGGGCAATGGATGGAAGCCAGCATTCAACACATGTTATGGTCAATATGAATCTCGAGTTATGCCTTTCAGGCTCTACAATACACAGACTGTGTTTCAGCACTTTGTGAATGAGATCTTTCTTGATGTCCTGTACTAATATGTCATAATCTTTCTAGATGACATCAAAATCTTCTTCAGAGACAGGCTCCAATTCATCAAGATCCTTTTGGAGTAGCTAGGTGAACATGGCATGGAAACATCAAAAGTTACAAACATTTTGGGCATCATTTCTTTGTGTAAAATTTTTTAAACTTTTCAAAACAAATTAAGACAGAATTCTGGTGTAATCACTTTGATGAGTTGGAACTTTAGCCTCTCACCATCTGTATGTCCACTCCATTCTGAAGCGACTGCAACAGAACCATGTTTATGCTAAGTTGGGGAGATGTCTCTTTGAGTGTTATAAATTGCTGATATACTCTCTTCTTGAGGTCTACATATCAACCAAAAAAAATAGGTTTCCACTATTTTGGACTGGCCAAAATCTGTTGGTTTCAAAACCCACCAAACATTCTTAGGTTTTGCAAATTATTACAACCACTTAATTAAAAAATGATCTCAAGTAGTTGCTCCTCTGACAACCCTAACTCGTAAGGGTGGCAATTTTCAAAAATGAAAGATGGCATAATATCCAGCGATAGTCCGCCAAATCCAGGTATTCTTAAAATTTAACATTTATTAAGCTCATAAAATAGAGTCAACCATTAGCAATCAGACAACATGGATAGATGAAGGTGAATGTTTATCACTGAAACGCGTAGTCTGCATTACTTTGCTTCATCTATCCATGTAGTCTGTTTGCTAATGGTTGACTTAATAAAAGTTGTATTTTAAGAAAACCTGGATTTGGTGGACTATCGCTGGATATTTTGCCTTCTTTCATTATACTGCGGTGAGCTTCCACTTTGTCTCTGTGTGGTCTTCCAGGTGAAGTGAAAGATATGAGCCAACAAATGGAACAAGTCTGAGGTAAGCTGGCAAACATTTTTTCTTTTTAATTTTCAAAATGGTCTAAATCAACTGTCTCTGCAGCATATTAGTCAACTAGAAGGTGGCCCGATTCTACGCATCGGGTATTTTAGAATTTACGTATTGTGTAGTTCATGTATGATTTTTGTTATATATATATATATATATATATATATATATATATATATATATATATATCTATACAGTTAGGTCCAGAAATATTTGGACAGTGACACAAGTTTTGTTATTTTAGCTGTTTACAAAAACATGTTCAGAAATACAATTATATATATAATATGGGCTGAAAGTGCACACTCCCAGCTGCAATTTGAGAGTTTTCACATCCAAATCGGAGAATGGGTTTAGGAATCATAGCTCTGTAATGCATAGCCTCCTCTTTTTCAAGGGACCAAAAGTAATTGGACAAGGGACTCTAAGGGCTGCAATTAACGCTGAAGGCGTCTCCCTCGTTAACCTGTAATCAATGAAGTAGTTAAAAGGTCTGGGGTTGATTACAGGTGTGTGGTTTTGCATTTGGAAGCTGTTGCTGTGACCAGACAACATGCGGTCTAAGGAACTCTCAATTGAGGTGAAGCAGAACATCCTGAGGCTGAAAAAAAGAAAAAAATCCATCAGAGAGATAGCAGACATGCTTGGAGTAGCAAAATCAACAGGCGGGTACATTCTGAGAAAAAAGGAATTGACTGGTGAGCTTGGGAACTCAATAAGGCCTGGGCGTCCACGGATGACAACAGTGGTGGATGATCGCCGCATACTTTCTTTGGTGAAGAAGAACCCGTTCACAACATCAACTGAAGTCCAGAACACTCTCAGTGAAGTAGGTGTATCTGTCTCTAAGTCAACTGTAAAGAGAAGACTCCATGAAAGTAAATACAAAGGGTTCACATCTAGATGCAAACCATTCATCAATTCCAAAAATAGACAGGCCAGAGTTAAATTTGCTGAAAAACACCTCATGAAGCCAGCTCAGTTCTGGAAAAGTATTCTATGGACAGATGAGACAAAGATCATCCTGTACCAGAATGATGGGAAGAAAAAAGTTTGGAGAAGAAAGGGAACGGCACATGATCCAAGGCACACCACATTCTCTGTAAAACATGGTGGAGGCAACGTGATGGCATGGGCATGCATGGCTTTCAATGGCACTGGGTCACTTGTGTTTATTGATGACATAACAGCAGACAAGAGTAGCCGGATGAATTCTGAAGTGTACCGGGATATACTTTCAGTCCAGATTCAGCCAAATGCCGCAAAGTTGATCGGACGGCGCTTCATAGTACAGATGGACAATGACCCCAAGCATACAGCCAAAGCTACCCAGGAGTTCATGAGTGCAAAAAAGTGGAACCTTCTGCAATGACCAAGTCAATCACCAGATCTTAACCCAATTGAGCATGCATTTCACTTGCTCAAATCCAGACTTAAGACGGAAAGACCCACAAACAAGCAAGACCTGAAGGCTGCGGCTGTAAAGGCCTGGCAAAGCATTAAGAAGGAGGAAACCCAGCGTTTGGTGATGTCCATGGGTTCCAGACTTAAGGCAGTGATTGCCTCCAAAGGATTCGCAACAAAATATTGAAAATAAAAATATTTTGTTTGGGTTTGGTTTATTTGTCCAATTACTTTTGACCTCCTAAAATGTGGAGTGTTTGTAAAGAAATGTGTACAATTCCTACAATTTCTATCAGATATTTTTGTTCAAACCTTCAAATTAAACGTTACAATCTGCACTTGAATTCTGTTGTCGAGATTTCATTTCAAATCCAATGTGGTGGCATGCAGAGCCCAACTCGCGAAAATTGTGTCACTGTCCAAATATTTCTGGACCTAACTGTATATATAGATGTTGTTGTGTGTAGTTACCAAGTGTTTGTGTAGGGCGCTGTACATGTTCTGGGTGTTGTCTGGGTGTGGCGGGGGTGAGAGCGGTGTTGTATGTGTGTTGCGTGTGTTGCGTTGTTTGTGGAGCGCTGTGTGTCTGTAGCGTTGTGTGTGTGTGTTGCGCGGTTTGTGTGGGTGTGTTGTGTTTTGGGGGGAGGTATGTTTTGTGCAATGTGTGTGTTGCGCGGTATGTGCGTATATTTATGTATGCCGCGGTGTTTGTGTATTGGGTGTTGTGTGTGTGCGGCGTTGTCTGTGTGTGTGGGTGTCTGTGTATGGCGGTGTTTGTGGATCCCAGTGTGTGTGTGTGGTGTGTTGTGTGTGTGTGTTGGGGGGAGGTGTGCACCTCCCATCGTGCTCCATCCTCCATGCTGCGCACCCCCCATCGTGCCCCATCCCCCATGCTGCGCACACCCCCATCGTGCTCCATCCCCCATGCTGCCCACCCCCCATCGTGCTCCATCCCCTATGCTGCGCATTCCCCATCGTGCTCCATCCCCGATGCTGCACACCCCCCATCGTGCTCCATCCCCCACGCTGCGCACTCCCCATCGTGCTCCATCCTCCATGCTGCGCACCCCCCATCGTGCTCCATCCCCCATGCTATAATAGTTCTCCTATTATACTCAGAGAGGAATATAATAGGAGGATTATAATAGGAGGAGTAGTCCTTGGGGGGAGAGGAGTATAATGCCGGCTCCCTGCACATGTGTACCGGGAGCCGGTGTACGCTGGTAACTATGATACACATCGGGTAACTAAGGGACCTTAGTTACCCGATGTGTATAATGGTTACCAGCGTTCACCGGCTCCATCACGATCCCAGCATCGCAAGGTTATGTCTGGCGCTGCTGGGATCGTGACGGAGCCGGTGTACACTGGTAACTATGATACACATCGGGTAACCAAGGGACCTTAGTTACCCGATGTGTATAATGGTTACCAGCGTTCACCGGCTCCGTCAAGATCCCAGCATCGCAAGGGTATGTCTGGCGCTGCTGGGATCGTGACGGAGCCGGTGTACACTGGTAACTATGATACACATCGGGTAACCAAGGGACCTTAGTTACCCGATGTGTATAATGGTTACCAGCGTTCACCGGCTCCGTCAAGATCCCAGCATCGCAAGGGTATGTCTGGCGCTGCTGGGATCGTGACGGAGCCGGTGTACACTGGTAACTATGATACACATCGGGTAACCAAGGGACCTTAGTTACCCGATGTGTATAATGGTTACCAGCGTTCACCGGCTCCGTCACGATCCCAGCAGCGCAAGGTTATGTCTGGCGATGCGTGCGAAGGGCTGGGGCGAGTGGCCAATCCATGCGGAGGGCGGGGCCAGGCCGAGGCGAGCGACCAATCCGTGGGGGGGGGGGGCGGAGGCGAGGCGAGCCGCCAATCCGTGCGGGGGCGGGGCCATGGCGAGCCCAGCGGCCAATCAGCTTTGTGTCACCGTAACACAATTTTGGAGCAAGACAGGCAGACAGACAGACAGACAGAATAAGGCAATTATATATATAGATATATAAAATATTGTTAAATCTCCTGATGAAGGTTGCGAAACAGGTGCTGAGGTGTTATTTGTGAAGAGGTGAGGTGTCCACTCTATCCTGTTTTGATAATCGTGTTGCGAATGCAGTGCCTCGCAAAAGTATTCGGCCCCCTTCAATTTTTCAACCTTTTCCCACATTTCAGACTTCAAATATAAAGATAAAAAGTTTAATGTTATGGTGAAGAATCAACAACAAGTGGGACACAATTGTGAAGTTGAACTAAATTTATTACTTATTTTAAACTTTTGTAAAAAAGAATAAACTGAAAATTGGGGCGTCCAATATTATTCATCCACTTTACTTTTAGTGCCGCAAACTCACTCCAGAAGTTCATTGAGGATCTCTAAATGATCCAATGTTGGCCTAAATGACTGATGATGATAAATATAAGCCCCTGTGTGTAATCTAGTTTCCATATAAATGCACCTGCTCTGTGATAGTCTCAATGTTCTGTTTAAAGCACAGAGAGCATCATGAAGACCAAGGAACACAACAGGCAGGTCCGTGATACTGTTATGAAAAAGTTTAAAGCCGGATTTGGTTACGAAAAAAATTCCAAAAACATGCCAAGAAGCACTGTGCAAGCGATCATGTTGAAATGGAAGCATTATCATACCACTGTAAATCTACCAAGACCCGGCCATCCCTCAAAAATTTAAACTCAGTCAAGGAGAAGATGGATCAGAGATGCAGCCAAGAGGCCCATGATCACTCTGGATGACCTGCAGAGATCTATAGCTGAGGTGGGAGAGTCTGTCCACAAGCCACCTGGGAGACACACCAAACATGTGGTAGAAGGTGCTCTGGTCAGATTAAACCAAACTCAAACTAGTAGGGCACCATGCCAAATGATATGTTTGGCATAAAAGCAACACAGCTCATCACCCTGAACACACCATCCCCACTGTCAAACATGGTGGTGGCAGCATCCTGGTTTGGGCCTGCTTTTCTTAAGCAGGGACATGGAAGATGGTTAAAATTGATGAGAAGATGGATGGAGCCAAATACAGGACCATTCTTGAAGAAAACCTATTTGAGTTTGCAAAAGACCTGAGACTGGGACGAAGATTTGTCTTTCAGCAAGACAATGATCGAAAACATAAAGCAAAATCTACAATGGAACGGTTCACAAATAAACGTGTCCAGGTGTTAAGGGTACTCTACACGCTGCAATCTCGCTAGCGAGATCGCAAGCGATCGTACCCGCCCCTGTCGGTTGTGCGACACTGGCAAATCGCTGCCCGTGGCGCACAACCTCGTTAGTCCCGGTCACATGGACTTACCTGCCCAGCGACGTCGCTCTGGCCGGCGAACCGCCTCCTTTCTAAGGGGGCGGTTCGTGCGGCATCACAGCGATGTCACACAGCAGGCGTCCAATAGAAGCAGAGGGGCGGAGATGAGCATACATGTAACATCCCGCCCACCTCCTTCCTTCCGCATTGCCGGGGGAGGCAGGTAAGGAGATATTCGTCGCTCCTGCGGTGTCACACTTAGCGATGTGTGATGCCGCAGGAGCAACGAACAACATCATACCAGCAGCAGCAACGATATTAAGGAAATGAGCGACGTGTCAACGAGAAACGATTTTTCACGTTTTTGTGCTCGTTGATCGTCGCTCATTGGTGTCACACGCTGCGATGTCGGTAACGGCGCCGGATGTGCGTCACTACCGACGTGACCCTGACGATATATCGTTACCGATATCGCAGCGTGTAAAGCACCCTTTAGAATGGCCAAGTCAAAGTCCAGACCTGAATCCAATCGAGAATCTGTGAAAAGAGCTAAAAACTGCTATTCACAAACACTCTCCATCCAAGCTCACTCAGCTCCAGCTGTTTGCAAAGGAAAAATGGGCAAGAATTTCAGTCTCTCGATGTGCAAAACCGATAGAGACATATACTCCAAGTGACTTGCAGCTGTAATCGCAACAAAAGGTGGTGCTACAAAGTATTAAAGGGAACCTGTCAGCAGAAATTTTGCAATAAACCTAAAAGATTCCCCCTTTGCAGCTCCTGAGCTGCATTCTGGAAAGGTTCCTGTTTCTATTGTGCCCCCTTTGAGACCAAAATAAAGACTTTATAAAGTCTTACTTTTTGTATGCAAATTTTTTTTATGTACACAGGGGTGGGCTCTCTTGCGTCCGTTAGTCGCCCTCCTGCCGCTTTATGCCGTCCCCCCATCGCTCATTTCCATAACTGAGCACGCCGCCCAGTGCTCCCGAGGTCTCGCGCATGCGCCATGCCACTCTCGCGGGACTGTGCACAGTGTGATCGCTGGTGACGTGATTGCGGAGGCGTGAGATTATGGGCGGCGCTGTGATTGTCATCAGCAAGTACCCGCCCATAATCTCGTGCCCGCGCTTTCCCCTCTGCCTCCACCGTTCTGCGCAAGCGCTGGCCAGATGAACCCACGTCACCTCTTACCCATCTTTCCCTGGAGCAGGAAATAGATGGGAGGAGCGGAGCAGCTTAACGGTGGAGGCAGAGTGAAAAGTGCTGGCACGAGATTATGGGCGGGTACTTGCTGATGACAATCACAGCGCCGCCCATAATCTCACGCCTGCGCAATCATGTCATCAGCGGTCACACTGCACAGTGCTCACTCCTGCGAGAGTGGGACCTATGGAGCACTGGGCGTCGTCCTCAGTTATGGAAATGATCGATGGGGGACAGTGTAAAGCGGCAGGAGAGTGACTAACGGACGCAAGAGAGCCCGCCCCCGTGTACATAAAAAAGCATAGCATACAAAAAGGTAAGACTTTATAAAGTATATATTTTCGTCTCAAAGGGGGCACAATAACAACAGGAACCTTGCTAGAATGCAGCCCAGGAGCTGCAGAAGGGGAATCTTTTAGGTTTATTGCAAAATTTCTGCTGACAGGTTCCCTTTAACTTAAGGGGCCGAATAATATTGCACGCCCCAATTTTCAGTTTATTATTTTTTATAAAAGTTTAAAATAAGCAATAAATTTCGTTCAACTTCACAATTGTGTCCCACTTATTGTTGATTCTTCACCATAACATTTACATTTTTTATCTTTATGTTTGAAGCCTGAAATGTGGGAAAAGGTTGAAAAATTCAAAGAGGCCGAATACTTTCACTAGGCACTGTAGATGCCTAATATGTCACAATTGTATCAATGATGGTTCTTTTTGGTTCTTGTTATTTACAATTAGCCATTGATTTGTCACCAGTACTTGTTATATCTATAACCTTTAGTGCAGTTCATATTTTATTGGGTACACCTGTTGGTATTGTGTCATTAAGTAATATCATTTTTTAAATCATATTATAATTGTTTTTTTTATTAGTTATGACCACTGACTGTTTTTTGGGGCTACTATTTAATTATTTCATATCATGACCCTATACTAATGTTATTCTATCAATTAGCTGCTAATACAGTTAGGTCCAGAAATATTTGGACAGTGACACAAGTTTTGTTATTTTAGCTGTTTACAAAAACATGTTCACAAATACAATTATATATATAATATGGGCTGAGAGTGCACACTCCCAGCTGCAATATGAGAGTTTTCACATCCAAATCGGAGAAAGGGTTTAGGAATCATAGCTCTGTAATGCATAGCCTCCTCTTTTTCAAGGGACCAAAAGTAATTGGACAAGGGACTCTAAGGGCTGCAATTAACTCTGAAGGCGTCTCCCTCGTTAACCTGTAATCAAGGAAGTAGTTAAAAGGTCTGGGGTTGATTACAGGTGTGTGGTTTTGCATTTGGAAGCTGTTGCTGTGACCAGACAACATGCGGTCTAAGGAACTCTCAATTGAGGTGAAGCAGAACATCCTGAGGCTGAAAAAATCCATCAGAGAGATAGCAGACATGCTTGGAGTAGCAAAATCAACAGTCGGGTGCATTCTGAGAAAAGAGGAATTGACTGGTGAGCTTGGGAACTCAAAAAGGCCTGGGCGTCCACGGATGACAACAGTGGTGGATGATCGCCGCATACTTTCTTTGGTGAAGAAGAACCCGTTCACAACATCAACTGAAGTCCAGAACACTCTCAGTGAAGTAGGTGTATCTGTCTCTAAGTCAACAGTAAAGAGAAGACTCCATTAAAGTAAATACAAAGGGTTCACATCTAGATGCAAACCATTCATCAATTCCAAAAATAGACAGGCCAGAGTTAAATTTGCTGAAAAACACCTCGTGAAGCCAGCTCAGTTCTGGAAAAGTTTTCTATGGACAGATGAGACAAAGATCAACCTGTACCAGAATGATGGGAAGAAAAAATTTTGGAGAAGAAAGGGAACGGCACATGATCCAAGGCACACCACATCCTCTGTAAAACATGGTGGAGGCAACGTGATGGCATGGGCATGCATGGCTTTCAATGGCACTGGGTCACTTGTGTTTATTGATGACATAACAGCAGACAAGAGTAGCCGGATGAATTCTGAAGTGTACCGGGATATACTTTCAGCCCAGATTCAGCCAAATGCCGCAAAGTTGATCAGACGGCGCTTCATAGTACAGATGGACAATGACCCCAAGCATACAGCCAAAGCTACCCAGGAGTTCATGAGTGCAAAAAAGTGGAACATTCTGCAATGGACAAGTCAATCACCAGATCTTAACCCAATTGAGCATGCATTTCACTTGCTCAAATCCAGACTTAAGGCGGGCTTTGCACGTTGCAACATCGGTAACAATGTGTTACCGATGCTGCAGCGATAGTCCCGCCCCCGTCGCACGTTCGATATATAGTGAAAGCTGCCGTAGCGATTATTATCGCTACGGCAGCTTTACACGCACATACCTGCCGTGCGACGTCCCTCTGGCCGGCGACCCGCCTCCTTCCTTAGGGGGCGGGTCGTGCGGCGTCACAGTGACGTCACACGGCAGGCGGCCAATTGAAGTGGAGGGGCGGAGATGAGCAGGATGTAAACATCCCGCCCACC
This sequence comes from Anomaloglossus baeobatrachus, assembly GCF_048569485.1. Lineage (NCBI taxonomy): Eukaryota > Metazoa > Chordata > Amphibia > Anura > Aromobatidae > Anomaloglossus > Anomaloglossus baeobatrachus. The sequence goes on from NC_134355.1 coordinate 582,021,369, forward strand.
TCCGTCCTTCTCATTGCAGCCGGGAGGCAGGTAAGGTGATGTTCCTCGCTCCTGTGGCTTCACACACAGCGATGTGTGCTGCCGCAGGAGCGAGGAACTACATCGCACCTGTCGCTCCCCCGGCATTATGGAAATGTCGGAGGCTGCAGCGATGATACGATGACGACGATTTTGCGCTCGTTCATCGTATCATCTAGGATTTACACACTACGACATCGCAAGTGACGCCGGATGTGCGTCACTTTCGATTTGACCCCACCGACATCGCACCTGCGATGTCGTAGTGTGCAAAGCCCGCCTAAGACGGAAAGACCCACAAACAAGCAAGACCTGAAGGCTGCGGCTGTAAAGGCCTGGCAAAGCATTAAGAAGGAGGAAACCCAGCGTTTGGTGATGTCCATGGGTTCCAGACTTAAGGCAGTGATTGGCTCCAAAGGATTCGCAACAAAATATTGAAAATAAAAATATTTTGTTTGGGTTTGGTTTATTTGTCCAATTACTTTTGACCGCCTAAAATGTGGAGTGTTTGTAAAGAAATGTGTACAATTCCTACAATTTCTATCAGATATTTTTGTTCAAACCTTCAAATTAAACGTTACAATCTGCACTTGAATTCTGTTGTAGAGGTTTCATTTCAAATCCAATGTGGTGGCATGCAGAGCCCAACTCGCGAAAATTGTGTCACTGTCCAAATATTTCTGGACCTAACTGTATATGATACAAATATTAATAGTCACATCTTTTATATTACTGACTGTGTCTTTTTTTGCTTTTATGTGGGTTTTGTATTTTTTATTGAGTATATTTCCATCATACGTGAAATCAGGTTTGTGATGCTTGAATTCACATTTTATGAATTAGGCAATTTTTTTTTTTGGATTAGTGCATAGGTTAGAACCATTTTAAAATCTACTTAGACTTTTTTGCAGCTTATTATCTCTAAAGTAACAGGCAAATTGAGAGCTTAAATAAGAACAAAATTTATTACAACAATATTTAAAAATATTTCTTCAACTCCCATCAAGATACTTGTCCATATCTTCTTCCTAAAGGGGGCTTTACATGCTACAACATCGCTAATGTGATCTCGGGGTCACGGAATTGGTGACGCACATCCGGCCGCATTAGCGATACCGTTGCGTGTGACACCGATGAGCGATTTTGCATCGTTGCAAAAACGTGCAAAATCGCTCATCGGTGACATGGGGGTCCATTCTCGAAAATTGTTACTGCAGCAATAACGAGGTTGTTCCTCGTTCCTGCGGCAGCACACATCGCTCCGTGTGACGCCGCAGGAATGAGGAAGCTCTCCTTACCTGCCTCCCGGCCGCTATGCAGAAGGAAGGAGGTGGGCGGGATGTTACGTCCCGCTCAGCTCCGCCCCTCCGCTGCTATTGGGCGGCCGCTCAGTGACCTCGCCGGGCACAGCAACGTCACCGGACAGGTAAGTATGTGTGACGGGTCTGGGCGATGCTGTGCGGCACGGGCAGCGATTTGCCCGTGTCGCGCAACAGATGGGGGTGGGTACCCACACTAGCGATATCGGGACCGATATCGCAGTGTGTAAAGCCCGCTTAAGTCTGTTCTTTCTTCCAACAATCCTTTAGTGTGCTCTATGTCCTGTCATAGAAGTGGCCTAGTTTTTCTTTGTGATATAGTCTCCCAAGTTCTTTTAAGATGATTAATAGCGGGAGCAGATACCCAAGGTAATTGATAGGTGATTAGCAGGGTACAGATAAAATATAACTTTTAATAATCCCATTAAAAACAGGGGGTGAACACAGACAACAAACACATAATGGTGATAATCCGGTAAAGGAGAGCTGTATTAAACAGCAGTGATTGGCAAACCTAAACCAGAAACTCACTATAGCCTGTTGAACAATCAATAATCGCAAAGGCTGAATAATAAACCTTCAATGGTAAGGCAAATAAAAAGGATTGATCTCACAGGTATTTCTTTTTCCTGGTGACAAAGGGATCACAGAGTGGGAGCTATTAAGAGCTTAGCGTCCACCTCTGCATAAGAGGCTTTTCACTCTTGGCTCCACAGTCCAGATAGGCTCCCCTGATGAGTTGGAAATGACGAAACGCATAAGGAGAACTGGAGCATACCTGCAGCAGATCTGTATCTGAGGGGTTGGTGGTAGCTAAGCTCTTAATAGTTCCCCCTCTGTGATCCCATTATCACCAGGAAAAAGAAATACCAGTCAGATCAATCCATTATTTACCTTACCTTACCTTGAAGGTTTATTATTCAGCCTTTGTGATTATTGATTGTTCAACAGGCTATAGTGAGTTTCTGGTTTAGGTTTGCCAATCACTGCTGTTTAATACAGCTCTCCTTTACCGGATTATCACCGTTATGTGTTTGTTGTCTGTGTTCACCCCCTGTTTTTAATAGGATTATTAAAAGTTATATTTTATCTGTACCCTGCTAATCACTAAGTTCTTTTAAGGCCTAATTATACAAATCCCTTTGTTGGAGTATTGATGTGTTCAGTTGCTCTTTGTTTGGATATTGCCACTGTCATATTTCTTCTGCTACCATCATCTCCTTATAATTTAGTGATTTCTACAATTACTTGCATCTGCTACTGTTTAGCCCATCGTTTGTTTTAAGCATCACAACCTGTTTTAGAAACAATTTCCACTATGTTACCTTCTGTTGTGGGTTTTGCTATCTACATCTGAGTGCTGCTTTTGTACTCTGCTGCCCCTCAGCATAGCCTGTTGTCCAAGTCCTTGCTTTTCCATGTGCCTTCTATCATTCTATACCAACGCCATGGGTCTATATATCCACCTTAACCTGTGGCTTAAAACAATCCACCTCATCTGGTGAAAATAACAAGTAAACACAGTCATGTCACAATGTAGGAATCATTTATACAGTGATGTAAAGGTACAGTCACACTAAGCGACGCTCCAGGGAACCCACCAGCAACCTGACCTGGCAGGGATCGCTGGAGCATCGCTACACGGGTTGCTGGTGAGCTGTCACACAGGCAGATCTCACCAGCAACCAGTGACCAGCCCCCAGCCAGCAGCGACGCGTGGAAGCATGCTGCGCTTGGTAAGTAAGGTTAATATCGGGTAACCAACCCGATATTTACCTTGGTTACCAGCGCACACCGCTTAGCGCTGGCTCCCTGCACACCTAGCCACAGTACACATCGGGTTAATTACCCGATGTGTACTCTGCTACGTGTGCAGGCAGCAGGGAGCCGGCTTCTGTGGACGCTGGTAACCACGGTAAACATTGGGTAACCAAGAAGCCCTTACCTTGGTTACCCGATATTTACCATCGTTACCAGCGTCCGCCGCTCTCACACTGCCAGTGCCGGCTCCCTGTTCCCTGCACTCCTAGCCACAGTACACATCAGGTTAATTACCCGATGTGTACTCCGGCTACGTGTGCAGAGAGCAGGGAGCCGACACTGACAGCTGAGAGCGGCGGACGCTGGTAACGAAGGTAAATATCGGGTAACCAAGGGAAGGGCTTTTTGGTTACCCGATGTTTACCGTGGTTACCAGCGTCCGCAGAAGCCGGCTCCCTGCTGCCTGTACATTCAGTTGTTGCTCTCTCGCTGTCACACACAGTGATGTGTGCTTCACAGCGGGAGAGCAACAACTAAAAAATGGCCCAGGACATTCAGCAACGATCGGCGACCTCACAGCAGGGGCCAGGTTGTTGCTGGATGTCACACACAGCGACATCGCTAGCAACATCGCTGCTACGTCACAAAAGTCGTGCCTCAGCAGCGATGTTGCTAGCGATGTTGCTTAGTGAGACGTGGCCTTTATAGTGCAGAGATCACAAACACAATAATGTAACAGTAAAGAAGTAATATGCACAGTAATGTCACAATACAGTGTAAATATGTGAAATGATAAGAAATCTGTTAATGACACAATATAATGGATAATAAATAGAGATGATAATGTATAGGCCTTGGCATAGCATAGGGGGACTGAAGGGTAGTTGCTAATATTCCAAAATGTAATAGGAGCTCAAAAATTGTCCAGCCCACTTTCAAAATGATCAAACAACCAGCTCATAGTCTTAGGCTAGTTTCACACTTGCGTTGGACGGGATCCGTAGCATTGCGTTGTGTGACGCATGCAACGGATGCGTTGCATATAGTGGCACAACGTATGCTACGGATCGTACAAAATAACGCAATCCGTTATAGGTTTTTTTCCTTGACTTCACACATCTGAGCATGCGCAGTTGTGTAAAGACGGATGCGTTAACTGAATCCGTCAAATGACGGATTCTAACGGAATCCACCACCATAGGCGTCCATTATAAAAACAACGGACACCGACGGAATCCTGCAGGTTGCATTTTTTTGACACTCCGCCAAGTGCAGAAAAACGCTACATGCAGCGTTCCATCCGCCCGACGGTCACTGACGGTCAGCGTCAAAACAACTGATGCGCCGCGGGGCGGATGCAATGCAAGACCATCCGTTGCTATCCGTAGCTAATAGAAGTCTATGAGGAATATAACGGTTTCCTGCAACGGTTACCATAATTCCTCAAGGCTGCGGATAGCAACGGAAGCCGTCCAACGCAAGTGTGAAAGTACCCTTAGGCAATCTTCACTGAGCCTACTGCTGTAAGCAGTGTCTATATACAGTAGAGTGCAGTCATGATGTTGCATGCTGCATAGGCAGCTTTGTTATCTTGGATGCTGCCTATAGCTGGGTTTACACACTGCAACATCGCAAAGGACATCGCTGTAACGTCACCGGTTTTGTGACGTAACAGCGACCTCCCTAAGTCTCTGGTGAGTCGCTGGTGAGCTGTCAAACAGGCAAACCTGGCCAACAACTCAACAGCGATCCGGACCTGCAGAGCGACCTAGCTGGTTGTTGGGGACGTTGATAAGCAGCCTTTTGAAAGGGAAGTTGCTAACAAAGTCTCTGCAAAGTCTTCACACACTGAAACTTCATGCTGCACAGCGGGAAACAAAGGACCTAGGAATGGTCCTGAACGATTTGTAACGATTACAACTTCACAGCAGAGGCCGGGTCGCTGATAAGTTTCACACACTGCAACATCACAAACAACATCGCTATTGCGTCACAAAACCGGTGACGTTACAGCGATGTCGTTTGAGATGTTGCAGTGTGTAAACCCAGCTTATGTTGAGCACAGCAGCTCAAGATAAATTAATCTTGCTTGCTGGGCTCTGCATATGCAGCAACTGAGATGACAAAGATTGCACTGTCTTCTCCCTCAGCTCTTTAATCCCTTAAACCCTGGCCGATTTTCCGGTTTTCATTTGTTTTTCTTTGCTCCCCTTTTTCCAAAATACGTAACTTTTTATTTTTCCATCAATCCTGCCATATGAGAGCTTTTTGTTTGCAGGCTGAGTTGTACATTTAAATGAAACCATAATTTTTACCATATAGTGTACTGGAAAACAGCAAAAAAAATTCCAAGTGTGGAAAAATTGCAAACAAAGTGCGATCGCATTATTATTTTTGGGAAATTTTATTTATCGTATTCACTATATGGTAAAACTGAAGTTTTGGTGTGATGCCTCAGGTCGGTATGAGTTCGTAGACACTAAACATGTATAAGTTTAATTTTATCTACGGGGTTAAAAAAAATCCAAAGTTTGTCCAAAAAAAGGTGGCACACTATTTGCACCATTTTCTGCGACCCATAGCATTCTCATTTTTCTGGATATGGGGTTCAGTGCTTATTTTTTGCATTTTAAGCTGACGTTTTTAATGGTACCATTTTTGTGCAGATGCTATGTTTTGATCATCTGTTATTGCTGTAACAGGAAAGTGAGTCATGGGGCCTCCAATGGCGGTGGGTAAGTGCATTTTACCCCCTGCGGGCATTTAAATTATTTTGATAGTGCAATTTAAGGGGTTAACAACAGGCGCGGGTGGATCGTGGATACACCTGCGCGGCACACATGTCTGCTGTACAAATCAGCAGACATGTGAGGGGATCACCGCTGGCTTACCGCAGCAGCCAGCGGGGATTACCCCTTTATGATTTAGGACGTACCATTCCGTCCTCAGTCGTAAGGGGTTAATTTTTCTATCCCTTGGGATTTTGTGAGAGCTGGCCCTATTTCTGGTAAAATAAATACAGTAATGGTATCATAAACTTTATTTTTTTTACATATTTTTTTCGAACCCTAGCTTACTTTCGGTTTAGGATGAAGGTTAGGGTTGGCTATAGTGCTTCAGCTTTGGTTCAGTTTAGGATTCTGGATTCTGGATAGGGTATAAAATAGTTACCAAAGAAAAATACAAAATGTAATAAAAAAATTGTAAAAAGAAAAATATATAATAATGTATAACTTTATGTTTAAATGTTTGTGTCACGTTTTGGCAAAAAGCAGAAAACATCAAGAAGGTCAAAAGGACAAACTTTAATTACATTAGTATTTTTCCCAGATACAAGAATGTAAAAGGTGTTAAATACCGGACTGGTGGAAGGGAACCAGAGTGCAATTGGACCAGGGATCAAAATAACTTCCTAGGTGATGGTAAGCCAAGCAATGCCAATAGGTAAAGGGATAATTAACACAATGCTTCGACTGTACAAGGAAGCATGAACAGTGATGTCACAGTAAGGGAAAATAAATATGCCACAGTACAGAGATAATAAATACAATGATGTCACAATATAGATACAACAAACACAGTGATCAATCTACAGGGATTATTAACACAATAATGTTGCAATACAGGGATAATACATACAGTGATGTCACAGTACAGAGACAGTAATGACAGTGATGTAGTACACACAGTGATGCCAAATCAAAGACATAGTAACGACAGTGATGTAACAGGTATAAGAAACAGTGACAACCACTACATGGTTAATAAAAATAGTAATGTCAGAGTACATGAATAATAAACAGTAATGTTGCAATATAGGGATAATAAACACAGTGATGTCACAGTACAGGGATAATAAACATAGTAAAGTCACAGTACAAAAATAAGGATGACAATCATTTCACAGTCACAACAGATACGGGTGAATGAAGCATTAAACATGCCAAAGGAGTTGTCCAAGAGCCAAGAACCATCTGTGGTGAGCTACAGAAAGATCTGGAATCAGCAGGAATAATTGTTTCAAAGAAAACAATAAGTAATGTACTCAACCTCCATGGCCTGTATGCATGTGTGGCGCCCCTGACACGGTCAGGCACCACTAAATACTGCACCCATGCTGGGGCAGTGCTACCAGGTAGTTCTAAAGGCCGGAAAGAAGTGTGTACGCACAGACACGTAGCAACCAGGTCTCCCACACCATTAGATGGGATCCTTGGGCAGTCCCTAGAGGGGTCTGGCCTTCAATTCTTATCAAGGGGTGTAGTAGAGGGGCTGGAAGCTAAAGGGCAGAGGCTGTAAGGAAGAGAGTGGAGCGAGTCAGTCTGGTAGTGGAGCAGCGGTTGCTAAGAGACACAGACGCGCGCTCACACTAGTCAGACCCTGCACGCATGTAGTAGCCGTTAGTGGGGGAGAATGGTTACTAGTCAGTCAGAAAGACGGAGAAAGCGAGTCAAGTATTATTATTATTATTATTATTGTTTATTTATAGAGCACCATTGATTCCATGGTGCTGTACATGAGAAGGGGGTTACATACAAAATACATGTACAAGTTACAGTAGACAGACTAGTACAGAGGGAAGAGGGCCCTGCCCTTGCGGGCTTACATTCTATAGGATTATGGGGAGGAGACAGTAGGTGGGGTGTAGGTGGGGCGGCAGCTCCGCACGGTGGTGGGGCGGCAGCTCCGCACGGTGGTGGGGCGGCAGCTCCGCACGGTGGTGGGGCGGCAGCTCCGCACGGTGGTGGGGCGGCAGCTCCGCACGGTGGTGGGGCGGCAGCTCCGCACGGTGGTGGGGCGGCAGTATGGGGACTGCTGGTGACTAGGCACGCACGGGGCACAGGTCCCTAGAGTAGACGTCTATTTATTGATCTGCTAAACCTCCCGGTGAAGGGAACTACAAGTTCCTCACCAACCAACTAGAGTCCGAGCCTCAGCAGCAACGAGGGGATCCATAAGGGGACTACGCCTGAAGCGGTCTCACTTGGTCCACGCTGCGGCAAACTGGCCAAAAAAGGAGAAAAGGCAGTAGCGACTCCCTGGATGAACTCCACGGTACTTCAAGTCAGGGGTTATCCGAACAAAGAAGTGCTAGGAATACGAGTTAATGGTTACCCTCTGAACGGCATGAGAGAACACCTGGTTTCCACCTGGTACATCGATGCATTACCCGGGTCAGCTCACCGCAAACACCAATAGTGAGTAAAAAGCAGTGAAAGACATTTCGGACTCTGCCTGTGTTATTCTGGTCTCACTAGCCTACACACCCGAGCCCGTGGGGCCTGCCTCACTCACGGGAGGCCACACCACCTGGCTGCAGAGACCATCAGCCCCAGAAGCTCACAAAAACTGCAGCGGAGGTCATTTACCTCCCTGACCGCAAGCCGTGAGTGGCGTCACGTTAAATATAATAAACTGACTTACCTGTTGCCATATACTAAAGAAGACCCTGTGGCGTCCCCAAAGGTGGATTGATGTCCCTAGGACAACCGGGCTTTACATCTGCTCACCATACAAGACTCCATTGCCAAACAAAATGCATGATCAACTTAGTTTAAACATTTCTTCAAAAATTTAGACAAGCGTATGAAATATTGGGAGACTATAGTCTGGTCAGATGAGACCAAAATTGAACTCTTTGGATACCATAATATAAACCATGTTTGGAGACCAAAAGGTACTGCATATTATCCCCAAAACACCATACCAACAGTGAAGTTCGGAAGGAACATCATGGTGCGGAGCCATTTTTCAGCATATAGCTCTGGCAAACCTCATATAATTGAAGGAAGGATAAATGGACAAATGTACCGAGACATTCTTGATAAAAATCTGCTGCCATCTACCAAGATGATGAACATGGACATTTCAGCAAGACAATCATGCCAAGCACACAGCCAGGGAGACTCTCAATTGGTTTGAGAGAAAGAAAAGCTGGTAGAATGGCCCAGCCAATCACCTGATCTGAATCCAATAGAAAATTTAAATAAAAATAACTAAAGCTCGTAAGTCATAGGAGCCCACTAAACGTTCAGGATTTGAAGAGTATTTGAGTGGAAGGATGGGCCAAAATCACAGCTGAGCAATGCGTGTAACTAGTTTCTCCATAAAGGAGGCATCTTGAAGCTTTCATGATCAGCAAAGGCTTTTGTATGAAGTGTTAAATACATTTCAGTAAGTATGTTCAATACTTTTTCAACATCATTTCTCACTATTACACATAATTTATTTTATGGACATCTATGGTTTGATTTCTTTCTCTGTGTGGATTGGATGAGTGGTTACCGACCTCTGGTGAGAAATTCATGTTAATAGCCATTTTAGAAATATATTTAGTTAGAAAATTGATGACGGGGTTCAATACTGACTTCACCCGCTGTGTGCTTTCTTGTAATTAAGAGGACTGTGAAATGTATAATTGGTTAAAACAGTTTAAATCAGTTGTTTTAGCTGTTTTATTAGTGTAGTAAGCAATTTGGGGTATGGTGACCTGCTAAATTGTCACACTCGCCGCCGGGTGGATGGTACTACGACAAGCTAGAAATTGGATGTACTGGACCACAGGGTGACCCTGTGCCTACCCTAACATGGGGTAGAGGACTGGTTCTGTGGCATCTGACTCCCATGACAGAGGCGGACACAGGAGCAGGCAGGGACAGAATTTCAAGTGCAAACAGGGACCACCAGGCTGGCTAAAGGCGGGTAGCACAGGCAGGATGGACAGGCTGGAGTCTCAAGCACAGCAGGGTAGGACGAACCGGCAGAAACCAGATACAAGGAGGTCAAAGATGGATAGGCAGAGTCAAGGTACAGACAGGCAGAGTCCAGGTACAGGCAGGATGGAACTGGAACCAGGTGCCAACAGGCAGGATGTCCTGATAACCAGGTACGGGACGGGACAGGTTGGACCCAGAAGCCAACAGGCTGAACGGGCTGGGAACCTGGTACAGGACAAGACAGGCTGACCCCAGGAACCAACAGGCTAGGAACCAGGTACAGGACAGGACAGGCTGAACCCAGGAGCCAACAGGCTGAACGGGCTGGAAGCCAGGTATAGGCAGGACAGGACCAGGAAACAGGATGGGATGGGACAGGTGACCTGACAACTGACTAGACAGCGTGAACTGACTAACAGGAACTATGGTATTGAACAGGCAACTCCGCTAGTGGGAGGTTGCCCTGAATACCTCAGTGCCTCTCAGTGATAGGCTGAGAGACACATCCTGGGAGTGCCCGCTGGCGCTTTAAGAGAGGGGCAGCTATGCGCACGCACTCCTTAGGAGCACTCCCGAGGATGCTGTGATGCGTGCACAGTCCACGGGAGGCAGGGGAGGAGAGGCAGAGACACTGTGCAGCGTGGAGGGACCCGGCCATGGTGGTGCGTCAGAACATGTCCCTGCAGGAAGGCAAGGAGTGCAGGGACACAGCGTTACATAAATCTCTTCTGTTAGCAAAAAGAGATGCCTGATCCCTTCTTTTAGTTGGAGATAAGCCACTGCCAGACTTGCCAGTGCTTAGCATGCAATTAGTCTGTAGAATTAGCTTTGGGCTAACAGCTCAGCAAAGAATAAACTATAAAGAAAAAAAAGACATGGATCGCACAACCCCAAAATACAATGATCTAAAGCCGCTGGGAAAAAAATTAAATAAAAGAACTTGAGGTTCTTTGTTACCATTCTGATCAGACTGTATGAAGCCCACTGCCACGTCACGGCGAACCTCTGAGTGGGTCCCTATTCTGAACCTTATAGTGCGGCACTGTGCACTAACCAATGCCGCAGCGACAAAGCACCAGCAGGGCAGGTGACCTGGTGCCTCACAGCGCCCATGCTGCAAGGCGAAGCCCCCATGGCTCCAGGCCACACTGCCTCACTGACACAAAACCACCACAACAGCGGCCACTACACAGTACCAGCACTAGGTCTAGCGGCTTTAGATCATTGTATTTTTGGGATGTGTGATCCATGTCTTTTTTACTTCATAGTGTGTTATTTAACATTCTATACCCCTCTGTTTTTTGCTTGGATCTGCACTGCCTCCATTTGGCACAGGTGATTTTAATCAGCAGGAGACTGCAAGAGGGGTTTTCCTTTGTTGCTCCTAGTTCACATATGGGAGCCAGTGGGAGGTGAGTGCACAGCTCCCTCTCACAGTATGCTGATACTGTGTGGTGGCCAACGTGGTAGTTTCGTGTCAGTGATGTGGTGCGGCCTGGGGCCTTGGGGGCTTCACCTTGCAGCATGAGCGCTGTGAGGCACCAGGTCACCTGCCCTGCTGGTGCAGTGCCGCTTCGGCAGTGTTTAGTGCACAGTGCCGCACTATAAAGTTTAGAATAGGGACCCACTCAGAGGTTTGCCGTGACGTGGCAGTGGGCTTCATACAGTCTGATCAGAATGGTAACAAAAGAACCTCATGTTCTATTATTTAATTTTTTGCCTAGCGGCTTTAGCTCATTGTATTTTTGGAATGTGAGATCCATGTATTTTTTGCTTTATAATCTGTCAGCTATAGAATAGTCTGCAATTGGGGCAGCAAAAGCTACATAGGGTCAGGCAGCTCTACCTGACTAGGAACATTGGTCAAAATCATGAGTTAAAGCATACCTGTCATTTTAATTTTTATTTGATAAAATCAATAATTCACATGAAAGTAAGCAACTTTATAATAAATCTTATCAGGCAAATCTGCTTCTTTCTCTGCCAGAATTGATCAGTCATTATCAAAATTCTCACTTCTAAGGTAAAATCTGTGTTCAGTGAAGACTTTCCCATTACTGTGATAGGAAGTGGCAGCTGTTACTGATGAGATTCTACACTGTGTGCAGAATTATTAGGCAAATGAGTATTTTGATCACATGATACTTTTTATACACGTTGTCCTACTCCAAGCTGTATAGGCTTGAGAGCCAACTACCAATTAAGTAAATCAGGTGATGTGCATCTCTGTAATGAGGAGGGGTGTGGTGTAATGACATCAACACCCTATATAAGGTGTGCTTAATTATTAGGCAACTTCCTTTCCTTTGGCAAAATGGGTCAGAAGAGAGATTTGACGGGCTCTGAAAAGTCCAAAATTGTGAGATGTCTTGCAGAGGGATGCAGCAGTCTTGAAATTGCCAAACTTTTGAAGCATGATCACCGAACAATCAAGCGTTTCATGGCAAATCGCCAACAGGGTCGCAAGAAGCGTGTTGGGCAAAAAAGGTGCAAAATATCTGCCCATGAATTGAGGAAAGTCAAGCGTGAAGCTGCCAAGAAGCCACTTGCAACCAGTTTGGCTATATTTCAGAGCTACAACCTTACTGGAGTATCAAAAAGCACAAGGTGTGCCATACTCAGGGGCATGGCCAAGGTTAGGAAGGCTGAAAAACCACCACCTTTGAACAAGAAATGTGAAGCCCCAGGTGTTGTGTCGGTACATTACCTTCAGAGACTCCACGTGGAGGAACAGTCTGGTCACAGGTAGGGAACCTTCTTTTAGGATTTTCGTGACGCCACTCTCGGTATTGCGGTCAGTGGGGACCACCACTGCAGTTTAAGGGGTGCCTGGGGCTGATGGTGGGTTCAGTCAGTTGTAGTGGCCTCCCGAGAGTGAGGCAAGCCCCAAGGCCCTGTGTAGGTGTGTGGGACCACAGGTCGCAGAATGACTCAGGCACAGTCCAAACAGTCTTTCAGGGTTTTTACTCACAGTTGATGGCAGGTGAGTAACCCGGGCGTAGCTGGGATGAACCAGGCTGGAACCAGATAACCTTCTGGCTGGCTGATGAGGGTGACTACCAACTCGCCTTCCTTAGCCCTTTGTGTTTTTGTGGTGACCCCGACTTGAAGTCCCTACGGGGGTCACCCAGGGAAGTTGCTGCTGCCTGTTCTCCCCTCGTTTCGGCCCGTTTGCTTGTAGCCTGGACAGGTCACTCCGGCTGCTTGCCTCCTGTGAACTATGGGCCCTCTCTTTGCTATGTGGCTGCGGACTCTGTGGTGTTGTCTTGGAGGTCTGAAGTGCCCCCTCAGGCAGGTTTGGCAGAAGAAAGGTGAATCTATCTCTGCACTGGGACCTGATACCCTTGCGGGCCTATACCTCCCTGGCAGTCCCCTTACTTTGCCACCCATTTGCTCTCTTTAGCCTTGGGTGGATTTAGGGTAGCACTACCAGGTGACCGATCTCCCCCGTCGGTAGTCACTGCGTGGACGCTGTTAGACTGCAACAGCTCCAGGGTCTGCTCCTCACGTCTGCCCTCCCTGAGCTGCACACTAAACAGGCTCACTCGTGGGTCCTGCATGTCTGCTCTCTCTGAGCTCCACTTCCACACTCCTCACTCCTCTCTACTTCCTTCCCCACTGTGCCTGCCTACGCCACCTAGCAACTAGGCTCTCTACCACACCCCTTGAGAGGACATGGAGGCCACGCCCGCTCCTGGAATATCTCAGGAGTCCCTTCAAAGGTCAATGTGTGAGACCTGATTTCTATGCGCCTGTGTAGTCACACCTCGGTCAGCCTTCTGGATTGCCTGCCAGCATGGGTGCAGTACTCAGTGGTGCCTGACCAGGTCAGGGGCGCCACAGAAACATAAGATAAAACATCAAGACTGGGCCAAGAAATATCTTAAGACTGATTTTTCAAAGGTTTTAAGGACTGATGAAATGAGAGTGACTCTTGATGGGCCAGAGGCTGGATCAGTAAAGGGCAGAAAGCTCCACTCCGACTCAGACACCAGCAAGGTGGAGGTGGGGTACTGGTATGGGCTGGTATCAAAGATGAACTTGTGGGACCTTTTCAGGTTGAGGATGGAGTGAAGCTCAACTCCCAGACCTACTGCCAATTTCAGGAAGACAACTTCTTCAAGCAGTGGTACAGGAAGAAATTGGTATCGTTCAAGAAAAACATGATTTTCATGCAGGACAATGCTCTATCACATGCATCCAACTACTCCACAGCGCAGCTGGCCAGTAAAGGTCTAAAAGATGAAAAAATAATGACATGGGCCCCTTGTTCACCTGATCTGAACCCCATAGAGAACCTATGGTTCCTCATAAAATGCAAGATCTACAGGGAAGGAAAACAGTACACCTCTTGGAACAGTGTCTGGGAGGCTGTGGTGGCTGCTGCATGCAACGTTGATCGTAAACAGATCAAGCAACTGACAGAATCTATGGATGGCAGGCTGTTGAGTGTCATCATAAAGAAAGGTGGCTATATTGGTCACTGATTTTTTGGAGTTTTGTTTTTGCATGGCAGAAATGTTTATTTCTAAATTTTGTGCAGTTATATTGGTTTACCTGGTGAAAATAAACAAGGGAGATGGGAATATATTTGGTTTTTATTAAGTTGCCTAATAATTCTGCACAGTAATAGTTAGCTGCACACACAGATATCCTCCTAAGATAGCCAAATCTAAAAAAAAAAAACCACTCGAACTTCCAAAAATATTAAGATTTGATGTTTATGAGTCTTTTGGGTTGATTGAGAACATAGTTGTTGATCAAAAATAAAAAAAATCCTCTAAAATACAACTTGCCTAATAATTCTGCACGCGGTGTATGTTGCTAGAAAGGGAGGAGGGAAGGAGTTCTGCCTCTAGCTTCTCCTTCTGTCTCTAGCTCCTCCCTCTTTTCGGCATCATGGGTGAAGCACGATATTGTGAAATGTGCGTCACGTGTGGTACGTCCCTGGATTTACTTTTCTCTAGATAAGGTTGCTGCATACTTAGCCATACTATCTTGCTCTATGGGCTGTCACTTTATATGGTCTTACATATTGACATTTTGGTATTTTTTATTTGTAGTGATTGCACTTTATTTGGAGACATATATGATTGGCTGTTTACATTGTTTCCACATATCTCAAACTATGCCTCTGTACATATAGGAAGCCTTCTTTTTTGCCATGTATTGTTCATTTATAAACATACTAGAAGGTGGCCCGATTCTACGCATCGGGTATTCTAGAATTTACGTATTGTGTAGTTAATGTATGATTTTTGTTATATATATATATATATATATATATAGATGTTGTTGTGTGTAGTTACCAAGTGTTTGTGTAGGGGCTGTACATGTTCTGGGTGTTTTCTGGGTGTGGCGGGGGGTGAGAGCGGTGTTGTATGTGTGTTGCGTGTGTTGCATTGTTTGTGGAGCGCTGTGTGTCTGTAGCATTGTGTGTGTGTGTTGCGCGGTTTGTGTGGGTGTGGTGTGTTTTGTGGGAGGTATGTTTTCTGCAATGTGTGTGTTGTGCGGTATGTGCGTATATTTATGTATGCCGCGGTGTTTGTGTGTTGGGTGTTGTGTGTGTGCAGCGTTGTCTGTGTGTGTGGGTGTCTGTGTAGGGCGGTGTTTGTGGTTCCCAGTGTGTGTGTGGTGTGTTGTGTATGTTGGGGGGAGGTGTGCACCTCCCATCATGCTCCATCCCCCATGCTGCACACCCCCCATCGTGCTCCATCCGCCATGCTGCGCACTCCCAAACGTGCTCCATCCGCCATGCTGCACACTCCCAAACGTGCTCCATCCCCCATGCTGCGCACTCCCCATCGTGCTCCATCCCCCATGCTGCGCACCCCCCATCGTGCTCCATCCCCCATGCTGCACCAGCTCAGCCTCTCTCCTCCCAGCATCAGCCTCTCTCCTCCCAGCATCAGCCTCTCTCCTCCCAGCATCAGCCTCTCTCCTCCCAGCATCAGCCTCTCTGTCCCCAGCATCAGCCTCTCTCCTCCCAGCCTCAGCCTCCCCCAGCATTAGCCTCTCTTCTCTCAGCCTCCGCCCTCCCAGCCTCCCTCCTCACAGCCTCCCCCAGCATCAGCCTCTCTCCTCCCAGCCTCCCCCTCCCAGCCTCCCCCAGCATCAGCCTCTCTCCTTCCAGCCTCCCCCAGCATCAGCCTCCCCTAGCATCAGCCTCTCTCCTCCCAGCCTCCCTCCTCCCAGCCTTCCCCAGGATCAGCCTCTCTCCTCCCAGCCTCCCTCTTCCCAGCCTTCCCCAGCATCAGCCGCCACCTCCCAGCCTCCCTCAGCATCAGCATCCCCCAGCATCAGCCTCTCTCCTTCCAGCCTCCCCCAGCATCAGCCTCCCCCAGCATCAGCCTCTCTCCTTCCAGCCTCCCCCAGCATCAGCCTCCCCCAGCATCAGCCTCTCTCCTCCCAGCCTCCCTCCTCCCAACCTCCCCCAGCATCAGCCTCCCTCTCCCAGCCTCCCCCAACATCAGCCTCCCCCAGCATCAGCCTCTCTCCTACCAGCCTCCCCCAGCATCAGCCTCCCCCAGCATCAGCCTCCGCCTCCCAGCCTCCCCCAGCATCAGCCTCCGCCTCCCAGCCTTCCCCAGCATCAGCCTCTCTCCTCCCAGCCTCCCCCAGCATCAGCCTCTCTCCTCCCAGCCTCCCCCAGCATCAGCCTCTCTCCTCCCAGCCTCCTCCAGCATCAGCCTCTCTCCTCCCAGCCTCCCCTAGCATCAGCCTCCCCCTCCCAGCCTCCCCCAGCATCAGCCTCCCTCAGCATCAGCCTCTCTCCTTCCAGCCTCCCCCAGCATCAGCCTCCCCCAGCATCAGCCTCTCTCCTCCCAGCCTCCCCCAGCATCAGCCTCCCCCTCCCAGCCTTCCCCAGCATCAGCCTCCCCCAGCATCAGCCTCTCTCCTTCCAGCCTCCCCCAGCATCAGCCTCTCTCATCCCAGCCACCCCCAGCATCAGCCTCCCCCAGCATCAGCCTCTCTCCTCCCAGCCTCCCCCAGCATCAGCCTCCCCCAGCATCAGCCTACACCCTCCCAGCCTCCCCAACATCAGCCTCCCCCAGCATCAGCCTCTCTCCTTCCAGCCTCCCCCAGCATCAGCCTCCCCCATCCCAGCCATCCCCAGCATCAGCCTCCCCCAGCATCAGCCTCTCTCCTCCCAGCCTCCCCCAGCATCAGCCTCCCCCAGCATCAGCCTACACCCTCCCAGCCTTCCCCAGGATCAGCCTCTCTCCTCCCAGCCTCCTCCAGCACGCCGTGCTCCTCTGCCGACACTCACAGATCCAATCGCATACACTCACACACACTCACACCCACCCGATCGCATACACTCACACCCACCCGATCGCATACACTCACACCCACCCGATCGCATACACTCACACCCACCCGATCGCATACACTCACACACACCCGATTGCATACACTCACACACACCCGATCGCATACACTCACACACACCCGATCGCATACACTCACACACACCCGATCGCATACACTCACGCACACCCGATCGCATACACTCACACACACCCGATCGCATACACTCACGCACACACACATTGACGATATTGCACATACGCGCTCATACTCACAACATCCGGAGATACCACATGCTTCTGGCCATGTGATCCTCCGGCAGGTCCTGGAAGCTCACAGCACAGTATCGCGGCCGAGAAGCAAGCGATATCTCCGGATGCTGTGAGTGTGTGGATGTGATCTGATGTGTGTGTGAGGTGTGTGTGAGAGTGAGTGTGATCTGATGTGTGTGTGTGTGTGTGTCTGTTGTTATGTGTGTGTGTGTGTATTTTCCGCCGCTGCAGGACCTTGATGCGCTGGTAACTATGCTACCATGGTTACCAGCGCATCACGTCCCCCACTCGCACGGGAGCCCACACCAGCATACGGCGGCAAACCCCAGCAATGCGAGGGTTTGTGTCGGCTGGGTTGGCGGAGTATGCTGGTGTGGGCTCCCGGGGGTACAGTACTCACCTGGTAGACGTGTCTCCGTGTCAGTTCGGGGGATGCGTGCGGGGGGCGGGGACAGAGCGAGCGTGCATTGCGTGAGGGGGGCGGAGTGTGGCCGAGTTGCCAATACGTGCAGGGTGTCGGGGCGAGAGGCCAATCCGTGTGGGTGGGCGGAGCCTGTGCGAGCGGCCGGCCAATCAGTGTGGGGGGGAGCCAGGGCGAGCGACCAATCCGTGCGGGGGGTGGGGCCATGGCGAGGCCAGTGGCCAATCCGCTTTGTGTCACCGTAAGGACACAATTTTGGAGCAAGACAGACAGACAGACAGACAGAATAAGGCAATTATATATATAGATATTATAATCTTTCATCTGTATTAACCCTTTTATATTAGAATATATGATACTTAATTGAATTTATTTATTGCATTTGTGTTTTTACATTGAATGTTCCAGGTACACTCACCCTTATCCTTATCTGTGTTGTCTATTTTTAATTCTATTTACTTTATGTATACGCTTTTTAATTTGTTCCACTATTAACAAACATATTTTTAGCCATATAGAAAAGCATGTTTTTTAGGGAGTTGTTCATGAATATGTTTTTTGGCATTAATACACGGAGTGTGAATATAGGTACGGTATATATAAAAAACAATGCAAAACAGTTTTTTTTTAAGTATACAAGAGCATTTAGGGTCCACCTTCCTTAACCCCTTCACGCTTTGCCATTTTCTGTTTTTTTTTTTTGTTTTTTGTTTTTTTTTTTTACCCTTTCTTTCAAGAGCTGTAACTTTTTATTTTTCTTTCAATATAGCCATATGAGGTCTTGGTTTTGTAAGACAAGTTGCAATTTTGAAAGACATCATTCATTCTGCCCCATATTGTACTGGAAAATGGGAAAAAAGAAAAATTGCAAAAAAAAAAAATGCAATTCCACTATTTTTTTTTTTATTTACCATGTCATTACATGGTAAAAATTACCTGGCAATATGATTCCCCAGGTCAGTACGAATACGCAGATACCAAATATGTATGCATAGGGGTTTTTTTATTATTCAATTAGTGAAAAAAATAAGATATTTGTAACATAAAAAGGTTCCTTTTGTTGCCATTTTCCGAAACCTGTAACATTCTCATTTTTTCGAGATCAGGGCCTGTATGGGGACTTACTTTTTGTGCCCTAAGCTGACATTTTTACTGATACATTTGTGGGGTAGATACAGTGTTTAAATTGCCTCTTTTTAAATTTTATTACAATGTTGAGAGGCCAAAAAACATAATTCTTGCGGTTTTAATTTTTTTTTGTTACGCTGTCTACTGATTGTATAAATTTATTTTATAATTTGGTAGACCGGACTTTTTTAAACGCAGCAATACCAAATATGTGTATTTTTTTTTTAATTGTTTTATTTTCAATGGGGCAAAAAGGAAGGTGATTTGAACTTTTGTGGAGGGTTTGTCATATTTTGTAAAACTTTTTTTTTATAAAAAAAACCCCACTTTTTTATTGTATTTAGTTCCCTTAGCATCCAATTGCTTATACTATACAGAGCAGGGCATCAGTATCGCTCAGTACAGCAGAAATTACGATCTATGAATGTCGGCTCGCAGCCAGCATTCACAGGAAGTTCGTCATGACAGGCACGGAGGTCATCAGCCAACCTTTGGCTATCATGACAATTCATCGGCACACAACCATCACATCATGGGCGCACGAATGTGAGCGGGGAATGATTCACTCTCCGCCGGCGCATGTTAAATCCCACTGTCAGAGATTGATAACAGGATTTAACTGGTTAACAGTCGTGGCTAAATTTCCCATTCACCCGCGGCTGTTAGAGGCACATGGTGGCTGATTAAATCAGCTGTCATGTGTGGGGAAAGATGTGGGCTCAGCAAGCGAGCCCGCACCAAAGGCACTAACATGACATATGATGTAATTGTACGTCATATGTCATAAAGGGGTTAACCCTTTAAAGGCTAGACCAGTTTTCATTTTCTTTTATTTTTTTCCTTACCTTCTTCCAAGAGCCATAACTTTTTTATATTTCTGTTAACACCGCAAAATGAGTATGGAATAGGATATCTGTGAAGGCTCCAGCACCAATGAAAAATTCTTAAAACATAATACCTTATGCTGTGCAGTTAAGCACATGATGAGAAAAAAAACAGAAGGATAAAAAAGATTAAGGATTGATAAACTAACGCATTTCATAGCCCTTATTCTAAGCTGTTATGGAGGGATATGAAATGAGAGTTTTAATAGTAAAAGGTTAGCTTATGGATTATTCTTTAACCTTTTT
The DNA here is from genome assembly GCF_048569485.1 of Anomaloglossus baeobatrachus. Taxonomy (NCBI): domain Eukaryota; kingdom Metazoa; phylum Chordata; class Amphibia; order Anura; family Aromobatidae; genus Anomaloglossus; species Anomaloglossus baeobatrachus. The sequence continues at coordinate 582,041,445 of NC_134355.1, forward strand.
TTATCTTTGTGTTTTTCCTCACCATGTTTTCAATAAAAGTTATGTTTTAACATTTTTTCATTGGTGCTGGAGCCAAGTCCTCACGGACCTTCTCTTCCATTTCTGACTTGGATACCAGCCTGGTGTGTTTATATACTCCTTGCACCAAATCCTGACCAAACAAGGTCTACCAAGGTTCCTACATGAACTTAAGTAGTTTTCCCACTGAATTGTCCTTGCTGGAAGGTGAGTTGATCACAATTTTTTTCACCTATAGCCATATGAAGGCTTGTTTTTTGTAGGACAAGTTATACTGTAGTATGCAATGACACTACTTATTTTACTATGACACTTTATTGTACCATACAATGTAAGGACAGAAGCAGACGGCCGTAGATTATCTCACCTGAGAGAATTGGGACAATTTTTAATTGACCCTCTGATAAGAGTTTGATCAGAGTTTGGTGACCAAAAACATCACAATTCTGGAATTTTTATATTTTTCTCTTTATGGCATTTACCATACACATAATTAACTTTATATTTCAATAGATGAGACCTCTATGGAAACAGCCATACCATATGTGTACATTTTTTTATTCCTTTATTTTTAATAAGAGGAATGGGAGGGATTTGAATGTTTATATTTTTTTAAAACATTTTTATTATTTTTTACTTTATGTTTTGGCCCACTTAGGAGATTTGAACCAATGATCAATACCCCACAAGTTACAATTTGTCCGGAGGAAGATTTTTGTGTGAGTACTGCCCCAGCCTCGGAAGACGAAGCATCCACTTCAAGGAACAATTGCTTATTAAACTTGTACTTGAAGCATTGGTGCAAAATAGAAGGCCTGCTTTAAGGAGAGAAATGTTGTCCCGGCCTCTGCTGTCCAAATTTTCAGAGTTGCGTCCTTGCAGATCATAGCTGAGATCAGAGCAGTCAGAGACGAGAAATCTATATATATAATTGCCTTATTCTGTCTGTCTGTCTGTCTTGCTCCAAAATGACGTCATTACAGTGACAACCGTCGCCACACCGCGCGCGCTAAATTGCCTGCGACCAACGGCTCAGCTAACTGAACAGCCCGAACTACAGGCCGACAGGACGACGCCTGACACTTTACCCACCCCCCCTGCACTCCACCCCCCACACACATTACCCCGCTCGGCTCTGCCCCCCGCACTCCGCCCCCCGCACACATTACCCCGCAGGATGGGGGCACATGTCAGGATGGTGGCTGCACCACGATGGGGGCACATACCAGCATTGGGCCACATCACAACATCAGCATATTTTTACTTAACTTTACACTGTTCATGGCCTTCTTTCATTACAAGCCATGGACATCATTAAACATTAGACTCATCTATTAAAACTGTTCCTTCTGTTGTTTGTCATTTTAAAACCAATAAACAATTATAAGAATACTAAATTAAACCTAACCCATCCAGTCCATTCATTACCTTATTATTCAATCTGCTAACCTACATACACATTCTAGACTACCCAATACGTTAGAATCAGGCCACCTTCTAGTGAGGAATAAACTGCCGCTAAAAAACATTGAATTGCCTTAATGCCAGAAAGACGAGGCCTATGAGAATTGCAGACAGTTTTTAAGGATCCATCTTTAGACCAGTGTCTAAGATGATACAACCTAGCAAGGAAAGTGAAGACTGTTTGAAGACACACGTCTAGATTTTGGCATGTACCAGTAGTTGATGAAGTCTTGTTAAGTCTTTGCAATACTAGGTGAGCATGCTTTCTATGAAAAGTCATGTCTGGAGAGAAAATCTACCTAACATCAAGATACGCAAGTGTGACGCCACTGAGTATATCAGGGTGCCACAGGGTACTGCCATCCTTACCAAGGATGCAGGGCCTACACCCATGGTTCCAGGTTCTTAAGAAGCCGATGTCACTAACATCAGCACAAATCCCTATCACACCTCACATCATGACCTGTCAGACACACCAGTGGGTTCGATAAGCGGAATAAGGCCACCCACCTAAAGGTCAGGCAGACTGATGGGAGGGAGGAAGTGAGCAGTTGTATAGAGCCCTCAAAGAGTGAGGAGCTGGGGAGTAGTAGCTCCTGGGGAGCTAGACCAAGGTTGGGTTGCAGATGGTAGTCCGGGACCAGAGGAGTCGGGGACCGGTGGCAGCGACATTGGAAGGGTCCGACGGACATAGTCTAGGAAGACTGTCGGCATCTGACATCCAAAAGGAGCTGACTGGTACCGAGCACGACGGGGTACAGGACCCTAGGTCAGGAGCAGGTTTATCCGTCCTGATAATTAACCTGAGAGGGAGAGTCTCTTTATGAACTTTCCTAGAAGCTCAGAGATTGAAGGCGGCAGCACACCGCGGAGATAGGGCTTTCCAGTAACCTGGCCCACTAAAATCCCAAGTGTCAGCCATCAAGAGCAGAGCTACACTACAAACATAGTGAGCTGGGTCTCAACAGCTTCACGCCGAGGTACCATACAGTAAACTAACTTGTGCACAGAGGCGGCTCTGGATTACCCAGTGACACTGGTGGGAACAGACACCTGGAAGGGCTCCCCCATAGAGACTGAGATGCACAGAGTCTTTGGTTTATCATCGGTGTGAGTGTCTGCTTTATAATCCTCATCCTGCACTACGACTACCCACAGTGAGTACCCTGGTACCCTGCACTCCCAAATATCTCACCAAAAACCCCAAGGACGGGGCCTTCCCTACCTACGGAAAGACTGACACCTCGCTGCTCCACACCATCTGCCCTGGTATTCCTTACAGCAGCAGCAGTACTCCCATTACTGCAACCCGCAGGTGGCTTCACAAACTTCTCCCCTGTAAATAACCCCCTTTCAAGGATCAGAGCGAGTGCCGGGTCCGGACGCCTTGAGCCACGACCATGCCGGACCCGAGCACCCCGGTCTGCGCCGGGGCGGCACACCTCTAATTCTTTCTGGCGTCATGAACAAGATAAGGACTGGACCCACTAAACCGGGAGACATGCGCCTTACAGAACTGTTCCAAAACTGTGCTGTGACTGTCCGTTTGAATTGCCGCCATTTTGCCGCAATCTTGCCCACCATTTTGGCACTTAAAAACAACAATGGCAATATCATCTCCAGCAAAAGGGCGTAAAGTCGAAGCCCTGCCCCTCGTCCAGAAAGTGCATCCGAAAACCGGTAGTAGCCAGACCCGGAAGTTCCCAGAGATCCCCTGTACCAGAGAGGTTAGTGACGAAAACCAAGGGGGAGCAGAAAGATGTCGGCGCCGGATGATAGGAGCAGGATGTGAGACCGGGAGCTGGCGCAGGGACACCAGGACTCTGCACAAAAGTTCCTGGATGAGAGAGCAGCAGGATGTCGGTGCGAAGAGACTGGTCGCCTGAGCGTTCCGTGTCTGGGACGGCTGCATGGATTGAAGAGGAGACAGAGCAGCTCTGCAGGAGGATGCGGACGCAATTCCTCTTCCTGCTGGATGATTGGAGGATCGAGATGAGGAGTGTGGCCACGGCGGTACAGGCCCGTGAAGTGGAAGCCCTGCCTGTAAAGTGGGTAAGCAGAAGCCCAGTTCCGGTTGATCCGGCCTACTCGGCCACTGAATCCGGTCTGTCCCCTGCCACCATGACAGCCATGCCACCTCCTCCACCCTTGCCTGCAGCTGTAGCCGAGCCGCTGCCCCCGACACCGGCGGTGGAGCCTCCAGCCCCCGCAGACGACGAGCAGGCCGCAACGCCTCCGGCCCTACCATCGGCCAGACCAGATGGTGTGAGTGTCTGCTTTATAATCCTCATCCTGCACCACACCTACCCACAGTGAGTACCCTGGTTCCCCTGCACCCTGTGCTCCCAAACATCTCATCAAAAACCCCAGAGGCAGGGGCCTTCCCTACCTGCGGAGGGACTGACACCTCGCTGTTCCACACTATCTGCCCCGGTACTACTTCCAGCAGCGGCGGTACTCCCATTACCGCAACCCGCAGGTGGCGTCACAAACTTTTCCCCTGTAAATAAACCCCTTTGAAGGATCGGAGTGAGTGCTGTGCCCAGGTCTGGATCCCTCGAGCCTCGACCATCCCGGATCTTAGCACACCGGTCTGCACACCTCCACACAAGAGTACAGAAAATCTCTGAAGATATCGTTTACAAAATCTTCAAAAACGGCTGGGGGATTACTGAGCCAAAAGGGCATAACACGGTATTTGTAGTTTCCGTCCCTGGTATTGACAGCAGTCTTTCATTTGTCTCCTGGACGAATATGAATTAAGTTATAGGCTTCCATTAGGTCCAACTTGTTGAAGAACTTAGCTCCCCTTTGACGGTCAAACAGTTCCAGGATTAGTGGCAATTAGTGATGAGCGAGCATGCTTGTCACTACTCGGTACTCGCACGAGTATCGCTGTACTCGGGCTGCTCAGCGGGGACCGAGTAATCTCGCGATACTCGTGCTGTACTCGTGGTCTTCATCCCTGCATGTTGGCGCTCTTTTGAGAGCCAGCCCTCATGCAGGGATTGGCTGGCAGACCACTGCAATGCCACAGCCCTGTTAGTTGTGGAATTGCAGTGATTGGCCGGCCTGCACAGCGTGACCGAGCCTTTATATCGGCCGGCGCGCTGTGCTCTGCTCACAGCTATTCAGACAGTCAGTGTAGGGAGAGTGTCGCTGATTCAGGGAAAGCTTTGCGGCCCTTTATAGCTTTTTCAGTTGCAGGGCTGCAAACAGTGTGACCAAAAGTCCTTCTCAGGACTATTCTAGTTGTATACAGGCAGGCAGGGTATAGCCAGGTCGGAGTACAGTAGCAGAGTCCTTCTCAGGACTATTGTTGCTATATACAGGCAGGGTATAGCCAGGTCTGAATACAGGCTAGTGACCAAAAGAGTCCTTGTCAGGACTATTGTACCAGTATACAGGCAGGCAGGCAGGCAGGGTAGTGGTGACCGTATACCAGCCTTCATCATATCTGGGGCTGGTGTACACAGTGTAAAACAGTCCAGATAGTGTCTGACTTGTCTGTAATTGTCGCTCCCCAAAAAAACCTGTTAGGTTATTATTGCGTCCGTGCTTGGTTTTTAAAACCGCACGTGTGTGCCTGTTGGTGGCAGCGTACAGGTGCACTTGTGTGCAATTTCCACACACTTTGATATAACGCACAAGTAGTGAATATACACGTCAGCAGTGCACAGCATTGCAAAATGCGCAAGGGCATTGGCAAGGAACAAGGAAGTGGACGTGATGGTGGTGCAGGCAGAGGCCGAGGTCGTGGGCAAGCTCTAATTTCGCCACAACAAAGGGCCACATCTAGTCGCTCGCACGTCCTGTCCCAAATTCTTGGGGACCGCAGCAGTACACCGCTCTTGAACCAAGACCAGTGTCAACAGGTTGTTAGTTGGATAGCAGATAATGCTTCCAGTCAGATTGGCACCACCACAAACACTCTGTCTTCCACACGGTCAAGTGTCAGTAGCCGTGATACTGCACCGCACATTTCTGAACCTGATCCTCCTTCCTACCACCAGGCTGAGTACACGTCCTCCTCGGACATTAATGATCCCACACTTGGACACTCGGAAGAGCTGTTCACGTTTCCATTCACACATTCTGGCCTCTCGCCAGCTCATATTGAAGTGGGTCATGAGGAGATCGTCTGTACAGATGGCCAAATATTTGAGCAGCCACGTTCTCACGAAGTTGGCAACGTGTCTCAACAAGTGGTGGACGATGATGAGACACAATTGTCAGCAAGTCAGGAGGAGGAGCAGGGTGCGGAAGAGGAAGACGACGTGGTGGATGATCCAGTAACTGACCCAACCTGGCAGGAGGATATGCAGAGCGAGGACAGCAGTGCACAGGGGGAGGGAGGCGTAGCATCACAACAGGCAGTAAGAAGCAGGGTGGTGGCCCCAGGCAGAAGTCAGGCAACCGTTCCCCGGAACAACACGACGACACAAGGTGCCTGTACAAATGTTAGGTCTTCCCGAGTCTGGCAGTTTTTTAAGTTGGATCCAGATGATTCAAAAAAGGCCATTTGCAACACCTGCCGTGCCAGCATCAGCAGGGGTACCAAAACTAGCAGCCTGACCACCACCAGCATGATCAGGCACATGTCAGCCAAGCACCCGACTTTGTGGGAAGTACAACAGAGTCGAGGAGCAGTGCTTGCTGATGTCACTGCTACGTCTTCGCTGGTTGTGCATGCGAGCCAATCCTCTGTCCATGCTGCCTGCGAACAAGCCTCCTCCACTCCTGCACCTGCAGTTGCCTACGCAGAAAGAACACCATCATCAAGCACGTCCTTGTCCCAGCGCAGCGTTCAGTTATCCATTCAGCAAACCTTTGAACGCAGGCGCAAATACACTGCCAACACCCCACATGCCACAGTTCTAAATGCTAACATTTCGCGACTGCTTGCGCTGGAAATGTTGCCTTTTAGGCTGGTGGAGACAGAAGCATTCCGTGACCTGATGGCGGCAGCTGTCCCACGTTACTCGGTCCCCAGCTGCCACTATTTCTCCCGGTGTGCCGTCCCCGCGTTGCATAACCACGTGTCACAAAACATCACACGTGCCCTGAACAACGCTGTTTCACCCAAGGTCCACCTAACCACAGACACGTGGACAAGTGCTTGTGGGCAAGGCCGCTACATCTCGTTGACGGCACACTGGGTTAATATTGTGGAAGCTGGGACCCAGTCTGAGCGAGGGACGGAACACGTCCTTCCCACACCAAGGTTTGCAGGCCCTACCTCAGTCAGTGTTTCACCCACACTCTACAGCTCCGGAATGTCATGCTCTTCAGCCTCCTCCTCCTCCTGCGCATCCTCATCCACTGTGCCCTCCACACCAGTCACAAGCTGGAAGCACTGCAGCACTGCCTCGGCGAAGCGGCAACAGGCTGTGCTGAAGCTAATCTGCATAGGTGACAAACCCCACAATGCAGAAGAGCTGTGGACAGCTCTGAAACAGCAGGCAGATCACTGGCTCACACCTCTGAACCTAAAGCCAGGAAAGGTCGTGTGTGACAATGGCCGGAACCTGGTGGCGGCTTTGAGGCGAGGCCAGCTGACACATGTTCCATGCGTGGCCCATGTGCTCAACCTCGTGGTTCAGCGGTTTATAAAGTCATACCCAGAGCTGTCTGATCTGCTGGTAAAAGTTCGCCGCCTGTCTGCACATTTTCGAAAGTCACCTACTGCTTCAGCCGGCCTTGCCGGCTTTCAGCGCCGTTTGCATCTTCCGGCTCACAGACTGGTGTGTGATGTCCCCACGCGTTGGAATTCAACTCTGCACATGTTGGTCAGGATATGTGAGCAGAAGAGGGCAGTTGTTGAGTACCTGCATCACCTAAGCCGTCGGGAAATGGGTCAAACTCCACACATAACACCTGAGGAGTGGAGATGGATGTCAGACCTATGTACCATCCTCCAAAACTTTGAGGACTCCACCAAGATGGTGAGTGGTGATGACGCCATTATTAGCGTCACCATACCGCTACTCTGCCTTCTAAAATGGTCTCTGCTGAAAAACAAACATGATGCATTGCAGGCGGAGCGCGATGAGTTGCAGCAAGAAACAGTAGTGGGTGTGGGTGATAACACACAGCCCAGCCTCGTCTCATCACAACGTGCAGTGGAGGACTATGACGAGGAGGAGGATGAAGACATGGAGCAACTCTCCGGCCAAATTGAGGATATGACATGCACACCAGTCATATCCTCGGTTCAGCGTGGCTGGCCAGAGGACAGGGTAGATGAGGAGGAGGAGGAGGAGGAGGAGGAGGACAGCATGTTCAGTCATCTTGTTGGTCAGGCTACTGAAGTCCTGGCTGTTAAGAGTCTGGCGCACATGGCTGACTTTATGGTAAGCTGCCTGTCTCGTGACCCTCGCGTTAAGAACATCTTGGCCGACAATCATTACTGGTTGGTAACACTGTTAGACCCACGCTACAAGGAGAACTTTTTGTCTCTTATTCCCGTGGAGGAGAGGTCAACCAAAATGCAGCAGTTTCGGAAGGCCATACTCACGGAAGTAGGCAAAGCATTCCCCTCACAAAACGCTAGCGGCATAGGTCATGAATCAGTGGACAACCGAGGCGTACAGCCGAGAGAGGCACAAGTCCATTCCGCCAGAGGTAGGGGAACAGTCTTTAAGATGTGGGACAGTTTTCTCAGCCCCTCACGTACCACAGCCCCTGAGGTGCGGGGTAGTGCCACAAGAAATCCTAAGTTTGCCCAGATGCTGAAGGAGTACCTTGCAGATCGAACAACTGTACTCCGACATTCCTCTGTGCCTTACAATTATTGGGTATCCAAGCTGGACACGTGGCATGAATTGGCTCTCTACGCCTTGGAAGTCCTGGCCTGCCCTGCTGCTAGCGTTTTGTCAGAGCGTGTTTTTAGTGCCGCAGGTGGAATCATTACAGATAAACGCACCCGCCTGTCAACTGAAAATGCTGACAGGCTGACTCTGATCAAGATGAACAAGGGTTGGATTGGGCCAGACTTCACCACACCACCAGCAAATGAGAGCGGAATTTAAAGTTTGCCATGTACCTCCACTCACCCATGGGTACACACTTCTGGACTTTGGATAATCGCTGGACTGCTCCTCCTTCTCCTCATGCGCCACCATGATGATGACCGTTACAAATTGCAATACTTAGGCCTTTGTTTCAGGTATACCCCCAGTGGTAAATTTTTTCGCCCATTCTTTGCAGAATGGACATTACAACGACAGGAGACCCGCTCCTTTGCAATGGGAACAATGTTTTGAGGCCCTCATGCACGTCTCTACCCAGGGACAACGTGGAGCCTCCCAATTTTTGGCTGCCCTGCCTAAGGGCTATACTATAATACACCCACTTCCTTAAAATGGACACTTAATGTTTTGAGGCCCTCATGCACGTCTCTACCCAGGGACAACGTGGAGCCTCCCAATTTTTGGCTGCCCTGCCTAAGGGCTATACTATAATACACCCACTTCCTTAAAATGGACACTTAATGTTTTGAGGCCCTCATGCACGTCTCTACCCAGGGACAACGTGGAGCCTCCCAATTTTTGGCTGCCCTGCCTAAGGGCTATACTATAATACACCCACTTCCTTAAAATGGACACTTAATGTTTTGAGGCCCTCATGCACGTCTCTACCCAGGGACAACGTGGAGCCTCCCAATTTTTGGCTGCCCTGCCTAAGGGCTATACTATAATACACCCACTTCCTTAAAATGGACACTTAATGTTTTGAGGCCCTCATGCACGTCTCTACCCAGGGACAACGTGGAGCCTCCCAATTTTTGGCTGCCCTGCCTAAGGGCTATACTATAATACACCCACTTCCTTAAAATGGACACTTAATGTTTTGAGGCCCTCATGCACGTCTCTACCCAGGGACAACGTGGAGCCTCCCAATTTTTGGCTGCCCTGCCTAAGGGCTATACTATAATACACCCACTTCCTTAAAATGGACACTTAATGTTTTGAGGCCCTCATGCACGTCTCTACCCAGGGACAACGTGGAGCCTCCCAATTTTTGGCTGCCCTGCCTAAGGGCTATACTATAATACACCCACTTCCTTAAAATGGACACTTAATGTTTTGAGGCCCTCATGCACGTCTCTACCCAGGGACAACGTGGAGCCTCCCAATTTTTGGCTGCCCTGCCTAAGGGCTATACTATAATACACCCACTTCCTTAAAATGGACACTTAATGTTTTGAGGCCCTCATGCACGTCTCTACCCAGGGACAACGTGGAGCCTCCCAATTTTTGGCTGCCCTGCCTAAGGGCTATACTATAATACACCCACTTCCTTAAAATGGACACTTAATGTTTTGAGGCCCTCATGCACGTCTCTACCCAGGGACAACGTGGAGCCTCCCAATTTTTGGCTGCCCTGCCGAAGGGCTATACTATAATACACCCACTTCCTTAAAATGGACACTTAATGTTTTGAGGCCCTCATGCACGTCTCTACCCAGGGACAACGTGGAGCCTCCCAATTTTTGGCTGCCCTGCCTAAGGGCTATACTATAATACACCCACTTCCTTAAAATGGACACTTAATGTTTTGAGGCCCTCATGCACGTCTCTACCCAGGGACAACGTGGAGCCTCCCAATTTTTGGCTGCCCTGCCTAAGGGCTATACTATAATACACCCACTTCCTTAAAATGGACACTTAATGTTTTGAGGCCCTCATGCACGTCTCTACCCAGGGACAACGTGGAGCCTCCCAATTTTTGGCTGCCCTGGCAAAGGGCTATACTGAAATAGACCCACTTCCTTACAATGGGCACTTCAGGTTTACAGGCCATCATGCACGTCTCTATTCAGGGACAATGTGGAGCCTCCCAATTTTTGGCTGCCCTGCCTAAGGGCTATACTACAATAGACCCACTTCCTTACAATGGGCACTTCACGTTTAAAGGCCATCATGCACGTCTCTATCCAGGGACAATGTGGAGCCTCCCAATTTTTGGCTGCCCTGGCAAAGGGCTATACTGAAATAGACCCACTTCCTTACAATGGGCACTTCAGGTTTAAAGGCCATCATGCACGTCTCTATCCAGGGACAATGTGGAGCCTCCCAATTTTTGGCTGCCCTGGCAAAGGGCTATACTGAAATAGACCCACTTCCTTACAATGGGCACTTCAGGTTTACAGGCCATCATGCACGTCTCTATCCAGGGACAATGTGGAGCCTCCCAATTTTTGGCTGCCCTGGCAAAGGGCTATACTGAAATAGACCCACTTCCTTACAATGGGCACTTCAGGTTTACAGGCCATCATGCACGTCTCTATCCAGGGACAATGTGGAGCCTCCCAATTTTTGGCTGCCCTGGCAAAGGGCTATACTGAAATAGACCCACTTCCTTACAATGGGCACTTCAGGTTTAAAGGCCATCATGCACGTCTCTATCCAGGGACAATGTGGAGCCTCCCAATTTTTGGCTGCCCTGGCAAAGGGCTATACTGAAATAGACCCACTTCCTTACAATGGGCACTTCAGGTTTACAGGCCATCATGCACGTCTCTATCCAGGGACAATGTGGAGCCTCCCAATTTTTGGCTGCCCTGGCAAAGGGCTATACTGAAATAGACCCACTTCCTTACAATGGGCACTTCAGGTTTAAAGGCCATCATGCACGTCTCTATCCAGGGACAATGTGGAGCCTCCCAATTTTTGGCTGCCCTGGCAAAGGGCTATACTGAAATAGACCCACTTCCTTACAATGGGCACTTCAGGTTTACAGGCCATCATGCACGTCTCTATCCAGGGACAATGTGGAGCCTCCCAATTTTTGGCTGCCCTGGCAAAGGGCTATACTGAAATAGACCCACTTCCTTACAATGGGCACTTCAGGTTTACAGGCCATCATGCACGTCTCTATTCAGGGACAAGGTGGAGCCTCCCAATTTTTGGCTGCCCTGCCTAAGGGCTATACTACAATAGACCCACTTCCTTACAATGGGCACTTCACGTTTAAAGGCCATCATGCACGTCTCTATCCAGGGACAATGTGGAGCCTCCCAATTTTTGGCTGCCCTGGCAAAGGGCTATACTGAAATAGACCCACTTCCTTACAATGGGCACTTCAGGTTTAAAGGCCATCATGCACGTCTCTATCCAGGGACAATGTGGAGCCTCCCAATTTTTGGCTGCCCTGGCAAAGGGCTATACTGAAATAGACCCACTTCCTTACAATGGGCACTTCAGGTTTACAGGCCATCATGCACGTCTCTATCCAGGGACAATGTGGAGCCTCCCAATTTTTGGCTGCCCTGGCAAAGGGCTATACTGAAATAGACCCACTTCCTTACAATGGGCACTTCAGGTTTACAGGCCATCATGCACGTCTCTATCCAGGGACAATGTGGAGCCTCCCAATTTTTGGCTGCCCTGGCAAAGGGCTATACTGAAATAGACCCACTTCCTTACAATGGGCACTTCAGGTTTAAAGGCCATCATGCACGTCTCTATCCAGGGACAATGTGGAGCCTCCCAATTTTTGGCTGCCCTGGCAAAGGGCTATACTGAAATAGACCCACTTCCTTACAATGGGCACTTCAGGTTTACAGGCCATCATGCACGTCTCTATCCAGGGACAATGTGGAGCCTCCCAATTTTTGGCTGCCCTGGCAAAGGGCTATACTGAAATAGACCCACTTCCTTACAATGGGCACTTCAGGTTTAAAGGCCATCATGCACGTCTCTATCCAGGGACAATGTGGAGCCTCCCAATTTTTGGCTGCCCTGGCAAAGGGCTATACTGAAATAGACCCACTTCCTTACAATGGGCACTTCAGGTTTACAGGCCATCATGCACGTCTCTATCCAGGGACAATGTGGAGCCTCCCAATTTTTGGCTGCCCTGGCAAAGGGCTATACTGAAATAGACCCACTTCCTTACAATGGGCACTTCAGGTTTACAGGCCATCATGCACGTCTCTATTCAGGGACAATGTGGAGCCTCCCAATTTTTGGCTGCCCTGCCTAAGGGCTATACTACAATAGACCCACTTCCTTACAATGGGCACTTCAGGTTTACAGGCCCTCATGCACGTCTGTATGCAGGGGCATTGGTGAACCTCACAATTTTGGACTGCCCTGGCAAAGGAAAATACTACAAAGACTCACTTCCTCAAAATGGGCACATTAGACTCAAGAGGCCTTCATGTACGTCTCTTCTCAGGGACATCGGAGTGCCACACAATGTTTTCACGTAAAATCTTTCATGTATTAATCTCAAAAAGTAACATACACCAGCTCTATCTCACTATTGGTTATGTGCCCTTAACATTTCCGCCATGAAAAATCATTTTGGGGTCATTTTGGAAGGTTTTCTGGTGAGTCCGTAAAAATGGCGTAAAACGCGGACAAAATTGTTCACAGCTGTGACTTTTGAGTGATAAATGCTTCAAGGGGTCTTCCCCATGCTGTTGCCATGTCATTTGAGCACTCTTCTGAGACTTTTGTGCCATTTTTAGGGTTTCTCCATGCTGCCGGGGGGTCATTTCACAAAAATACTCGGGTCTCCCATAGGATAACATTGGGCTCGTTGCTCGGCCCGAGTACACGAGTATCTTGGGAGGCTCGGCCCGAGCTTCGAGCACCCGAGCTTTTTAGTACTCGCTCATCACTAGTGGCAATGAATATTTGTTCTTTACCATGATCCAGTTGAGGTCCTTGTAATCAATACAAGCCGGAAAGTTTCACCTTTTCTCTTCACAAAGAAGAAACCAAGCCCCTGCCGTAGAAGACAACTTCTGGATGAATCCTTTTGCCAGATGTTGTGTGATATAATCAGACATGGCTCGGGTCTCTACCAGCAATAGAGATATAGCCTCGAGGAGGCAAGGATCCTGGAAGTAAGTTAATGAGACAATTGTACAACCTGTGTATCGGCAACATCTGCACCTCCTTCTTGTCAAAAACATCAGTAAGCAAGAAGGTGTCACAGGAAAATGGACCGGTTGTACTGAGTTGAGATACCCTTTGTGACAAGGCTGACCCCAATCGAAAACCTCTCCAGATCTCCAGTCCAGAAAAGGTTCATGCGTATGAAGCCAATGCAGTCCCAGGAGTAGAGGATGAAATAGGTTTGTAAGCCCCAGAAAGGAGATCTCATTTGTATACAATATTCCTACCCATAGTTTTACCTGCTCAGTTGCAAAGTGTATGGACTCGGAAAGGACCCTTCTATTGTCAAATGACACTATCAATGGACTTTTATAGACGTTGAACAGGAATCCAGTACCGATCCACCATTGCTTGCTGCAGGAAATTACCTGCCAATCCAGCATCCAAAGAGGGCCATCCCAAAGAACCAGGTATCTCCACACAACATGGACACAGGCAGAGTCAGTGGAGGAGTGAAGTTATCCTTGCCCAGGGCAACCTCTCCAACAAACTATAGGCTTGGGAGTTTCCTGGTCTCATGGGACACGAAGTGATAAGATGTTTTGTGCTTCCATAGTAAAGGCACATCTGGTTGTCACAATTCCTCTGTGCAGTGCATCTCACACACGAGAGCCTCTGCTGTGTTTATCTGGTGTACTGAGCTGCCAGTGGTGGATTGACAGCGCAGGCTTCCATTCTAGTTCTGGGAGGTGCTGGGTGGCTCAGGTGTTCCATCTTTCCTGAAATTGCGCTGCTTCTTAACTGAGAAACCTCTCCCAGAACCCTGCCAGTCATACATTCTGGTTCTGTGAGTAGTGCTGTTGGCCTGCATACTTCTGTGTGTATAGATCTTTGTTTCTTGACCCCGAACTGTTGTTTGACTCCCCTCTGCTGGCTCTCTGTTCTTGACACAACCTCCTGGTATTTTGACTTCGGATCGTTATGTAGCGCCCCTGAACCCATCAGGATGCTACAAGGTTCTGCATCCCCACCAGGATGCAGGGCCTACCCCCTTAGGGACCCAGAACCCCAGTGCTGGTAACCCCAAAAACCCACGTAATTTCAGTTTTCCCCAACAAATCCCCCATACAATGGTACCCAGCTAGGGTGGGACCATGGATGGCCGCCTAGAAGTGGAGCCAGTTTAGTCTACTAGTTGACCAGGTGGGAGGGGCAGACTATGGAGAGTAGTGAGTCTAAGTCTGAACTGCAGTGACAGTGGAGAGGAGAGTTGAATAGTGACTGTAAAAGTGTAAAGGTGTGACTGAGGAGACGTCCTGACTCGGGTTGACGGTGACCTGGTACCCAGGAGAAGTGGTTGCCGGTGATGTATGATGGAGTATTCCCGGAACTACGCACCGACGGGACCCTAGGACAGGAAACAGCTTCAAGCCGACCTGTTAACACCTGCACAGCAAAGGGGACCATCAAGGACCTTGCTGACCCTAAAGAATCCGAAGACTCAGTAGCTTAGGGAGAACCGGGGACAGGACCAGAGACTCCAACCCCACAGGGATCACGCTACCATCAGGTGGACAGAAGTGGACAAACCACAGAACGAGGACCCCCAGTGTTCTATACCACAGGGACCCACTTACCAAAGACAGGTGCAGGGGAAGAAGGTACCAGAGAACTAGACTGGCCCTGAGACGACGGGGACCTGGAGGTGAAACCAGCCTGCCTCGGGCAACCAGTTAACATCTCAGCAGTGAGCAAACCAGTTGCACTGAATACCTGTCTGGACTCCTTCTTCCGATGCCCACCGCACCATACACCCGCTGGGGCAATAACTATTCGTGGAGGTATTACCATACTAGCTGCTAATACTATCAGCCCCAGTAGAGACATTTTGCAGCGGCGGCTTCCTTCATATAGCCGCAACACCGCAAGTGGCGTCACAAATAGACTTTATTCACCAATCCCCTGTAAATATCCCCATTACGAAAAGGGCCCAGGGCACAGTAATGGCACGGTAACGGCACCAGGTAACGGCCACCACTGTGACAATTCCCAGACGTACACTGCCCGGTACCAAGTACCCCATATCCCTGGGTGCGACAGTTACCTGACCACATCTCAGTTTACTCCCTTAAACCATTATGTGCCTCCCTGGAATTCTGACCCTGGATCGTGACCTAACTACGCCTCTGTTTCCTCCTGGAATCCACTACATGTCCTCCTGGTACCTGACCTCGGCATATCTGACTACTCTCCCGTTCATACTAGCCATTAGTAGTGACTAGAGTCACCACGTTATTCCTGTCATTGCTTGGTCAGCTTGACGCAGTCGACCGCCATCGGGTCAGGGGTGGTAGCGGACACAGGAGACTGGGCAGTCAGGAACTTCTGGAAAGATTGAACCAAGCGCAGCGGTTTCCTCTTATGTGTCACCTCTCCTGGGACCAGAGATCGATCCAGGTAGCCAAGCAGATGAGATTATCAAGAAAAGTGGGGATATCACAACTAGCCAGTGCATCCTTGATGCTGCAGCACAGACCCTCTCAGAAGATGACTACCAGCGCCTTATTATTCCATGCTAATTCAGAAGAAAGAGTACCGAATTGAACTGCATATTGACCCATAGTCTTGTCACTCTGATGCAGCCTGAGAAGAGAGGATGCTACAGAGGAGATACGTCCAGGCTTACCAAAGACCTTGCAGAAGGCCCCTAACAAGACCTGAATGTCCAAGGTGACAGAGTCTATTCTCTTCCTTAAAGGTTGATCCAGGTGGGAGCTTCTCCTCCCAGGTGGGACATTAAAAAGGCCACTTTGGCCTGGTCAGAAGTGAACTGGTTGGCCAGCAGTTCAAAATACACAGTGCACTGATTGTTGAGCCCTCAGCATTGTTTGGGTCACCATCAAATCGTGGGGGGGGGTGCACACAAATGTGGAGAAAGTTGCAGACTGGGCAGTAGCAGCTGGGGATGTTGCTTCAAAGGATGGTGGTTATGGGGCGGCTGGCATCAGTGCATTCAAATGGACTTTCACCGTCTGCAGGTAGGACAGGATTTGATCTTGCTGATAACGTTGGTGGGTCATCTCTCTAAATAGTTCCAAGAGGGGTGGAGGATTGGACCCAGCGGGGTCCATGGCCTGAGCAAACTGTTACGCTACTGGGTGTGGACTATCTGTGTCGCGGGCGGGGAGGGCGCTGCGCTCACCCACTGCTCGGGTCCGGCTGCTGCTCGCTCGGTCGGTGGCTCGAGCAGTGGGCCGGATCCCGGGGACTCGAGTGGCGCTCCACGCCCGTGAGTGAAAAGGGTGGTTTGGTTTAGGGATATTGTCCGTGACGCCACCCACGGTTTGTGGTGAGGTTGGGACACCACCGCTGCTCTGTACGGGGATCCCGGGAGCGTTGACAGGGAGCAGCTGAGATGTTTTCTCCCCTCCGTGGGTAGGGGGGGGTTTGGTGGTCCCGGGGCCCGGTGGTGGAGGTCGGAAGGTGGGTTGCAGTGCCTGGCCGGGTGCAGGGTCGCGGGGCAGCGCAGTGCAAGACGGCACGGTGGTACTTACTCAGCCAGTAACACACACAGAGTCTCTGGTAAAACAAACGGCTGGATGGACGAGTCCCACAGACGGCTGCGGCGGTCACTCCCGGTAGGTTGGCGGTAACTGTCTCTTCCTGCACCGGTGTTCTGTTCTCGGCCCCAATGGCTTCCCGCTGATAGCCCGCTCCCCAGCAGTATGTTGGCTAAGGGAGCCCTTCCTTTGCCCGCAGGCTCTGGCCCTGGGAGCTCTAGCTCTGGCGGTAGCTTTATCTCCCTCACTATTTGGATGATTGCCTTCAGTCAGGTTTTTACTGCTGGAAAACCCCGGAGGTTCCCGTCGCTGACTGATTTGACCGGTTTTACGGCGACTCCTAGCCTGGTCGGGGTCCGTAGGCCCTGCCGGATGGTGCTGGCTTCTCTTCGCTCCCCGATCCGGTACCGGCGGGCCACCGCCCGTCCCCGGTCCTTACGATTGTACGTCAATCGGCTTCTCCTGCAGACGGTCATGTGACGCCCTGGCACAGCCAGGTTGTCACAGAAAGAGTTAATCCTCCTTGGTAATCTGATCTCACACCGGTGCAGCCAGACAAACCACAGCCCCCAGTGTAAGAGAAAAGCAGAGGAGAGGGGAGGGGCTGGAGCAGAGAGTGTGTGGAGGGCAGACAGGACAGAAGTCTGGTGTTGTAGCTCCCAGGCTGGGAGTGAGGCGTGCTCTGAAAGCGCCGGGACAGACCGTAGTGAGGAAGGGGCCAGAACAGGTAGCCGGAGCAGGGCGGTGGCCCCTCGGTACCTGGGTACCCGGATCACTACAGGGGAGTGGATTCCCCGTTCCCGGCTGAGGAGAAGGGAGAAGAGAGTGGAGAGAAAGACACTTGGCTGCAGGGGAAGAACAACAAGGGCTGCTGCACCGTGTGTGGGACACTAACACCCCCGTACCGAAGGCTGCGGAAACCGGCAATTCCTAGTTTACCAGTGACTCCGTGTGACTTTCTTGTGAGTACACCCGTGCCCTCGGGCACCGCACTGCAGCACTGCGCCCTGTTCCCTGCTTACCCTATCACCAGGCCCCGGGACTACCAACCCCCTACCCACGAAGGGGAGAAATAACATCTAGCTGCTCCATACCATCGCTCCCGGGATCCCCGTCCAAAGCAGCGGTGGTGTTCCAACTTCACCACAACCGTGGGTGGCGTCACGGACAATCTCCCTTACCCAAATCCCCTTTTACTGTGGAGCCTGGGATCACAGACCGGGTCACGCTACCGTGATACCCACAGAAGTGACCCTGTGGCCTGGATCTGAGTACCCCTGGTCCCCGGGCGACACATTTGGCGTCATGAACAGGATCGAACCCATCCAGTTACCTGGAGGAAGTGCGCCTTATTCTGGACTGTCAGCGGTGATCCGCTGCAAAAATCTTGAAAGTCGCCATCTTTGCCGCCATTTTGGGAGCGAAAATCTCCCGCCCAGCGCCTTCTTCCTCAAGCGTTGGGCGCGAAAAAGAGGCTCCGCCCCCTGAGAACGCGGGCGGAAGTGAAGCTCCGGAGGACCGGAAGCGAAAGAGAAACTTTAAAAGTTGCTGGAAGGACTGCTCCCGAGTACCAAGGGGGAGCAGGAAGAAGGAACCGCAGCTTATGTGACAAGGACTGTAAAGGCAGGGACGCCAGGACTCTGCCAACATTTGGTTCCTGGAGAGGCCGCCGCAGCGATGCACCGACCCGTTACCCCTGTTACCGGTAGCGGAGCCCGCAGCGCCTGTTGGGGAGGACCCAGACTTGGGGTCCCCAGGCCTCACCTTTGTCACCACCCTGCCACCGGCCCCGGCAGTCCGCCCGGCCGCGACGGAGATGACGACGGCTCCGGCAGTCCGCCCGGCCGCAACGGCAGCAAAGTACCGGTCCCGTTGACCAATCTGGAGCCGTTCCTGGACTGGGGTCAAGGGGTGCTGCCTGGGTTTTAGGGGCAGCACCAAGGCTAGGTTGTTTGGGTGGGTGACTAAAGGACCCGTTACGTTGTCATTATTGAAAATGCATGTGTGAAAATGTTTAAAATGTTTTATTCTTTTCCCAGTTTAATAAAATGTTGGTGGCCAGACGGCCCGAGGACGGGCCGTGTTTTACCAAGGGGGTGTGTGACGCCCTGGCACAGCCAGGTTGTCACAGAAAGAGTTAATCCTCCTTGGTAATCTGATCTCACACCGGTGCAGCCAGACAAACCACAGCCCCCAGTGTAAGAGAAAAGCAGAGGAGAGGGGAGGGGCTGGAGCAGAGAGTGTGTGGAGGGCAGACAGGACAGGCCGTAGTGAGGAAGGGGCCAGAACAGGTAGCCGGAGCAGGGCGGTGGCCCCTCGGTACCTGGGTACCCGGATCACTACAGGGGAGTGGATTCCCCGTTCCCGGCTGAGGAGAAGGAAGAAGAGAGTGGAGAGAAAGACACTTGGCTGCAGGGGAAGAACAACAAGGGCTGCTGCACCGTGTGTGGGACACTAACACCCCCGTACCGAAGGCTGCGGACACCGGCAATTCCTAGTTTACCAGTGACTCCGTGTGACTTTCTTGTGAGTACACCCGTGCCCTCGGGCACCGCACTGCAGCACTGCGCCCTGTTCCCTGCTTACCCTATCACCGGGCCCCGGGACTACCAACCCCCTACCCACGGAGGGGAGAAATAACATCTAGCTGCTCCATACCATCGCTCCCGGGATCCCCGTCCAAAGCAGCGGTGGTGTTCCAACTTCACCACAACCGTGGGTGGCGTCACGGACAATCTCCCTTACCCAAATCCCCTATTACTGTGGAGCCTGGGATCACAGACCGGGTCACGCTATCGTGATACCCACAGAAGTGACCCTGTGGCCCGGATCTGAGTACCCCTGGTCCCCGGGCGACACAGTCACCACCGTCTGCCAACCTTGCTATTTCTGTGCCCGGGCCACGTACCCGGACACGGCCAGTCAGTTCCTCTACTACTCCTTCCCCTGACTCTCACTCTCTACTCTCTCAACTGTTCTGCCTTCCTTTTCCCGCCTCCAGGACTTTGAACTCCTCGGTGGGTGGAGCCGACCGCCTGGCTCCGCCCCACCTGGTGTGGACATCAGCCCCTGGAGGGAGGCAACAAGGATTTGTGTCTGACCTTGATGTTCCTAACCGGGGTGTGGGGTGTGTTGTTGCAGTACCTGTGACGTCCTGGCTTGTCCAGGGCGCCACATCTGCATCAGGACTGGGCTTACCCTGAAGGGGTGTGACTAAGTGTCTATCGGGTCTTCACCAGAACCTCTGATAGTGAGCATGGCCATGGCTGCCGGAAGACACCAGGTACCACTCCAGGGCAGTCCCTGAAACTGAAGAAGCGGACTGAAGGGTCAAGACTGCAGGTACAGGAGGGAGAAAGGTGGAGTACGATCAGCCAGCAGGAGTTTGTACTGGAAGCTATTAGAACAGAGTCAGAGTAGAAAGCTGGAAGTTATCAGGATGGAGAAAGATATACTAACAGGAACTTAGACACACTAGCAACCTAAATGCACAGGCACCTTTCCCCTGGGGAAGGTGCCTTAAATACTCTGTGACTCCCAGCCATAGGCTGTGGATACTTTAGGGTGCTCGTGCTGTCCCTTTAAGAGGCAGGAAGTGCACGTGCTTTTAGAAACCTGCCTGTCGACCTGCGCAACGTGCTTAGGCTCTGGAGCCCTGAGACTGAGAGAGTTCCACAGACAGACCAGGAGGGAGGCGCGGAGAGGACACTGAGAGCACATCAGCACCCCTGCTAAGTGGGGCAGTGGAGCGATGCAGGGACACTGACGTTACATACCTCATGTACTGTTCTTTCAAGTATATGGTTACAGTTTAAAGTGCATTCTAGAAGCAAGCCTGCTTCTTTTATCTTTGATTTTTGCACACCTCGCAATTTTATTATCTCAGCCATCTTCTTAGATCAGCTCTGACAGTGTTTGTCACTTCACACATTGCTGTCATATTTGCCTTCTCCAGATTTTATGAGATGTCAATAGTCACTAATATTCCTTGCAGCTCAGCCACACCTGAGTCTATTATATTGTGTGTGGATTATCACAGATTGACTGTACAGCTCTAGGCGGAGATAAACAGATTATTTAAAGGAGGAGTCAAACAATGTAAACTGGATGTAAACTGGCCATGTACTACAGAAATCAGATGGCCATGCTGTCTGAATGACTTGTTGAAGAGAACTCTCATATGGAAAATGCTATAAAATCTGTATAAAGCAGAAGGAGCAGATCAGAGTCATATACGGTACTTTTTTAAAAATTCTATTTTATTCATTGAAATCCCTGATGTTTGCATGTGTCGCGGGCGGAGGGACGCGCTCGCCACGCTCCGGTACGGAGCTTCTGCTGCTGCTGCTCGGTGGCTCGAGCGGTGGGCCGGACACGGGGACTCGAGCAGCGCTCCTCACCCGTGAGTGAAAAGGGACAATTTGTTTGGGGAGATAGTTCGTGACGCCACCCACGGGATGTGGTGATGATGGTGTGGCGCCCTGGACAAGCCAGGGGCCACAGAGAACAACACCCACACACCCCACACTCTCGGTCAGGCACACCGAAGTCAGACAGAAACCCTTGTTGCCTTCCTCCAGGGGCTGATGTCCACACCAGGGGGTGGGCCAGGCAGTTGGCCCCGCCCACCGAGGAGTTTACAGTCCTGGAGGTGGGAAAATCAGACAAGTCAGTTTAGTTTTGGAGGTGAAAGTGGAAGGAGGAAAGTGGCAGTTAAGCAGCCTGAAGTTGGTCCGGGTGTGTGGCCCGGACAGATCAGCAAGGTTGGCAGACGGTGGTGACCGTCTGCAGGAGTGGCCTATTGGAGCTAACCGTAAGGACCGTGGACGGGCGGTGGCCCGGCGGTACCGGACCGGTACGCAAAGAGAAGCCAGCACCATCCAGCAGGGGCTTGCAGACCCCGGCAAGGCTAGGAGTCGCCGTGAATTTGCCAAATCCATTAGCGAAGGGAACCTCCTGGGTTTCCCAGCTGCCAAGTCCCGTCAGAAGGCAACAGTCCAACCGAGAGAGGGAAACAGAGTCACCGCCAAGGCTAAAGTTCCCAGGGCCAGAGCCTGCGGGCAAAAGGGGCTCCTTCAGCACCCATCCAAGCTGGGGAGCGGGTTACCGGTGGGAACCCATTGGAACCGTTACACTACATAGGTGCAGGGAAAGGCAGTCACCATCAACCTGCCGGGAGGAGAAACACCGCAGCCGTCTGTGGGACCCGTCCATCCAGCTGTGTGTTTTACCGAGAACTGTGTCCTCATCATTGCCTGAGTGAGTACCACCGTGCCATGCGGCACAGCGCTGCCCCCGCGACCCTTCACCTCGCCAAGCCCCATAACCCGCCTGCTATCCATCCCTACCCCATCACCGGGCCCCGGGACAACCAACCCCCTACCCACAGAGGGGAGAACTAACATCAAAGCTGCTCCCTGTCACTGCTTCCGGGATCCCCGTCCAGATCAGCGGTGGTGTCACCAACTTCACCACAACCGTGGGTGGCATCACGGACAATACCCCTAAAACCAAACCACCCCCCTTTCACTCACGGGCGAGGAACGCCGCTCGAGTCCCCAGGATCCGGCCCACCGCTCGAGACACCACCGAGCAGCAGCCGCAGCAGCGGCCGGACCTAAGCAGTGGGAGAGCGCGGCATCTCCTCCTCCGCCCGCGACAATGGCACCACCGCTGCTGGTGATGGGGATCCCAGGAGAGATGGTAGGGAGCAGCTAGGATGTTATCCCCTCCGTGAGTAGGACTTGGTGATCCCGGGGCCCGGTGGTGTAACGGGGAGGCTGGATGGCTGGGGTGCAGGGTTTCAGGGACAGCGCGGCGCGGTGCCGGACGGCACTGGTGTACTCACTCAGACAATCAATGACAGAGTCTCTGGTAAACCAAAACGGCCGGATGGACGGGTCCTGCAGCCGGCTGCAGTGTTGTTGTGCTCTCCCCGGACGGCTGATGGTGGCTGTCTTTCCCTGCACCTTGTTAGAATGTTCTGACTCCTGTGGTTGCCCACCGGTAGTCCGCTCCCCAGCGTACCGTAGGAGCCCTTTTGCCTGCAGGCGCTGGCCCTTGGATCTCTAGCCTGTGGCTGTATATCCTCACGGTGTGGACTGTTGCCTTCTAGCGGGACTTGGCTGTTAGGAAACCCCTGGGGTTCCGGTCACACTCGGATTTGACCGTTGTCGGTGGCTCCAAGCCTAGTCGGGGTCCGATGGCCCTGCCTGTGTGCTTAACTTCACTCCGCTCCCCGGTTTGGTACCGGTGGGCCACCGCCCAACCCCCGTCCAACGGTTCCGCAGAGATCCACTAACTCCTGCAGACGGTCACCACCGTCTGCCAACCTTGCTGTCAGTGCCTGGGCTCCAACCCAGACACTTGCAGTTTCTGACCTCTCGCTTTCACCTCTCAAACTAACTTGCTCCTTTTCCCGCCTCCAGGCCTGTGAACTCCTCGTTGGGTGGGGCCAACCGCCTGGCTTCGCCCCACCTGGTGTGGACATCAGCCCCTGGAGGGAGGTAACAAGGTTTTTTTTGTCTGACTGTTGTAACTGTCTAGGGTGGGGGTGTGTGTGTTGTTATGTCTGTGACTACCTGGCTAGTCCAGGGCGTCACACATGCATTGTTATATAGGGAGCACCTAACTATATCAGCGCAGTGATCAGAACTAGATAATTGGCGCCTCTGCCATACGATCAGGGAGTCATCAGCAAGTCCCAGTGACCCCCATAGGCTGGGCTTCATAGGAAATCATCATCTGTTCTATATACTGCACTACATAGAAAAAAAAACCAGCAGATCGCATGTTCAAGTATCCTAAAAATACAGCTCACTATATAAACAGCATCCCTCACACAGTTCCATCAACAGCAAAAAAAGTAACCAATCTCCAAAAATGACATTACAACGCTAAATATTTTTTTTACAAAGTTCTAAATAATGTTTTAAAGGGAACCTGTCGCCAGATGTTTCAGTATTGAACCAGAAGTCTCACTTTCTGCAGCTCCTGGGCTGCATTCTATGAAGGTGCACTTTGTTGCTGACTCCTGTTGCAGACCTCAGAAATAACTTTAGAAAATGTGACCGCCACGTATGCAAATCACCTGTTCTGGTCAGATGGGTGTGCTCTTTTTTGGCATCTGTCCCCCCTCCTGCCGCTGTTTGCGTCCTCCTTTGATGATTGATGTGTGTAATGCCTCCGTCATCATCCATGTAGCTGGGCTGAATATCGCACCTCATCAGTCATTCCCAGCTCACGTAGGCGCACTAAGCTCTGTCCCATTGCGGAGAGAGGCAAAAACATAGGTGCTCTTTCGCAAGCCAGTGAGCTCTCTGAACAGATGTGAGATTGTGACATATTCCAATATATACAGTATAGCCTCCTATACACAGTATTAGCGTCCACATATTCTCCTATATACAGTATGAGCTGCCACATAGGCCCCTGTATACAGTATGAGCCCTCAGTTATCCTCCTATACACAGTATGAGCCCTCACGTAGCCTCCTATACACAGTATGAGCCCCCACATAGCTCTGAATTTACAGTACGAGCGATCACATAGCCACCTATACACACTATGAGCCTCCACATAGCCCCCTATATACAGTATGAGCTCTCACATATACGGTATAAGCCCTTTCATAGCTCCTATATACAGTGTGAGCTCTCGTATAGCCTCCTATACACAGTGTGAGCCCTCACATATCCTCCTATATACAGTATCAGACCCCGCATAGCTCCCTAGATATACAGTTAGGTCCAGAAATATTTGGACAGTGACACAATTTTCGCGAGTTGGGCTCTGCATGCCACCACATTGTATTTGAAATGAAACCTCTACAACAGAATTCAAGTGCAGATTGTAACGTTTAATTTGAAGGTTTGAACAAAAATATCTGATAGAAATTGTAGGAATTGTACACATTTCTTTACAAACACTCCACATTTTAGGAGGTCAAAAGTAATTGGACAAATAAACCAAACCCAAACAAAATATTTTTATTTTCAATATTTTGTTGCGAATCCTTTGGAGGCAATCACTGCCTTAAGTCTGGAACCCATGGACATCACCAAACGCTGGGTTTCCTCCTTCTTAATGCTTTGCCAGGCCTTTACAGCCACAGCCTTCAGGTATTGCTTGTTTGTGGGTCTTTCCGTCTTAAGTCTGGATTTGAGCAAGTGAAATGCATGCTCAATTGGGTTAAGATTTGGTGATTGACTTGGCCATTGCAGAATGTTCCACTTTTTGCACTCATAAATTCCTGGGTAGCTTTGGCTGTATGCTTGGGGTCATTGTCCATCTGTACTATGAAGCGCCGTCCGATCAACTTTGCGGCATTTGGCTGAATCTGGGCTGAAAGTATATCCCGGTACACTTCAGAATTCATCCGGCTACTCTTGTCTGCTGTTATGTCATCAATAAACACAAGTGACCCAGTGCCATTGAAAGCCATGCATGCCCATGCCATCACGTTGCCTCCACCATGTTTTACAGAGGATGTGGTGTGCCTTGGATCATGTGCCGTTCCCTTTCTTCTCCAAACTTTTTTCTTCCCATCATTCTGGTACAGGTTGATCTTTGTCTCATCTGTCCATAGAATACTTTTCCAGAACTGAGCTGGCTTCATGAGGTGTTTTTCAGCAAATTTAACTTTGGCCTGTCTATTTTTGGAATTGATGAATGGTTTGCATCTAGATGTGAACCCTTTGTATTTACTTTCATGGAGTCTTCTCTTTACTGTTGACTTAGAGACAGATACACCTACTTCACTGAGAGTGTTCTGGACTTCAGTTGATGTTGTGAACGGGTTCTTCTTCACCAAAGAAAGTATGCGGCGATCATCCACCACTGTTGTCATCCGTGGACGCCCAGGCCTTTTTCAGTTCCCAAGCTCACCAGTCAATTCCTTTTTTCTCAGAATGTACCTGACTGTTGATTTTGCTACTCCAAGCATGTGTAATACTACTGTATGTTCTGGGGATTTCGATTGCGTTAGGGCAATGACAACAGAGACGAGTTCTTGGTACAAGATGTTATATAATATGTCACCACGGTAGATACACAACGGGAATAAACACAGTAAAACAACACACAAAACGGAGCGAAGGGGATTCCCGGGGCCACGCACCGGACTCCCCCAGGGAGACCACCAGAGCGAACCCCTGTACAGGGACTGTCCGGCAATCAACCCCGGAAGGCCTAAATGTGCGGCAGCCGGTACACAAGGGGCAAGTGGTATAGTCCAGGAGTGTCCGTACGGGATGATTGTCCAGAGTGGTTACGAACCGGGCAGAGTGCTGATCAAAGACGGCAGACGGAGTCCGGGCACAGCTTGAAGAAAACCGGGTATGGTCCAGAGTCGGTCGGTAGAGTTTCAGGAGTATCCAAGGCAATCAGGAAGTAGAAACAGCAAAGCAGGAGCACACAGCAAGCAGTATACTCAGGCACTGGACTGGGCTGAGAGGCGGCCTTTTAAGCAGCTGGACAGGAAGTAGGGCAACAGAACCTTAAACTCCATGTTAACTGAGGGCAAGCTCATTCAAAAGAGAACTGGAAAACCTGGAAACCTGACATTACTCCCCCCCCCAGAGACGGCCTCAGGACGGATCAGGGCCCGGCTTGTCCGGGAACCGTCGATGAAACTGAGCGATCTTCCGGGGTGCCCGAATGTTACCCACCGGTTCCCAGGAATCGTCCTCGGGGGCGTACCCCTGCCAACGTACCAGATATTGAAGCCGACGACGATGGAGCCGGGAGTCAATAATGTCCTCAACCACGAACTGCTCCTCGCCGTCGACCATCACAGGCGGAGGAGGAGGCACAACACGACCACGAAACGTATTAGGGGAGACAGGTTTGAGGAGAGACACATGAAAGACCGGGTGTACCTTTAGATGGTGCGGCAACCGTAGCCGACAGGCCACAGGGCTCACGATCCCGGTGATCTTAAACGGACCGATGAATTTTTGTCCCAGCTTCTGCGAAGGAACACCCAATCTCAGGTTTTTGGTGGATAACCATACAGAGTCCCCTACCTTGTACATGGGTGCCGGTTTCCGGTGAGTGTCTGCCGACCTCTTGTAACGCTCCTGGGCCGTAGCCACAGTGTCCTTTAGAACCTCCAGATTCTGTCGAAGCTCTGTCAATCTGTCCTCCACCGCCGGCACCGAAACCGCAACCGGTGACCTAGGCAAAACATTCGGATGATAACCCAAGTTAGCAAAAAAGGGCGTTACCTTAGTGGAGCTGCTCTGAGTGTTGTTATAGGAGAACTCCGCCAACGGAAGCATCTTCAACCAATCGTCTTGGAGATGGCTGACATAACATCGAAGGTATTGTTCCAGGGTTTGATTCGTCCGTTCGGTTTGCCCATTTGTCTGAGGATGGTATGCAGAAGACAAACAGACATCAATCTGGAGTGCCGTACAAAAGCCCTTCCAGAACCTAGACGTGAACTGCACGCCCCGGTCAGAGATGATCTCGTCTGGTACCCCATGCAATCGGAATACGTTCTGGATAACCAAATCCACTGTCTCTGCGGCTGAGGGAAGACCGGTACACGGAATGAAGTGAGCAGCTTTAGTCAATCGATCCACCACCACTAAGATGGTATTGTGCCCGCCTGAGACTGGCAACTCCACAATAAAATCCATGGAGATAGACCCCCAAGGGCGAGATGGCACGGGTAACGGTTGGAGGAGTCCCGTAGGAGCCACACGAGGGACCTTGCACCGGGCACAAACCACGCATGAGTGGACATAGTCCTTTACATCCTTTAGACAGGTAGGCCACCAGAAAAAACGGCTCAGAAATTCCTGCGTCTTCTGTACCCCCCTATGACCAGCCAACACGGAGTCATGGACCAACTTGAGAACCCGAAGTCTTACGGCCTCCGGGACATAAATGAGTCGCTCTCTCAACCACACACCATTCCGAAGAACAAGAGTTACATCATTCGGGGGGGCAGCAAGAAATACGTCACCATCATAGGCCAGCTTGATGTCTTTCCACAAGTCCTGGTCCTGGATTACTCCAACGAAATTGGCATCCGATAACACGGTCTGAGACGGGGTTCCAGGCACGGAGTCCACGGCGTGGATTCGGGACAAGGCATCGGCTTTCCCATTACGTGAACCTGGACGGTATGTAACGACAAAATTGAATTGGTTAAGAAATAGGCTCCAACGGGCTTGCCGTGGAGACAGGCACCTGGCAGACTTAAAAAATTCCAGATTACGATGATCTGTGAGTACTATCACTTGCTGCGCGGCTCCCTGTAAGTGGTGTCTCCATTCCTTGAAAGCGGAAATAATCGCTAACAATTCCTTGTCCGCAATGTCATAGTTCCTTTCTGCAGGGGACAACCGGCGGGAAAAGAAAGCACACGGATGTAAGAGACTCTTGTCCCCAGTCCTTTGAGAAAGGATGGCCCCTAATGCGTAGTCGGAAGCGTCGACTTCCACGATAAAGGGAAGTGCGGGATTCGGATGTACCAATATAGGCGCTGAGGTAAAACAAACCTTGAGACGATGGAAGGCTTCCTGGGCCTGGGCGGACCACACAAACTTCTGTCCTTTCTTGGTTAACAGAGTGATGGGACGAACGATTTCTGAAAAATTACGGATAAAACGTCGGTAAAAGTTGGCAAAACCGACAAAGCGTTGTACCTCTTTGACGTTACCCGGTTCCGGCCAGTCCAGAATTGCTTGTATCTTGCCAGACTCCATGTTCAGTCCCTGAGGAGAGATGACATACCCTAAGAATTGTATCTGTGAGCAATGGAATTCGCATTTCTCCAGTTTAATGTACAGGTGATTTTCCCTCAGCCGGGTAAGTACGGTCTTGACGTGCTCCTGGTGTTCCTGTAAGGAATCAGAAAAGATTAGGATATCGTCCAGATAAATCACCATGAATTGGTCCATGATATCCCTAAAAATATCGTTAACTAGATGTTGGAAAGCCGCGGGAGCGTTACAAAGTCCAAAAGGCATCACTAGGTACTCAAAATGTCCATACCGACATCGGAACGCGGTCTTCCACTCGTCTCCGGGACGTATGCGAAGTAGATTATATGCCCCACGGAGATCCAATTTGGTGAATATTTTTGCCTGTTGGACCCTCTCCAATAGCTCAGGAATCAACGGTAACGGATACCGGTTCCGGATGGTTATTTTATTCAGTTCCCGGTAGTCAATACAGGGTCTCAGAGTCCCCTCTTTCTTTTTCACGAAAAAGATGGGTGCCCCTGCTGGTGAGGTAGACGGGCGAATAAATCCCTTGGCTAGGCTCTCATCAATGTATTCTTTTAGTGCTTCTAGCTCAGGTGCCGCCAACGGGTAGACATGGCCAAACGGAATCTCCGCCCCTGGAAGTAAGTCTATGGGGCAATCATACGGTCTATGCGGGGGAAGCCGATCGGCTTTTCTTTTGTCGCATATGTCAGCAAAGTCATCATAAACCGGGGGTAGAACAGGTACCTGTACAGTGCCCTCCGCATTTGGTGTTACTGGAACCGGAACAGTTGGACTAATGGTCGGACCACTCTGCGGTGGGAAGGTTATTTCCTTAGTTTCCCAATCGATGACCGGATTCGTAGACCGTAGCCACGGAATACCTAAAATAATCGGAAAATGAGGAGAAGAAATTATCATGAAAACAAGGGTCTCCTGCTGACCTGGCTTCATCACGCATTCTAGCGGTACTGTTTCCCGATCCACTGGTCCAGAGCTTAACGGAGATCCGTCTACCGTCTCCATGGTAACCGGTGAGGATCTTTGCTGAGTCCGGATACCGTGTTTCCTGGCAAAAGAGGAGTCCATGAAATTTCCCCCTGCCCCAGAATCTATCATTGCAGAGGTAGGTATTAGATGCCCCTCCCACCGGATCTGAATGGGGAGCGAGCAATGGGTATATTTCCCTTCTGAGTCCTTCGGTGAGGTTGACATTACAGTCAAGGGAAATACCGCATCCAAGTGCCCACTTGCCTCAGAGATATCGGACTCTGCGTCCGTGTTGTCACACTCTGCCATGGCTGCCAATACCTTATTTGGGCGATTCGGACGTTTCGGGCAGTCGATCAAGAAATGATCCGATTGACCGCAATAGAAACACAAACGCTCACGGAGCCGGTGTTCGCGACGTTCGTTGGTCTCTCGCTTTTGCAGAGAGTCCACTTGCATAGGAACGTCCTCGGCCTCCCGTGGTGTCCTGAGAGCGGGTTCTCTAGAAGGAAATGCAAAGTTGTTTACACGGTTTACAGCTGCCCATTTTTCCTGTCTACGCTCCGTCAAGCGGGTATCAATACGCACACAGTGCTGGAGAAACAGTTCAAAATCCCCTGGAGATTCGGAACGAGCTAACTCGTCCTTGATGGTACCGGACAAACCTTTTCTGAATACAGACAATAATGCATTGTTTCCCCAGTCGGTGTCTACCACTAACCTCTTGAACTCAGTGGCGTATTCAACGACAGAACGCTTTCCCTGACGTAAGGAAAGGAGAGCCGATTCAGCGGTAGCACGGCGATTCGGATCATCAAACATTTGCGCCATTGCGTTCAGAAAGTCATCCAGGTGATTTAAACGGATGTCCCGATTCTCTATCATAGGATTAGCCCAAGCCAGTGCTCGTGAGGTTAATAACATGATTATACATAACACTTTGGACCGGTCAGAACGGTAATAATCAGCATGTACATCAAAAAACAGTATACATTGGTTCACAAATCCACGAAACTGACTACGATCACCATTGAAACGGAATGGGGGTAACCTAGGCATACCGGCAGCTGATACGGACGTAGTGGGGACGGCTTCCTGAGCCTCCACTCTGACTTGCAAATCCTGAATAGCCGGACCCAGTACCTGGTGATCATGGCCCAGCTGTGCCTCCACATCTCTGAGTTTAGTTTGCACCGCCTCCATCTCCTGCTGCAAGGAGTTGATCATGGAAAAGAGCTGATCTACTCGTGTCTCAGTCATTGCCCCAGCGAAATCCTCTTATGGCCTGAGTATAATGTAATACTACTGTATGTTCTGGGGATTTCGATTGCGTTAGGGCAATGACAACAGAGACGAGTTCTTGGTACAAGATGTTATATAATATGTCACCACGGTAGATACACAACGGGAATAAACACAGTAAAACAACACACAAAACGGAGCGAAGGGGATTCCCGGGGCCACGCACCGGACTCCCCCAGGGAGACCACCAGAGCGAACCCCTGTACAGGGACTGTCCGGCAATCAACCCCGGAAGGCCTAAATGTGCGGCAGCCGGTACACAAGGGGCAAGTGGTATAGTCCAGGAGTGTCCGTACGGGATGATTGTCCAGAGTGGTTACGAACCGGGCAGAGTGCTGATCAAAGACGGCAGACGGAGTCCGGGCACAGCTTGAAGAAAACCGGGTATGGTCCAGAGTCGGTCGGTAGAGTTTCAGGAGAATCCAAGGCAATCAGGAAGTAGAAACAGCAAAGCAGGAGCACACAGCAAGCAGTATACTCAGGCACTGGACTGGGCTGAGAGGCGGCCTTTTAAGCAGCTGGACAGGAAGTAGGGCAACAGAACCTTAAACTCCATGTTAACTGAGGGCAAGCTCATTCAAAAGAGAACTGGAAAACCTGGAAACCTGACAGCATGTCTGCTATCTCTCTGATGGATTTTTTCTTTTTTTTCAGCCTCAGGATGTTCTGCTTCACCTCAATTGAGAGTTCCTTAGACGGCATGTTGTCTGGTCACAGCAACAGCTTCCAAATGCAAAACCACACACCTGTAATCAACCCCAGACCTTTTAAATACTTCATTGATTACAGGTTAACGAGGGAGACGCCTTCAGAGTTAATTGCAGCCCTTAGAGTCCCTTGTCCAATTACTTTTGGTCCCTTGAAAAAGAGGAGGCTATGCATTACAGAGCTATGATTCCTAAACCCTTTCTCCGATTTGGATGTGAAAACTCTCATATTGCAGCTGGGAGTGTGCACTTTCAGCCCATATTATATATATAATTGTATTTCTGAACATGTTTTTGTAAACAGCTAAAATAACAAAACTTGTGTCACTGTCCAAATATTTCTGGACCTAACTATAGTATTACGCCTCACACAACCTCCTACGCACAGTATGAGCCCCCGCACAGCCCCCTATATAAAGTATCAGACCCTAGTTAGCTCCCTATATACGAGATGAGACTTCACACATCCCATACATAGATTTAAAAAAACCCGAAACACAGTACTTACTCACCTCCTGCCATGTGCTGTCTGGATCTGCACACTTGAATTATTTCTACGGCATCGTACTCTGTTCACATTGAAGAGTCACTTTAAGTGTCAGGGGTACTTTGCACGCTGCGACATTGTAAACCGATGCTGCGATGCCGAGCGCGATAGTCCCCGCCCCTGTCGCAGCTGCGATATCATTGTGATAGCTGCCGTAGCGAATATTATCGCTACGGCTGCTTCACATGCACTCACCTGCCATGCGACGTCGCTCTGGCCAGCGAACCGCCTCCTTATTAAGGGGGCGGGTCGTGCGGCGTCACTGTGACGTCACACGGCAGGCGGCCAATAGGAGCGGAGGGGCAGAGATGAGCGGGACGTAAACATCCCACCCACCTCCTTCCTTGCGCATAGCCGACGGGAGCCGCGGTGACGCAGGTAGGAGATGTTCCTCGGTCCTGCGACTTCACACACAGCGATGTGTGCTGCCGCAGGAACGAGGAACAACATCGGACCGTCGCATCAGCGTAATTATGGAATTCGCCGACGCTACACCGATGATATGATTACGACGCTTTTGCGCTCGTTAATCGTATCATCTAGGCTTTACACACTACGATGTCGAGAGTGACGCAGGAAGTGCGTCACTTTCGACATGACCCCACCGACATCGCACTTTCGATGTCGTAGTGTGCAAAGCCCGCCTCAGAGTTACTTTAAGTGCTCAGCTCGGCTGGGCGTCGGCTGAGTTGTTTCACTGCTCCCAGCAGTGCAGGAGTTAATTCTTTTTTGGAGCAGTGTGTTACTCTTCTGAGAGCCAGGTTGCTAATTACCTTCCACAACTGGTCTCCTCCTATTTATGGCTGGGGAGTGTAGTAGGAGGCCTCTGAAGATAGTTTCTGCTTGCAGTTGTGATATCCTGGCGTCCTTGGCGATCTTTTGTGACCAGCGATATGTTGTCTGCTGAGTATAAAAGTTCCCTGGTGTGACTTTCTCCTTCCTTCCCCTTTGGTTTATCACCTTCGGTGTCTTTTTATCTCCCCTCTGTGGATATTTGTGGTATGAGTGAGTTTCAGTTTTAACCCCTTTGTCTTTGTCTTGTGGGAGGAGTATTACTTTGTGTCCTGCCAACCCTGGGTTGGGGGTACGGGGGTATTAGGTCAGGACCCGACAGGACACAGGGCCAGGTCGGGGACCCAGACCTCCCTACCATTAAGGGTACCTCTGGGGTGAGAGTGATGCAGGGATCTCAGCCTTAGGGCCAGCATAGGTCCCCCTCTTGTCCCCAAGTCACCTGAGATACCTCCCTCCCATTCCTCTGGCACTCTGTTCCAGTCCCCAGGGATCCACTTCTTCTTGTGGATGGCGTTTACATTCTGTCATGCACTGGCTGATGATGTCATTGTGCCAACATGTTTCAGGAGAGGCAACGGGAGCTCCCCTGCAGTTGCTATTCTGTATTGCCAGCAGCGGAGCTCCAGTAAAGCTTCTTGCCTGCAGGTGCGCACCGTGGGAATAGGAGCGAGTTGATTATGTGTGACAAACATTATAATGAGGGATATCTGGCTATGGGACCCTCTAGAGCCCTGGGCCCCTGGCAGTAGCCCAGATTGCCCTCATTATTATCGGCATATGCATGTAATATTGCAGTTCATCTTCCAGGCCCATTCATTTGTGAATGAGTGCGATAGATAACACATTACCCTGCAAAGCCGCTGCATCTACTGCACAAGACTATGCGCTGTATTGTGCCAAGACTTAGTAACCACAAGCTAACCTCCCTGAAGGCACCAGCCATGTTTTTACTTTTTTGGTGAGTGATCTGGTGAGTGTTTATTGCATAAGTAGAATTTTCGTCAATAATGTTTTGTTCTCAGGTTAACATGACATAAGTGAATGGGAATGGCTGATATCAGTGATGTGGGGACATCCTCTGTGATAAGATAAGATAACATATTTGTCGCAGCTGTAGTTGCCTAATAAGTGCAGGAAAACATTTAATTAGCTTGGTGTAAGGAGCCAGGCATTGAAATGTGGCTACAAAATAAAATAAGACATCAATTATGTGAAAACAGATAAAAAAAACAAACAAAAAAAAAAAAAAAACAAAGCGAAGCAAATGAGCAGTAACATCCCTGATAGTGATTATGGGCTCTGAGCCACGAAATACATTTAGTGGGGTGTTACTGGTGAAATAGTTGTGTTAGGGTGCTTTCACACATCCGTTTTTTGCCGTCAGGCACAATCTGGCGAATACCGGATAAAACGGATCCGGCACCAGATGCGTTTTTATCCTCATTGAATTGTATTAGCGCCGGATTGTGCCTGATGCCCTTGCGTTTCATCCGGCGTGCGCCGGATCCGACGAAATTTCTGTGTCCGGCTGCCGGAAAGGACGCACAAGGGAACGTTGTTTGTCACTGGCAAAAACTACACCGCACCGGATCCGGCGCCATGCAGCGTGTTGTAAAATGAAAGCCTATGGGCACTTGATTCGTCGTAATGCGGCAAAAAACGCATTCCACCGACGGATCCGTTTTTTTTAACTGAGCAAGCTCAGATGTGTAAATTCCTTTTTGGTTAGAAAATCTCTCTCTCTCTGTCGGTCTCTCTCTGTCTGTCGGTCTCTCTCTCTGTTTGCCGGTCTCTCTCTCTGTCTGTCGGTCTCTCTCTCTGTCTGTTGGTCTCTCTCTGTCTGTCGGTCTCTCTCTCTCTCTGTCGGTCTCTCTCTGTCTGTCGGTCTCTCTCTCTGTTTGCCGGTCTCTCTCTCTGTCTGTCGGTCTCTCTCTCTGTCTGTCGGTCTCTCTCTGTCTGTCGGTCTCTCTCTCTCTGTCGATCTCTCTCTCTGTCTGTCGGTCTCTCTCTCTGTTTGTCGGTCTCTCTCTCTGTCTGTCGGTCTCTCTCTCTGTTTGCCGGTCTCTCTCTCTGTTTGCCGGTCTCTCTCTCTGTCTGTCGGTCTCTCTCTCTGTCTGTCGGTCTCTCTCTCTGTCTGTCGGTCTCTCTCTCTGTTTGTCGGTCTCTCTCTCTGTTTGCCGGTCTCTCTCTCTGTCTGTCGGTCTCTCTCTCTGTCTGTCGGTCTCTCTCTCTGTCTGTCGGTCTCTCTCTCTGTTTGTCGGTCTCTCTCTCTGTTTGCCGGTCTCTCTCTCTGTCTGTCGGTCTCTCTTTCTGTCTGTCGGTCTCTCTCTCTGTCTGTCGGTCTCTCTCTCTGTCTGTCGGGCTCTCTCTGTCTGTCGGGCTCTCTCTGTCTGTCGGTCTCTCTCTGTCTGTTGGTCTCTCTCTGTCTGTTGGTCTCTCTCTGTCGGTCTCTCTCTCTCGATGTCAGTCTCTCTCTGTCGGTCTGTCTCTCTGTAAATGTCGGTCTCTCTCTCTCTGTCGGTCTCTTCCTCTCACCCCCTCTCTCATACTCCCCGATCACCGGCGCTGCGCTGCACAGTTGTCACAAAGCTCCCCCGGCTTCTCCTGCTTTGAAAATGCCGGCCGCCCATTATTCCATCTTGTATTCACTGCTTCCGCCGCCCACCGGCGACTATGATTGGATGCAGTCAGACACGCCCCAACGCTGAGTGACAGCTGTCTCACTGTAACCAATCACAGCCGCCGGTGGGCGGGTCTATATCATGTAGTACAATAAATAAATAAATATTTTAAAAAAACTATGTGCAGTCCCCCTCAATTTTGATACCAGCCAAGGTAAAGCCACACGGCTGAGGGCTGGTATTCTCAGGATGGGGAGCCCCACATTATGCCAGTGACAAAAAACATTCCCTTGTGCGTCCTTTCCGACACAGAAATTTCGCCGGATCCGGCGCATGCCACATGAAATGCAAGGGCAACAGCCACAATCCAGCGCTAATACAATTCAATGAGGATAAAAATACATCCAGCGCCGGATCCATTTTATCCGGTATTCGCTGGATTGTGCCTGACGGCAAAAGCCGGATGTGTGAAGACTTTATAGCATGCACCTCCAGATCACAGTAGGTTTAAGTCTAGGTTCACACATTCAGTGTTTGGTTAGTATTTTACATCATTATTTGTAACCCAAAATCAGGAGCGGAATAATCAGAGGAAAAACTTGCTGACAGTTGCCCTTTAAAGTGAATCTGTCAGGTCTCCTATGCATCTAGAACCACTAGCAATATTAACAACAAGGTCTGAAAAAAGTATTCACTGAAGACAAAATTCACGACAACATTTGTGGAGTAAATAAATACTCAACAAGAAAAACAGTGATTTCAATATATAAAAATTAATTTATTAAATAATTATTGTAAAAGCATGCATGTCAAAATTCATAAAATGATAATAATGGTACTTTAAAAACACGAGGGACGATATATGAGCAATATAATAACAATAATTAGTGCACAACAATATTATGGAACCAGCTTGATTGTTATAAAAAAATATATAATGGAAAATAAAAAATAAATATTTGTTTCATTCTATATCATTTGAGTAAAAAAACATACTAGAAAAATCTATTAGGCTATGTGCCCACGCTGCGGATTTACCGCGGATTTTGCCGCGGATTTGCCGCGGATTTACCGCGGATTTGCCGAAAATCTGCAGCAGCGGCACTTCCAAGCCATTTCAATGGCATTTTGGAAATGCTGTGCCCATGCTGTGGATTTTTCCGCGGCGGATTTGCCGCGGATTTTGATCCGGAAAAATCTGCAGCATGTCAATTATTGTTGCGAATTTTGTTGCGGATTTTTCCCATGCAAGTCAATGCAAGGTGTAAAATCCGCAAGAAATCCGCAGGTCTGTTCCCACAGGCTCTTTTTCCTGCGGATTTGGTGCGGATCTCGCAAACAAATCCGCAGGAAGTGATGTAGGATAGTTCAGGAAGAGGAAGTTTCACCATTTTGTAGTGTAGAGTAGTGGCAGTGTAGTCGTGTTGTGTCCGGACTCTGGATTGCCAGCTAAAAGCAGCTAGTTACAGGCTGCTTGCTTTTAGCTGGCAAAACAGGATCCCAGGTCTTTTTTCACAATTCTTTTTAAAAAAAAAAAAAATGTGCTCCGCTGTATTTTCACTGTCCAGCCCGATGCAAGCAAGCAACTGAGGGCTGTGCTTCTCAGAGGGATAAGGCTGAAGCATTCTCTGCCCCTCCCGCTGAGAAAAACAGTCCTCAGCTGCCCCTGGAAATGGCGGCTTCATTGTGAAGCGCCATTCTCAGGTGCTGTACCGAGGCTCATCCAGCTGCCCTGATGCATTTGGCTGGCTGGGTAATACGGGGTTAATGCCAGTTTTCTGCAAACTGGCACTAAGCCCGAGGTTCATAATGTCATGCCTGTGTAGACACGGCCATTATGAACCTCCGTTTGGTAATAAAGAAAAGAAAACACTTTTTTAAAAATTTTATTTGAAAGAAAAACACACAAACATCCCTGATTGCCATCTTTATTACTCCCTGGATCCCCCGACGATAATCCATGACAGCTCCGAGGTGCACCCGGCTGACCCGGGCACTGACGTCAGCCGGTCACAGCAGCCGTCAGTGTATTATTAAATGCTGCACAGCTCTTTTCCGGCAGCTGGGAACGTCTGATATCAGAGCCCTGGTCAGCTGACTTAATTCGTGAGCGCAGGCGGGTCAGCTGACGATGTGCAGTCATGTGACCCGGGCACGGACGTCAGCCGGTCCCAGCAGCCGTCAGTGTTCGAGATGCTGCAAAGCTCTCTTCCGTCTGCTGGGACCGGCTGACGTCCGTGCCCGGGTCAGATGAGTGCACATCGGCCGACTATTCAGCTGTCGATGTGCACTCAGCTGACCCGCCCGCGCTCGCGAATTAAGTCAGCTGACCGGCTGACTTCTGTGCCCGGGTCAGCTGATGCTCTGAAGTCAGCTGACCCGAGCTCAGCTATGAACTGAGCTGACCCGGCCAGTGAGTTCTGCCGCTCCCAGCAGCCGGCAGAGAGCTTTCCTGTGATATTGTCCTGGATTAACCTCTGAGGCTTGATAGTAATAAAGATGGCAATCAGGGATGTGTGTGTGTTTTTCTTTCAATTAAAATTTTTAATAAAGGTGTTGTGTTTTCTTTATTACCAAATGGAGGTTCATAATGGCTGTGTCTACACAGGCATGACATTATGAACCTCGGGCTTAGTGCCAGTTTGCAGAAAACTGGCATTAACCCCGTATTACCCAGCCAGCCAAATGCATCAGGGCAGCTGGATGAGCCTCGGTACAGCACCTGAGAATGGCGCTTCACAACGGAGCCGCCATTTTCAGGGGCAGCTGAGGACTGTTTTTCTCAGCGGGAGGGGCAGAGAATGCTTCAGCCTTATCCCGCTGAGAAGCACAGCCCTCAGTTGCTCGCTTGCATCGGGCTGGACAGTGAAAATACAGCGGAGCACATTTTTTTTTTTTTTTTTTAAAAATACCAGTGAAAGGGAACATGGCACCACATTTTTTGGCTGTAAGCTGCGGCCACCACCACTGGGTTATTATATACAGCCTGTTAAAATGCTGTATATAAGAGAACAGTGGTGTTGGCCGCAGCTTTTTACAAAAAAAGTGGCGACAGGTTCCCTGGATAATGGAGAAGAAAGGAGGGTTGGGACAGGAAATGACATAAAGAGCCTTTTTTTTTTCAAACAAGCTTTATTCAGAAACACAATAGAGTACAATGGACAAAATCCGCATCAAAATCCGCAACGAAATCCGCGTCAAATCCGCGTCAAATCCGCGTCAAATTCGCACCTATGCTAAAGTGCGGATTCCGGGGGAAAGCTGCGAATTTTGATGCAGAAAAATCCGCAGGTACATTCTACCGTGGACACATAGCCTAAATATTTTTACAGTGAAACTAATGCATCCAGGAAAAAAGGGATGTGTACTAAAACAGAAAAATGAAAAATGAAAAATGAAAAAATACAAAAGGACACGAAAGTAATGAAAATCTCTCATTTTTTTTATAGACGGCACATACACGTTGTATGATCTGGCTGGCAGATTTATATTGGATTGATATTTTGCATTTGTATTTCACAATATTCCTCTGTTTTAGTACACATCCCTTTTTTAGTGTCAGTCCCACACTAAAATATTTTTATAAAATGTGCCATACGGCCCCACATATGAACGGTAGAACTGCTCTTAGCAGCACTCACCTGGTCCACCTCAATCCCGTACCCATGACTGAGCCATGGCTGTGGGCGGGACAGGTCCAAGCAAATGCTGCATGAAGCAAAAAGCCTGTGGACAAAGCCTGATGACTTAATGTGAACAGTCACCAACCGCCAAAATCTAGACAGATGGAATACATCCCAAATTGGGGTGCATAGCAAGGTGGTTGACCTCCACCTTGCTATGCACCCCAATTTGGGATGTATTCCATCTGTCTAGATTTTGGCAGTTGGTGACTGTTCACATTAAGTCATCAGGCTTTGTCCACAGGCTATTTACTTCATGCAGCATTTGCTTGGACCTGTCCCGCCCACAGCCATGACTCAGTCATGGGTACGGGATTGAAATAGACCAGGTGAGTGCTGCTAAGAGCAGTTCTACTATTCATATGTGAGGCCGTATGGCACATTTTATAAAAATATTTTAGTGTAGGACTCCCTCAAATGAGATTTGCTGTGACGTGGCGAGGCAGCTCAAGAAATTGCAATTTTTTGCCAAAAATCTCAAAATTTTTATAATAAGTACAGTTTGGAATGTTTAGTGCTGAAGTGCACATTTAGTGCTGGCTTTTTGTTTTTTCTTCAATAATTATTTAATAAATTAATTTTTATATATTGAAATCACTTTTTTTCTTGTTGAGTATTTATTTACTCCACAAATGTTGTCGTAGAACCACTAGCAGTCCAGTTCCCAATTATCGTTGGTGTTGCATGACGCAGGTTGTTCGTCGTTCCTGCGGCAGCACACATTGCTAGGTGTGACACCACAGGAACGAGGAACTTCACCTTACCTGCGGCCACCGGCAATGAGGAAGGAAGGAGGTGGGTGGGATGTTCGTCCCGCTCATCTCCGCCCCTCCGCTTCGATTGGGCGGCCGCTTGGTGATGTCGCTGTGACGCCGAACGAACCGCCCCTTTAGAAAGGAGGCGGCTTGCCGGTCACAG
This sequence comes from Anomaloglossus baeobatrachus, assembly GCF_048569485.1. NCBI lineage: Eukaryota > Metazoa > Chordata > Amphibia > Anura > Aromobatidae > Anomaloglossus > Anomaloglossus baeobatrachus. Next base: position 582,081,622 of record NC_134355.1, read on the forward strand.
CGACATCGCGAGGCAGGTAAGTAGTGTGACGGGTCCGAGCAATGTTGTGCGCCATGGGCAGCGATTTGCCGGTGACGCACAACCGACGGGGTGGGTACGCACGCTAGCGATCTCGCTAGCGAGATTGCAGCGTGTAAAGCGGCCTTAACTGTCCCAACCTATTGTAGCATACAGTGGGTACAGAAAGTACCTCAGACCTCTTTAAATGTTATATACTCTTTGTTTCATTGCAGCCATTTGGTAAATTCAAAAAAGTTCATTTTTTCCCATTAATGTACACTCTGCACCCCATCTTGACAGAAAAAACCCAGAAATGTGGACATTTTTGCAAATTTATAAAACAAGAAAAAATGAAATATCACAAGGTCATTCATTAGTATTCAGACCATTTGCTCAGTATTGAGTAGAAGCACCTTTTGAGCTAGTACAGCCACGAGTCTTCTTGGGAATGATGCAACAAGTTTTTCACACCTGGATTTGGGGATCCTCTGCCATTTTTCCTTGCAGATCCTCTCCATTTCCGTCAGCTTGAATGGTGAATGTTGGTGGATGCTATTTTCAGGTCTCTGCAGAGATGCTCAGTTAGGTTTAGGTCAGGGTCTGGCTGGGCCAGTCAAGAATGGTTACAGAGTTGTTCTGAAGCCACTCCTTTGTTATTTTAGCTGTGTGGTTAGGATCATTGTCTTGTTGGAAGGTGAACCTTCGGCCAAGTCTGAGGTCCAGAGCACTCTGGAAGAGGTTTTCTTCCAGGATATCTCTGTACTTATCCGCATTCATCTTTCCTTGAATTGCAACCAGTCATCCTGTTCCTGCACCTGACAAACACCCCCATAGCATGATGCTGCCACCACCATGTTTGACTGTTGGGATTGTATTGGGCAGGTGATGAGCAATGCCTGATTTTCTCCACACATACTGCTTAGAATTATCATTAAAAACTTCTATCTTCAACTCATCAGACCAGAGAATCTTATTTCTCACAGTCTGGGAGTCCTTCATGTATTTTTTTACAAACTCTATGCAGGCTTTCATATGTCTTGCACTGAGGACAGGCTTTCGTCGGTTCACTCTGCCTTAAAGGCCTGACTGGTGGAGGGCTGCAGTGATAGTTGACTTTGTGGAACTTTCTCCCATCTCCCTACTACATCTCTGGAGCTCAGCCACAGTGATCTTGGGGTTCTTCTTTACCTCTCTCATCAAGGCTCTTCTCCCAAGATTGCTCAGTCTGGCTGGACGGCCAGGTCTAGGAAGAGTTCTGGTGGTCCCAGTCTTCTTCCATATAAGGATTATGGAGGCCACAGAGAAAGACACACACACACACAGACAGACACACACAGAGACAGACACACACACACACACAGACACACACACACACACACACACACACACAGACACACACACAGAGACAGACACACACACACAGAGAAAGAGGCACACACAGAAAAAGAGACACACACAGAGACAGACACACACAGAGACAGACACACACAGAGACAGACACACACAGAGACAGACATACACAGAGACAGACACAGAGAGAAAGTGATACACAGAGATACACACAGAAACACACTCTGGCAGACACCCAGAGATTGATACAGACACAGAGACACACTTTCTCTTGATGAGCTTCAAGAGGTAGTCACCGGAAATGGTCTTCACTTCACAGGTGTGCCGTGTCAGGTTTAATAAGAGGGATTTCTTGCTTTATAAATGGGGTTGGGACCATCAGTTGTGTTGTGCAGAAGTCTGGTGGATACACAGCTCATAGTCCTACTGAATAGACTGTTAGAATTGTATTATGGCAAAAAAAAAAATCAACTAAGTAAAGAAAAACGAATGGCCATCATTACTTTAAGAAATTAAGGTCAGCCAGTCCGAAAAATTGGGAAAACTTTGAAAGTGTCCCCAAGTGCAGTGGCAAAAACCATCAAACGCTACAAAGAAACTGGCTCACATGAGGACCACCCCAGGAAAGGATGACCAAGAGTCACCTCTGTTGCGGAGGATACGTTTATCCGAGTCACTAGCCTCAGAAATCGCAGGTTAACAATAGCTCAGATTAGAGACCAGGTCAATGCCACACAGAGTTCTAGCAGCAGACACATCTCTAGAACAACTGTTAAGAGGAGACTTTGTGCAGCAGGCCTTCATGGTAAAATAGCTGCTAGGAAACCACTGCTAAGGACAGGCAACAAGCAGAAGAGACTTGTGTGGGCAAAAGAACACAAGGAATGGACATTAGACCAGTGGAAATCTTTGGTCTGATGAGTCCAAATGTGAGATCTTTGGATCCAACCACCGTGTCTTTGTGTGACGCAGAAAAGGTGAACGAATGGACTCTACATGGCTGGTTCCCACCGTGAAGCATGGAGGAGAAGGTGTGATGGTGTGGGGGTGCTTTGCTGGTGACACTGTTGGGGATTTATTCAAAATTGAAGGCATACTGTACCAGCATGGCTACCACAGCATCTTGCAGTGGCATGCTATTCCATCCGGTTTGCGTTTAGTTGGACCATCATTTATTTTTCTAGAGGACAATGACCCCAAACACACCTCTAGGTTGTGTAAGGGCTATTTGACTAAGAAGGAGAGTGATGGGGTGCTTTGCCAGATGACCTGGCCTCCACAGTCACCAGACCTGAACCCAATCGAGATGGTTTGGGGTGATCTTTACCGCAGAGTGAAGGCAAAAGGGCCAACAAGTGCTAAGCATATCTGGGAACTCCTTCAAGACTGTTGGAAGACCATTTCATATGACTACCTCTTGAGGCTCATTAAGAGAATGCCAAGAGTGTGCAAAGCAGTAATCAAAGCAAAAGGTGGCTACTTTGAAGAACCTAGAACATAAGACATATTATCAGTTGTTTCACACTTTTTTGTTAAGTATTTCATTCCACATGTTTTAATTCATAGTTTTGATGTCTTCAATGTGAATCTACAATTTTCAGAGTCATGAAAATAAAGAAAACTCTTTGAATTAGGTGTGTCCAAACTTTTGCTCTATACTGTATATATCCCCCTCTTGGGCATATTGTGATATATATGTCCCCATCCTGGTTTCTGCCCCCTTACAAAGCACGTCATACTCACTTACTCCAGGGTCCTGAAGGCAGGAACACAGGCGGATCACAGCGCTGTCATCGTGCGCACAAGACATCAGAGTCCCAGTGCTTTGCGATGACGTCACCACACTAGGACTCTGATGTCCTGCACATGCATCACTTAGTGCTGTCATCAGCAGCAGTGCAGGGAGATCGTGTCTCCCGGCACTACCACAAAGGATAGCTATATCGGCGCGCTGCACATGCCGATATAGTTAACAGTACTGCAGCGCTGGGTGGGCCCCCTCTGAGTACAGGACCTAGGGTGACCGCATCTTCTGCCACCCCAGTAGCTATGCTACTGATTGAAAGTGAAGGCACAGTGCAGCTCCTCTCTCACTGACAGGAGCCGGCTATTTCTCTGCAGGGCAGACGCCGAACCCCCAACCCTGCCAGGACCAGTCGCAGTGGCGACCTCTGCGACCGCAGTCATTACACCCCTGTTCTTAAGGTTCTCTTGTAAATGCTCATCAGCTGGAAGCGTGAGAACACTTACATTTTCACACAGTCACAATTCACAACTTATTATGTTGCTGATAGGACCACTTTGTCAGGTTTTTTATTGACATCCACCTCCCCATTAACAATCAATAAGTGTGTAATTAATGCATTTAAATAAAACCATCAGCGTCCTCTGCCATTTCCAGCGCTGCCTTTGTCCTCACTTGCATCACGTGACCACAGATGTGATCGGCGGGTGCATACTTTTTCAACATAGGTCTATGAGACTCATAAAGTGGCACTCATACTTTAGTTTTACATTAAGAACGGAACTTACATTCCGGTGTAGCAGTCACATGATGCAAGAGAGAGAGCAGAGCAGCGTTGGACATGGCAGAAGACATCAGCCAGCAAGTATAGTAATGTATACACATTACTGATTAATAACAAGGGGCGGGGGGGATTTAAAAGCAAAACAAAACACCAAAGTGCTCCTTTGAGAGATTTCAATGAATAACAATTTCACGGGGTCTTGGAAACTGTTCCATCTCTTGTTATAGGAGCTTACCAACAATTAATTAAGGCATGTATGTACAGTGGGGAAAATAAGTATATATAATATACTTGCCGATTTTGCAAGTTTTTCAACCTACAAAGAATGGAGAGGTCTGTAATTTGTATCGTAGGTACACTTCAACTGTGACAGACAGAATAAAATGGGCCCAGTGTATCAAATACTTATTTTCCCCACTGTATATCTCAAAAATATCAGTAGCTAATCAGACAATGTACCAAATTATGTATGTGTGCATTAATTGACTTAAGCAGGCTTTACACGCTACGATATATCTAACGAGATGTCGGCGGAGTCACGTTGTAAGTGACGCACATCCGGCCTCGTTAGTGATATCTTAGCGTGTGACAGCTATGAACGAGCAGAAATACTCACCTTCTCGTTCATCGCTGACACGTCGCTCATTTTCTAAAAATCGAACGTCCTGTTGTTCATCGTTCCCGTGCCAGCACACGTTGCTCCGTGTGACACCACGGGAACGATGAACACAGCTTACCTGCGTCCCGCTGGCAATGCGGAAGGAAGGAGGTTGGCGGGATGTTTACGTCCCGGTCATCTCCGCCCCTCCGCTTCTATTGGCCGGCCGCTGTGTAACGTCGCGGTGACGCAGAACGTCCCTCCCCCTTCAGGAAGTGAATGTTCGCCGCCCACAGCGAGGTCGTTTGGAAGGTAAGTACGTGTGACGGGGGGTTATAAGATTGTGCGACACGGGCAACAAATTGCCCGTGCCGCACAAAAGATGGGGGCGGGTGCGATTGCAAATGCAATCGCACGACATATTGAAGCGTGTAAAGCAGGATTTAGTCTTACATCTTCAAATCCATTATAAAACATTTGGTTGCAGTTTTAGAGTGCTAGAATATATGGTTGTTAGAGATTTAAAGAATAGCATTGGTCTAACAACTTTCTTCTGAGTTAAGCTGGTGTCACACATAACGACAACGACAATGACGTCGCTGCTACGTCACCATATTCTGTGACGTAGCAGCGACCATAGATGATCGTTAGTAAGCTGTCAAACATGTTATATAAAGCAGCGACGGAGCAGCGATCATAGCGACGTCAACGGTCGTTGTGTGGTTTCAGACGTAGCGTAGCGATCGTCGCTGCTGCGGTGTCAAACACAAGGATTATCAGCTTATCAGCATGGCGCAGCGGGATAGCAGCGATCAAAAAATGACCTGGAACATTCAGGAGCGAGCAACGATTTTGCAGCAGGGGTCTGATCGTTGTTATGTGTCACACACAGCGACGTCGCTGTTGAGGTCGCTTCTACGTCACAGAATATGGTGACGTAGCAGCGACGTCGTTGTCATTGTCGTTATGTGTGACACCAGCTTTAGCCTAGATCCAGATAGTCTTGCATCTTTGAATTCTTTCTAAAACATCCAGGGTGACATAGCCAAGCAACATAGAACAGGATTGAAGCTCAAGAGGGGACCAGTAAAGAATAGGGTTCAAGTGTGAGTAGATGTGGTCTAGTGCTAGGGCTAGTCAGGGAACCTTGGCGAATCCTTGAGAGCTCCGAAGTCTACGGCTCACCCCAACAGGCTTAGAGATTCCTCCAGGTAGAGAGCCATCGGGGCCGAGAATCGGACAAAGGTGAATGGAGTTAGAGGGAAGGAGACACAGGGCCCCGGAGCTTGAGGACTAGATCCAAGATAGCGGAGGGGGGAACAGGTTGAGGAGCAAAACCTCACAAGGAGAGGAAGAAAGGCCATGTCTGTAATAACGGTGTGAAAAATAAAAGTGGACAATTATGGTTGGCTAAGTGAACTCTGATGTTGTGTGTGTGTGTTACTGACTGTCCACGATGGCGATGGAGACTAGCCTGAAAAAAACAGTAAGTGTCATGCACCCCACCCAAATTCACATCCGCACACGGAATCTCCTTAGCGAAGGAGTATGACACTTGTGCAGCCCGGGGTTGGCACCGTTCTTCACCTGCATCATAACATGAAGGAATGATGGAGCAGGCAGTGCAAGTTCAGAAGATTAATATGGGACTATTGCTTTCCCAGCTATGCTCCTGTTAAGATCTCTATATCTCTATGTTCAAGTGAAATAGTTAAATTTTCAAAATAGTTGCTACTTTTTTCTTACTGAAATAGGCACCTAATCCCCAGCATGTGAACATAGCCTAGAGCTTTACTGAGGTTTTCAAGTGACAAGTGGGGAAGCCATGGGAAGTATTTCACTTCCTTCTGGTCATGAAACTGGTTTAACAGTGTTTATGGCAGCATCACAAGGGAGCAGTACTTTTACTTTGGACTGCTAACCTGCATTTTCCATTACTACTTGTTTAGAACCCTTCCATTCCCAGTGCCAGTACATGCTATCCAACACTCACAAAAGAAAATATATCTATTTACATGGACCCATAGGCGACCCCAAATTACAACAAAACTGTTATATCACAATAAGAGAGTTGGTGGCCTCTCAATGCATAATCTTTCTAAATACTATAAGGCACACAGAGTAGCTCTGTCTTCCACCAATTAGCATGAGGCACAACAGACGCGATGACATCACATCAACGTATGTGCTGTGCAGAGCATCAGTGCACCAGAGGCCGGAGCAGAGCACCAGGAGAACGAGAGTGAGGTATGTAAGGGCTCATAATGTCTAAAGGAGTCTAAGGGGGCTCATACTATATATATGAGGCTATGTGGGGGTCTCATACTATGTATAGAAGGCTATGTAGGGGATCATACTGTATATACGAGGCTATATGGAGGTTCATGCTGTATATAGGGGGCTATATAGGGCTCATAATGTATATAAGAGGATATGTGGGGCTCCTAATGTGTTCAGGAGAATATGTGAGGGCTCATGCTGTATTTAGGGGGCTATGTGGGTCTCATACTGTATATAGAGGGCTACATGTGGCTCATAATGTAAATATTAGGCTATGTGGGGGCTCATTCTGCATATATGAGGCTATGTGGGGCTTATAATGTATATACTGTATTAGGAGATTGTGGGCTCATACTGTATATTGGAGGCTCTGCGGGGCACGCATTGTATATAGAGGAGCTAAGTGGGGGCTCACACTGTGTTTAGAGGGGATATGTGGGAGCTCACATTGTATACAAAGAAGCTATATGTGGGCTCATACTGTATACAGGAGTTATGTAAGTAGGGAGCTGTGTGGGGGCTCATACTGTATATTTGGGAGCTGTTTATGGGCTCACACTGTATATAGGTATCTAGCATCAAAGTCAAAGATAATTCTTAAAAACAATGCTTTATTTGGAATCCATTAAAAACATTCGAGGGATGGTGCAAAATTACATATCACAAAAGACCAAACACATTTACACGTTTCGAACTGAAAAAGTCCTTAATCATAATCACATTATGATTAAGGACTTTTTCAGTTCGAAATGCGTAAATGTGTTTGGAATCTTGTGATGTGTAATCGTGCACCATTTTTTAACAGATTCCAAATAAAGCATTGTTTTTAACAATTACCTTGGACGTTGATGCTGAACACTGAAGAAGCAAACTGTGTGAAAGCCAAAATCTGTCCAAGTCTCAAACCTTTTGGCCACAACTTATGAAAGCAAATCCTTCCTCCTCACTCAGTGATAGATCCCTTGTTCCAGTATCACATCTTACCATTTATCATTCTCCTGCATATTTACATGACAATTTCTGTGTGAGCTGTAATGACACATAATAGTTGAAACCTGTTTCCTGGAAATAATAAATGGTTGGAGTATTAATAACCCAATATTTCATCCCTTTGCTTCCTGTAGATGTATATGCCAAATACAGAAATCTCTGCCCTCGCACCAGGAGCGGACGTCATTTTCCACGTCTCTACTTTAAATAAGAGCCGATGGAAGAAGATTTCAAACACTATATCAGGCCATGGTCGAGGGTTTTTTTTTATATATGAGTCAGTTCTAGGTAAGTATGACATTACTCTCAGCGTAGCACTTCATTACGGGAATAGAGAGCAAGTATATGATTTAAGTAAATATCTATACCAGTGGCTTTGCCGCCGACTGGCATCAGACATAAACTATGGGAATCTGCTTTGCGTAACTCTAGTAAGAATGTAAACTGCAAAATGTGAGAAGGAAGATAGAAGAGAGGTATTAGTGACTGCAGTCAGGAAGTTCTGCCACCAATCCATAATGTACAATATAACATATAGCTTAGTCTCTGTTCATATTATTTGGTCATAAGTGCAGTGTTATGCCCAGTGAGAGATTTAGCTCTTCAGCCAGCTAAACTGTAAGAGACACTGCAAGTAATCAGCAGGACCTGCCCTAGACATCAGTTTGTAACATACAGTTGAAACCAGAAGTTTACATACAGTATGTAAAAAGACACATCTGCATGTGTGGTGCCCCTCAGGCGTCAGTCGCCACAGGGTATTGCATCTCACTTAAGATGCAGTACTCTTCCTGAGTAAGGAAGAGGTTAACCGCTGGTGTTCATCACTTACACAACACACACTTTAGGTGCTTTCCCACTGGAACTGGACTAGAGATGGTCACTATAGCAACAGGAATTCACCAGCCATCAGGAAGGTGGGGGCAGCACGAGGGAAGTGAGGAACACACAGACTTTTACCTCAGAATAGCCTGGGATACAGAACAACACGGCCACTGAGGAGAGTGCTTTAGAGCTTCCTCAGTTAGGACCGACCTGACTGGAAGAAGCAGGAGTTTACCGGGTGAGCTGGAGAGACAGAGGAGCAACACGGTAGCTAGTGGTAGAGCTCAATAGCTCCCTCAGCACCAGTGCAGTTAGGGTGTAAAGGCCTAAGGTGGCGTACACTTCAGGTTGCGCCACCAGAATCTGCTGGACAGGGGGATTTCACGTCCCTCTGGCCACTACAGAATCCCGGAATACAGCGGCATATAGAACCCGGAGTCGAGATCACAGTCAGGCCCGGAAAAGGACTCGCGCTGCTTGCAGGCAGGACGGGTACTTAACTCAAGGACACGGGCTCCCCAAGTAACTTCAAGTCACGGAGATCTACACTAAAAAGCGCAAAAATGAAGGTCTCACATTCCACAACACCGGTGGTGGCCTCTGAATCATCTGGGAATGGCTGGGGCCCATCACAGAAGAAAGCGGCACTCAAATGGTGACGACAGTACTACGAGTAAAAGTACTTTGACTGCAGCCCCCTGTGTCATCCCATTATTGCTGTCGCCGTTGCCACGTGCTTCGGCGCTAACAGCCACTACCAACACCATCATCCTCCCTGGGGCCAAGCTCTCCCTGTGGGAAGCTGAACATCCTGGCTGTGACACCATCCACCCCAGAGGACAGCACCCGCAGCGGCGGCTAATCCCTGGCCGCATACCACAGGTGGCATCATAAGACAACTACCCAACATCCTCAACCCCATCCTCAACCTCCCTTCATCATTCCATCATCCATTCCCCTTTTGTGGACATCTCGGGGCCACGAAACCGGGCAGGCCACCGCGACATCCCTCTCCACCACCGGCCTGGTGACGAGTAAAAGAAACCCGGGCCCCGTGGGGTGCTCCACATGTTTTTCTCACTACCTGACATGAAATCAGAAAAAAACTTTCCCTTTTTAGGTCAATTAGGAACTAAAATTATTTATATTTTCCAAATGCCAGAATAATGAGAGGAGAGAGAGAGAATGTTTTAAGGCATTTTTATTACTTTCTGCCAAGTCAAAGTTTACATACACTAAGAGTACTATGCCTTTAAACAATATGGGACAGTCGATATAATGATGTCATGTGTTTGGAATCTTCTGATAGGTTTATTAGCAACAGCTGCGTTAATTAGAGACACACCTGTGAATGTATGTTAATGCACATTTGAAACACACTGCTTATTTGTGTAGAAAGCAGTGTGTTTCAAATTTCATGGGAAAGTCAGAAGAAATCAGCTAAGATCCCAGGAAGAGAATTTTGGACTTGCAAAAGTCTGGTTCATCCTTGGGTGCAATTTCCAGATACCTGAAAGTGCCTCGTTCATCTGTACAAACAATTCTAAGCAAGTACAAACAAGATGGGAATGTCCAGCCATTATACCGCTCAGGAAGGAGACATGTTCTGTGTACCAGAGATGTACATGATTTCATAAGACATTTGCATATAAGTCTAAGAACAAAAGCAAAACACCTTGTGAAGATGCTGGCAGAAGCTGGTAAGATTGTGCCATTATCCACAGTGAAACAAGTACTGTATCAACATGGGCTGAAAGGCAACTCGGCAAGGAAGAGGCCATTACTTCAAAAGAAACACAAAAAAGCCAGATTAATGTTTGAAAATGCACGCAGAAACAAAGACCTTCATTTTTGGAGACATGTCCTGTGGGCTGCCGAAACTAAAATTGAACTGTTTGGACATAATGACCATCATTACGTTTTGAGGAAAAAGGGAGAAGCTTTGAAGCCTAAGAACACCATACCAACTGTGAAACATGGGAATGGCAGCATCATGTTGTGGGGGTTGTTTTGCTGCAGGAGGGACTGGTGCACTTCACAAAATAGATGTTATCATGAGGAAAGAAGATTATGTGGCAATACTGAAGCAACAAATCAAGAAGTCAGACAGGAACTTAAAGCTTGGGAGGAAATTGGTCTTCTAAATAGACAATGACCCGAAGCATACTGCCAAACTAGTTACAAAGTGGCTTAAGGATAACAAAGTCAATGTTTTGGAGTGGCCATCACAAAGCCCTGATCTCAATCTTATTGAAAATTTATGAGCAAAGCTGAAAAAGCAGGTACGAGCAAGGCATCCCACAAACATGGCTCAGTTACACCAGTTCTGTCAGGAGGAATGGGCCCAAATTCCGACCAACTATTGTGAGAAGCTTGTGGAAGGAGATCCAAATCGTTTGACCTAAGTCATACATATATATAAAAAAAAAAACAAAAAAGAGGAATTTAATTCTCCAAAAGCTAAGCAAATAATCACAGACGAATGGCACAAGATGTAAACTTCCCAGGTCAAAAAAACCTAATGCACTACCAGGATGCAACAAGACCTCCATTAAAAGGAGTTATCACAGGTGCAAAAGGAGCTTGATGGTAAAATTGCACACTTGTGGCTTGCATAGGGCATTGTTTACACATGCAGGTTCACAGTATCTGGTAAGCAACCTATTAGTTATGCCCATCCCAATAGATGCAAGTGGGCTGCGCCAGTACTATATATGTGCTCCATGCAGGGACAGTGACTATAGTATGCAAGGCCTAACAAAAAGAGGTCCTTATTTTTAAGAAAAGAACTAGGAGTAATTCCACATATCATATTTAAAAATATATATTTTATTATAGAATAATTAATACAAAAAAGTGATGGACGTACAATAAACACATTAAAAATGCAGTGTTACAGTGTACAACACACAAGGATGCGGAGGGTTAACGCACTGTAATCCAATGGATTTAGTTTATAGGAATCCCAAGAGTAAAATAGACATAATAGTCAAATTCATGATTCCTTTGGATTTTGACATGATAAATAAATAAATAAATAAATAACAGAGGTAACAATTATCAAATTATGATAATTAATGGTCATAAAGTGACTAAAGTGCAACCACCAACTATGAGGTTATATATGTGCATACAAGATTTTCCTATTTATATATAGTACAAATTTCCGTTGTACCTATGAGCTGACTAGGAATTGTGACTTACATTTGAGACGCCCTGGCCAGGCCAGGTAGTCACAGATAGGGCCCCGTATTACACCAGTCCCCTAACAAGAGGACAGCAGGCAAACATTTTAAACCCTAGTTACTTGATGAACACACCAGGGGGGGCGGAGCCAGGCGGTTGGACACGCCCACCGAGGAGTTCAGATGGCCTGAGGCGGGAAAAGACAGCAGATCAGTTGGAGAGTTCAGTGGAGGAGGTCAGGCCTGTGTGACAGGCCTGTAGCAGACTGACAGGTGTCAGGATTAGAGTTGAGCGCGGTTCGTGGTTCGTGGTTCTCCAGTTCTAGGCTCGAGTGATTTTTGGGCTGTTCGAGATCGAACTAGAACTCGAGCTTTTTGCTAAAAGCTCGATAGTTCTAGATACGTTCGAGAACGGTTCTAGCAGCAAAAAGCAGGGCTTTTTACAGCTACAGTGAGCAGGAGCCATCGCTGGCAGCCTGCCACAAGCTGGTAACCAAGATAAACATCGGGTATCCAAGCAAAGCGCTTTGGTTAGTAAGCCGATGTTTATCTTAGTTACGTGCAGGAAGCCCACACTTTCCCGCTCAGCTCGCTCCACCCCCTCCTGCCCGCGGCATGTACACATACATACACATACACAAACACACACACACACATCCACCCCCCCCCCCCGCCCGCCCGCTCGCTCGCTCGGCTTACCTGCGGTGATGAAGTCCCGCCATCCCGACCTCAGCGCTGTCACTGTCCTCCATGGCCGCCGCTTGTCACATCACCTATCGCTTCCGACCCGAGACTGACACTGGCGGTGACGTCACGGACCTCTCGCGATACTTGATGTGAAGGCGCCGGTCATTGACCTCAGTGACAGGGGCTGTCAGTGTGCTGGAGATCAGCGCAGGTAATGTACCTCACTGACAGCAGCACTTGTCACCCCCCTGCAGTGACCTGGGCTGACCCATTGATGTTAGCTCAGGTCACTGCACTGCTCTCCCAGCCAATGGGGAACATCCTGCTCTTCATTGACTGGGACAGTGTGCATCGTCATGGCAACCCCTTGGATTACACCAGACCTGGATTTGTTTTTCAATCTAATAAATTGGTTAAAGAGGGAATGTTTTGGGGAGTGTTTTTTCAAATAAAAATGTGTTTGTCGTGTATTTTTTTTTTATTACTGACTGGGTTGGTGATGTCGGGTATCTGATAGACGCCTGACCTCACCAACCCCAGGGCTTGATGCCAGGTGACATTACACATCTGGTATTAACCCCAAATATTACCCCGTTTGCCACCGCACCAGGGCGCGGGATGAGCTGGGGCGAAGCACCAGGATTGGCGCATCTAATGGATGCGCCACTTCTGGGGCGGCTGCGGCCTGCTATTTTTAGGCTGGGGAGATTCCAATAACCATGGACCTCCCTAGTCTGAGAATATCAGGCCCCAGCTGTCTGCTTTACCTTGGCTGGTGATCCAATTTTGGGGGACCCCTACGTGTTTTTTTTTTTAATTATTTATTTAATTTAAAATAACAGCGTGGGGTGCCCTCAGTTTTGGATTACCAGCCAAGGTGAGGTTGCCAGCTGTGGTCTGCAGGCTGCAGCCGTCTGCTTTACCCTAGCTGGCTACAAAACTAGGGGGAACCCTATGTCATTTTTTTTTCATTTTTTTGGCTAAATACAAAGCTAAGCACCCCTTAGTGCCACATGAAAGGTACCAAAGGGTGTTCCACTTTTTCTCCATTTTTTTCTCCACTTTCTCTCCACTTTTTCTCCACTTTTTCTCCATTTTTTTCTCCACTTATTCTCCACTTTTTCTCCTCTTATTCTCCACTTTTTTTCCACTTTTTCTCCACTTTTTCTCCTCTTATTCTCCACTTTTTCTCCACTTTTTCTCCACTTTTTCTCCATTTTTTTCTCCACTTTCTCCACTTTTTCTCCACTTTTTTCTCCACTTTTTCTCCTCTTATGCTCCACTTTTTCTCCTCTTAATCTCCACTTTTTCTCCACTTTTTCTCCACTTTTTCTCCACTTTTTTCTCCACTTTTTCTCCTCTTATGCTCCACTTTTTCTCCACTTTTTCTCCACTTTTTCTCCACTTTTTCTCCACTTTTTCTCCTCTTAATCTCCACTTTTTCTCCTCTTATGCTCCACTTTTTCTCCACTTTTTCTCCACTTTTTCTCCACTTTTTTCTCCACTTTTTCTCCTCTTATGCTCCACTTTTTCTCCACTTTTTCTCCACTTTTTCTCCACTTTTTCTCCTCTTAATCTCCACTTTTTCTCCTCTTATGCTCCACTTTTTCTCCACTTTTTCTCCACTTTTTCTCCACTTTTTCTCCACTTTTTCTCCTCTTATGCTCCACTTTTTCTCCACTTTTTCTCCTCTTAATCTCCACTTTTTCTCCTCTTATGCTCCACTTTTTCTCCACTTTTTCTCCTCTTATGCTCCACTTTTTCTCCACTTTTTCTCCACTTTTTCTCCACTTTTTCTCCTCTTATGCTCCACTTTTTCTCCACTTTTTCTCCACTTTTTCTCCTCTTATGCTCCACTTTTTCTCCACTTTTTCTCCACTTTTTTCTTCACTTTTTCTCCTCTTATGCTCCACTTTTTCTCCACTTTTTCTCCACTTTTTCTCCTCTTATGCTCCACTTTTTCTCCACTTTTTCTCCACTTTTTCTCCATTTTTTTCTCCACTTATTCTCCACTTTTTCTCCTCTTATTCTCCACTTTTTCTCCACTTTTTCTCCACTTTTTCTCCTCTTATTCTCCACTTTTTCTCCACTTTTTCTCCACTTTTTCTCCATTTTTTTCTCCACTTTCTCCACTTTTTCTCCACTTTTTTCTCCACTTTTTCTCCTCTTATGCTCCACTTTTTCTCCTCTTAATCTCCACTTTTTCTCCACTTTTTCTCCACTTTTTCTCCACTTTTTTCTCCACTTTTTCTCCTCTTATGCTCCACTTTTTCTCCACTTTTTCTCCACTTTTTCTCCACTTTTTCTCCACTTTTTCTCCTCTTAATCTCCACTTTTTCTCCTCTTATGCTCCACTTTTTCTCCACTTTTTCTCCACGTTTTCTCCACTTTTTTCTCCACTTTTTCTCCTCTTATGCTCCACTTTTTCTCCACTTTTTCTCCACTTTTTCTCCACTTTTTCTCCACGTTTTCTCCACGTTTTCTCCACTTTTTTCTCCACTTTTTCTCCTCTTATGCTCCACTTTTTCTCCACTTTTTCTCCACTTTTGCTCCTCTTAATCTCCACTTTTTCTCCACTTTTTCTCCACTTTTTCTCCACTTTTTCTCCACTTTTTCTCCACTTTTTTCTCCACTTTTTCTCCACTTTTTCTCCTCTTATGCTCCACTTTTTCTCCACTTTTTCTCCACGTTTTCTCCACGTTTTCTCCACTTTTTTCTCCACTTTTTCTCCTCTTATGCTCCACTTTTTCTCCACTTTTTCTCCACTTTTTCTCCTCTTAATCTCCACTTTTTCTCCACTTTTTCTCCACTTTTTCTCCACTTTTTTCTCCACTTTTTCTCCACTTTTTCTCCTCTTATGCTCCACTTTTTCTCCACTTTTTCTCCACTTTTTCTCCACTTTTTCTCCTCTTATGCTCCACTTTTTCTCCACTTTTTCTCCACTTTTTCTCCTCTTATGCTCCACTTTTTCTCCACTTTTTCTCCACTTTTTTCTCCACTTTTTCTCCTCTTATGCTCCACTTTTTCTCCACTTTTTCTCCACTTTTTCTCCACTTTTTCTCCTCTTATGCTCCACTTTTTCTCCACTTTTTCTCCACTTTTTCTCCATTTTTTTCTCCACTTATTCTCCACTTTTTCTCCTCTTATTCTCCACTTTTTCTCCACTTTTTCTCCACTTTTTCTCCTCTTATTCTCCACTTTTTCTCCACTTTTTCTCCACTTTTTCTCCATTTTTTTCTCCACTTTCTCCACTTTTTCTCCACTTTTTTCTCCACTTTTTCTCCTCTTATGCTCCACTTTTTCTCCTCTTAATCTCCACTTTTTCTCCACTTTTTCTCCACTTTTTCTCCACTTTTTTCTCCACTTTTTCTCCTCTTATGCTCCACTTTTTCTCCACTTTTTCTCCTCTTAATCTCCACTTTTTCTCCTCTTATGCTCCACTTTTTCTCCACTTTTTCTCCACTTTTTCTCCACTTTTTCTCCTCTTATGCTCCACTTTTTCTCCACTTTTTCTCCTCTTAATCTCCACTTTTTCTCCTCTTATGCTCCACTTTTTCTCCACTTTTTCTCCACTTTTTCTCCTCTTATGCTCCACTTTTTCTCCACTTTTTCTCCACTTTTTCTCCTCTTATGCTCCACTTTTTCTCCACTTTTTCTCCACTTTTTCTCCTCTTATGCTCCACTTTTTCTCCACTTTTTCTCCACTTTTTTCTCCACTTTTTCTCCTCTTATGCTCCACTTTTTCTCCACTTTTTCTCCACTTTTTCTCCACTTTTTCTCCTCTTATGCTCCACTTTTTCTCCACTTTTTCTCCACTTTTTCTCCATTTTTTTCTCCACTTATTCTCCACTTTTTCTCCTCTTATTCTCCACTTTTTCTCCACTTTTTCTCCACTTTTTCTCCTCTTATTCTCCACTTTTTCTCCACTTTTTCTCCACTTTTTCTCCATTTTTTTCTCCACTTTCTCCACTTTTTCTCCACTTTTTTCTCCACTTTTTCTCCTCTTATGCTCCACTTTTTCTCCTCTTAATCTCCACTTTTTCTCCACTTTTTCTCCACTTTTTCTCCACTTTTTTCTCCACTTTTTCTCCTCTTATGCTCCACTTTTTCTCCACTTTTTCTCCACTTTTTCTCCACTTTTTCTCCACTTTTTCTCCTCTTAATCTCCACTTTTTCTCCTCTTATGCTCCACTTTTTCTCCACTTTTTCTCCACTTTTTCTCCACGTTTTCTCCACTTTTTTCTCCACTTTTTCTCCTCTTATGCTCCACTTTTTCTCCACTTTTTCTCCACTTTTTCTCCACTTTTTCTCCACGTTTTCTCCACGTTTTCTCCACTTTTTTCTCCACTTTTTCTCCTCTTATGCTCCACTTTTTCTCCACTTTTTCTCCACTTTTGCTCCTCTTAATCTCCACTTTTTCTCCACTTTTTCTCCACTTTTTCTCCACTTTTTCTCCACTTTTTCTCCACTTTTTTCTCCACTTTTTCTCCACTTTTTCTCCTCTTATGCTCCACTTTTTCTCCACTTTTTCTCCACGTTTTCTCCACGTTTTCTCCACTTTTTTCTCCACTTTTTCTCCTCTTATGCTCCACTTTTTCTCCACTTTTTCTCCACTTTTTCTCCTCTTAATCTCCACTTTTTCTCCACTTTTTCTCCACTTTTTCTCCACTTTTTCTCCACTTTTTTCTCCACTTTTTCTCCACTTTTTCTCCTCTTATGCTCCACTTTTTCTCCACTTTTTCTCCACTTTTTCTCCACTTTTTCTCCTCTTATGCTCCACTTTTTCTCCACTTTTTCTCCACTTTTTCTCCTCTTATGCTCCACTTTTTCTCCACTTTTTCTCCACTTTTTTCTCCACTTTTTCTCCTCTTATGCTCCACTTTTTCTCCACTTTTTCTCCACTTTTTCTCCACTTTTTCTCCTCTTATGCTCCACTTTTTCTCCACTTTTTCTCCACTTTTTCTCCATTTTTTTCTCCACTTATTCTCCACTTTTTCTCCTCTTATTCTCCACTTTTTCTCCACTTTTTCTCCACTTTTTCTCCTCTTATTCTCCACTTTTTCTCCACTTTTTCTCCACTTTTTCTCCATTTTTTTCTCCACTTTCTCCACTTTTTCTCCACTTTTTTCTCCACTTTTTCTCCTCTTATGCTCCACTTTTTCTCCTCTTAATCTCCACTTTTTCTCCACTTTTTCTCCACTTTTTCTCCACTTTTTTCTCCACTTTTTCTCCTCTTATGCTCCACTTTTTCTCCACTTTTTCTCCACTTTTTCTCCACTTTTTCTCCTCTTAATCTCCACTTTTTCTCCTCTTATGCTCCACTTTTTCTCCACTTTTTCTCCACTTTTTCTCCACTTTTTCTCCTCTTATGCTCCACTTTTTCTCCACTTTTTCTCCTCTTAATCTCCACTTTTTCTCCTCTTATGCTCCACTTTTTCTCCACTTTTTCTCCACTTTTTCTCCTCTTATGCTCCACTTTTTCTCCACTTTTTCTCCACTTTTTCTCCTCTTATGCTCCACTTTTTCTCCACTTTTTCTCCACTTTTTTCTCCACTTTTTCTCCTCTTATGCTCCACTTTTTCTCCACTTTTTCTCCACTTTTTCTCCACTTATGCTCCACTTTTTCTCCACTTTTTCTCCACTTTTTTCTCCACTTTTTCTCCTCTTAATCTCCACTTTTTCTCCACTTTTTCTCCACTTTTTCTCCACTTTTTCTCCACTTTTTCTCCACTTTTTTCTCCACTTTTTCTCCACTTTTTCTCCTCTTATGTTCCACTTATTCTCCACTTTTTCTCCACTTTTTCTCTACTTTTTCTATGGTCGGTCTACCCATTAGCTCTGCCATGCATAGTGTAGCTCTACACCTACTGCACATGTTACTTTATGATTGACATCTCTTTCGTACCAGAGCTGTCTAAGTCTACTCTGACCCCATATTTGTCATTACTATATTGTCCTTGTACTGTATTATGACATTTGTATCATGTGTTTCATTTCTTGCTGTGTTGCAATTTTTTTGCTGCATCCCAATTGTACCTCTACATTGTTCGAGTTTATGTTATTGTTCTCTCACTCTTATGTGATACTGATTATTGTCATTTTTCATGATTACATGCAGATAAGTCCAATCTGACGAAGGCTCAGGCCGAAACGTCATTTGTAACTTGTTTTGGACAAAAACATATATGCTTATGAAAAAAAATTTTTCTTAATACGGACCAATAAAGAGTGATTTTGCATTACTATCCGTTGTGACTTACTGACTTAGTCTGGGAGATATAGAGTGCCGAGGTTACTCACTAATTTTATCTATTATTACCTCTGAGCACCTATATACCAGTGAGCAGAGCTTCCTCTACAGTAGTTCTCCTGATTAGGCATGCCCTTACCTCATGAGCAGGGCATTGCAGCTTTGGTAGCAACCATTACGACATGGACTCTGCTGCTGTGGACCCGGGGAGAGTGAGTGCAGATTCATTGCACCCACACTCCTCACATGAAGGGTCCGCACTCCTAGAAAATGGGGGATACGTTCCCTGAGTGTCTCCCCCCCATATTCTAGACGGTCCAGAGTCGTCGTGGGACCCCTTTATTTTTTTTCTTACAATAAATTGGTGAAAGAGGAAATGTTTTGGGGACTGTTTTTTCAAATAAATTTCTTTTGTCGATTTTTTGTTTTTGTTAGTACTGACAGTTTATGATGTTGGGTATCTAATAGACGCCATGACATCACAAACTGCTGGGCTTGATCTCAGGTGACTTTACAGCTAGTATCAACCCGATTTATTACCCCGTTTGCCACTGCACCAGGGCACGGGATGAGCTGGGGTGAAGCGCCAGGATTGGCGCATCTAGTGGATGCGCCACGTCTGGGGTGCCTGCGGCCTGCTATTTTTAGGCTGTGAAGGCCCAATAACTATGGACCTTCCCACCCTGAGAATACCAGACCACAGCTGTCCGCTTTACCTTGGCTGGTGATCCAATTTGGGGGGGACCCTACTTTTATTGTGTAATTATTAATATTTATAAAATAATTATAAAAAAGAGCCTGAGGGGACCTCCACATTGGATCCCCAACCACGGTAAAGCTGCCAGCTGTGGTTTTCAGGCTACAGCCGTCTGCTTTACCCTAGCTGGCTATCAAAAATGGGGGGACCCAACGTAATTTTTTTTTTAACTATTTTTTAAATAGAAAAAATTAATGGGCTTCCCTGTATTTTGATTGCCAACCAAGGTAACGGCAGGCAGATGGGGGTGGCAACCCATAGCTGTCTGCTTTATCTGCGCTGAGAATCAAAAATACCGCGGAGCGCTACGTCATTTTTTTAAAGATTTATTTTTACAGCACTGTGATGTCCAGCAATCAAAATACAGGGAAGCCCATTTTATTTTTAGTTATTTAAATAAATAATTAAAAAAAATATATGTTAGCTCCCACTGCATTTTTTGTATTGCTAGCTAAGGGTAATCCAAGCAGCTACTGGCTGCTAACCCCCACTGCTTGGTGTTACCTTCACTGGCAATGGAAAATCCAGGGAAGCATTTTTTTTTTTTTTTTGCCAAAAAGCTACAAAAAAAGGACGTGAGCTTCGCCATATTTTTGTATGCTAGCCAGGTATAGCAGGCAGGTGCTGGAAGAGTTGGATACAGTGCCAGAAGATGGCGCTTCTATGAAAATGCCATTTTCTGAGGTGGCTGCAGACTGCAATTCGCAGCAGTGGGGCCCAGAAAGCTCAGGCCAACCGGTGGTGCGGATTCCAATCCCAGCTGCCTAGTTGTACCTGGCTGGACACAAAAATGGGGCAAAGCCTACGTCATTTGTTTTCTAATTATTTCATGAAATTCATGAAATAATAAAAAAAGGGCTTCCCTTTATTTTTGGTTCCCAGCCGGGTACAAATAGGCAACTGGGGGTTGGGGGCAGCCGTACCTGCCTGCTGTACCTGGCTAGCATACAAAAATATGGCGAAGCCACATAATTTTTTCAGGGGGCAAAAAACTTCTGCATACAGTCCTGGATGGAGTATGCTGAGCCTTGTAGT
The DNA here is from genome assembly GCF_048569485.1 of Anomaloglossus baeobatrachus. Lineage (NCBI taxonomy): Eukaryota > Metazoa > Chordata > Amphibia > Anura > Aromobatidae > Anomaloglossus > Anomaloglossus baeobatrachus. The sequence continues at coordinate 582,102,107 of NC_134355.1, forward strand.
TCTGCAGCTGCTGTCTGTCTGTATGGAGAAGAGCAGACAGCAGCTGCAGAACTACAAGGCTCAGCATACTCCATCCAGGACTGTATGCAGAAGTTTTTTGCCCACCAAAAAAATGACGTGGGCTTCGCCATATTTTTGTATGCTAGCCAGGTACAGCTGGCAGCCACGGGCTGCCTCCAACCCCCAGTTGCCTATTTGTACCCGGCTGGGAACCAAAAATATAGGGAAGCCCGTTTTTTTTAATTATTTCACTTATTTCATGAAATAATTAAAAAACAAATGACGTGGGCTTCGCCCTATTTTTGTGTCCAGCCGGGTACAACTAGGCAGCTGGGGATTGGAATCCGCAGCACAGGTTAGCCCGAGGTTTGTGGGCGCCTCTGCTGTGGATTTCAGTCCGCAGCCGTCCCAGAAAATGGCGCTCTCATAGAAGCGCCATCATCTGGCGCTGTATCCAACTCTTCCAACAGCCCTGGAGCCGGGTGGCTTGTTGGGTAATCATGAGTTAATACTGGCTTTGTTTTACCAGCCAGTATTAAGCCAGAGATTCTTAATGTCAGGCACGTTTGACCCGGCCATTAAGAATCTCCAATAAAGGGTTAAAAAAAGACACCACACAGAGAAAACATACTTTAATAGAAATAAATACACAGACACATTAGAGACTCCATCTTTATTACCCCTGTCAGCCCTCCACGATCCTGCTCTTCTGTCTTCTTTCTTTCTAGTGTAGTAGTAGTGACGATTGTAGTGAGGGGCATCACTTGGGGCTGGGGAACCTCCATCCTAACTACAATGCTCACTACAATCGGGAAGCAGCGTGCAGCCTTCACTCCGTGAGTGATCACTGCTGGCTGCTAGCGGTAACGCTGACAGACGCGTTACCATAGCAACGGTGCTCCCGGAGCCGCGGTTAGCGGTGACGTCACCGCTAACTGCGTTGCTATGGCAACGGTGATCTCCGTTAATGACCGGCTGTGTCAGCCGGTCCCTAACGGAACGGGGAGTCGACCGTGTGCTAGAGCATGTCGCCGGTACACGGCGATACACATATGTGCACCGTGTACCGGAGAGATGCACTCGCAGGTCCTACATGACGTGTCATAGTCATGTGACCAGTCTGTAGCCAATGAGATAATAGCCACGTGACTGGTCACATGGCTATTTTGACGTCACGATAGGTCCTGCTTCTCTGCTGGCAGTGCAGGTCACCGGGAGGATTCAGCGATCATCGGATGGAATAGCGGCAGGAGACAGAGTGCAGAAGGGATCGCGAGGACCGGTAAGTGTTATGGCAATGTTTATTAACTGTTTGTGTACATTTATAATGCATTTTTATGTGTTTGTGATTGCCTCCCATTATAGCCTATACGTTTGAGTTCGGTTCGTCGAACGTTCGACGAACCGAACTCGAACGGGACCCCCGTTCGGCGAACCGGCCTCGAGCCGAACCGGGACCGGTTCGCTCATCTCTAGTCAGGATAGGAGCCCGGGCACCTTTGGCTAGGAGGCAGATGGAGGCCTGTGCCTTCCGGTTATGTGGGTTACAGTAGGAGCGTAACTTAGGGTTGCGGCATGCACCACTCTGCCTTTGCCAGCGCATTGAAATGCAGAGAAAGGGTAACAAATATTGTTTTTATTCATCTGTATACTATAGTATGTATTCCTTTAACATTAGGCCTCACTTGCACAAGCGTATAAATCCAATAAGTGCTATCCAATTTTTTATCAGATAGAGCTTGGACCAATGTTATTCAATGGGGCCAAATCTGTCTGAAATAAAAATATCCCAGCATGCTGCGATCTTACTCCAAAATCAGATGGGTGTAAGAAAAAAATCGGACACCATACAGAGCCACAGTAAATAGGCGCCAGCTATTGAGGTGAGACTACAATGGGTCTTTTAAGGTCTGACTGTCATGTTCAGATTATAATGTCATGTGTGCACGCGAGGAAGAACAAAATAACGGACTACGAGTCAGTTATGAACCTTCTTCATGACAGACGCCAGAGAATTCTGCTGCAGTTTATTGTTCAGAAAACGTTATAGTTCTAGGGGAGTAAACGGTGTAGATAAAATATAGTCCAATCAAATATCGCAGGCTGGACTCAGGACGTATAGGACTTTGCATAGTCTTTACTGGATTGGTTGTTCCAAACTTTGGGAATTCCTCTGTTCCTCAACTTATTGGGCGTTGTTCAGGATGCAGGAGCCATCTTTAAGTTACTTGTGCTGGCATTTTGTATTAAGGAAAATCACTGAATATATATATGCGTTAGTAAAAAACAAAAGCATTCATAACTATGTGTGTTAGGTAACATCAACTAAACTACATACCTGAGTCTATGAAATGGCTGAATTAAGTATTTTTGGTTACTTAATTCTTATCCTCAACAGTATATCATCCGATCTATACAAATACATTACTATACTGCAACATAGGAAACTCTAAATGGTCCTGTACATGACTAATAGATGCTGTGAAAAAAACAGATTGCAAACATAATGCACATGGATAACAAGGGAGAAGAAAATCGTTCCACTTTTCTGGATGAATATCGGACCAATATTTTTATATGTTTGTGTGACCCTAACCTTGTTCAAAGAAAAAAAGGTAATATAGAGAAGCTGCGGTATCATAGACCCTCAAATATGCATATACAGTTGAAACCAGAAGTTTACATGCACTGTCTATAAAGACACATCTGCATGTTTTTCTCATTATCTGACATGAAATCAGAATAAACCTTTCCCGTTTTAGGTCAATTGGGAACCAAAATTATTTATATTTGCTTAATGCCAGAATAATCAGAGAGAGAATGTTTTAAAACATTTTATTACTTTCTGCAAACTCAAAAGTTTACACACATTTAATTAGTATTTGGTGACATTGCCCTTAAACTGTATGACTTGGGTAAATACTCACAGACTAATGGCAGAAGATGTAAACTGCCCAGGCCAAAAAAACTAATGCACTACCAGGATGCAGCAAGACCTCCATTAAATGGAGACATCACAGTTGCAAAAGGAGCTTGATGGTAAAATTGCATACTTGTGGCTTGCATAGGTCACTGTTCACTCATGCAGGTTCACAGTATCTGGTAAGCAGCCTATTAGTTACGCCCATCCCAAATAGTGATGGGCAGTCCGGTTCTTTTTGGTGATCTGGTTCCCATGGCTCCGCTCACCAAAAAGAGCCTGATCTTTCAGATCGTTCTCGGCTCCTTATTAAATATGTGTTCGCCCCAGGTGAACACATATTTAAGATTATAGTAATGCTGCCAAAACCCCGCCCACCCGCGGCTAAACCATGCCCACTTACAAGTGACCAATTAGATTGTTGAATAGGCGGTGTTTAGCCGTTGGTGGGCGTGGTTTCCGCGGCGAAAAGAGCCGTTTCGAGATTTTAGTGGCTCACACTGGTGATCCGGCTCCTGTCAGTCACAGCAGGGAGCCGGATCTTTGTGTCGGATAGTTCACGATCCCAATAGATGCAAGCGGGCTGCGCCATTACTATATATGTGCTCCATGCAGGGACAGTGACTATAGTATGCAAGGCCTGGGCAGTTTACATCTCCTGCCATCTGTCTGTGAGTATTTGCTTAGCTTTTGGAGGATTTAATTCCTCTTTTTTGTTCTTGTTTTTAATATATATACATATATGATATATTAGTGTAGGGACCCACAAAAATGAGGATCCGTGATGTGGATTGTGGGCTTCCGTACTATGGCCATATTACCTACCAATACCTCAAATATTTATATATTCCTTTGCACAGAATATTTTATACAGGATGCAGCAGGGCCTCTTTTTGGCGACAAATATATCCAGATTTTCAATATGTCGTACATTTTTATGCTAACTCCATATGACTCATATTTTTAAGAAAAGAACTAGGAGTAATTCCACAGATATTTTAAAAATATATATTTTATTATAGAATACTGCAAAACAAGGAAGCCGCGGAGACACCATCATATGTTTCTCAACGCTGGCAGGTAACTAGCCAGGTCTGTCACCAGGAAGGAAAAACCACGGGAAGGGTTCCAGTCAAGGAAACCACCTATGCCAAAACATTGTATCCATCCACAGACAGCTGTTTCGGGGTATTTGACCCTCATCAGTGTGGAGTAGAAAACTGGCTAGTGGGAGTAATGCCTAGTAGAAGACTATATAGGTAAGGATGGTGCAAATGGGCAAATATCCTGAAACAGCTGTCTGTGAATGGATGCCATGTTTGAGCATAGGTGGTTGCCTTGACTGGAGACTGCCCTTCCCGTGGTTTTTCCTTCCCGGTGGAAGACCTGGCTAGTTACCTGCCAGCATTGAGAAACTTGTGATGGTGTCTCCTCGGTTTCCTTGTTTTGCATATTTCCCAGGGGGCATTGCTCTAGAATCACTGCGTTGAGAAAACACGTGATGGTGCTCCGCGGTGCTGGATGTCGATCTCCCTAAGGTCAACCATCCTTATCTATATAGTCTTCTACTAGGCATTGCTCCCACTAGCCAGTTTCCTACTCCACACTGATGAGGGGCAAATACCCCGAAACAGCTGTCTGTGGATGGATACCATGTTTTGGCATAGGTGGTTTCCGTGACTGGAGACTGCCCTTCCCGTGGTTTTTCCTTCCCGGTGAAAGACCTGGCTAGTTACCTGCCAGCATTGAGAAACATGTGATGGTGTCTCCGCGGCTTCCTTGTTTTGCATATTTCCCAGGGGGCATTGCTCTAGAATCACTGCGTTGAGAAAACACGTAATGGTGCTCCGCGGTGCTGGATGTTGATCTCCCTAAGGTCAACCATCCTTACCTATATATTATTATAGAATAATTAATACAAAAAAGTGATGGATGTACAAAAAAACACATTAAAAATGCAGTGTTACAGTGTACAACACACAAGGATGCAGAGGGTTAACGCACTGTATTCCAATGGATTTAGTTTATAGGAATCCCAAGAGTAAAATAGACATAATAGTCAAATTCATGATTCCTTTGGATTTTGATATGATGTGGTGGAGGTGGATGCGCTGCTGATCTACTAAACTTTAACATGGGTAACTTAATAGTGTGATACTAACGTGCTAATGGGTATTTACCTACAGTATATGGAGGTGATGGCGAACCTATGGCACGCGTGCCACCAGGGGCACGCAGAGCCCATTCTGGTGGCACACATGCTGTCGCCTGATCCTGCAGCTTTGATCTGCTAGTGCAGTGGCACCGGCAGATCAAAACTGTGTTGGAGCAGAGGAGACATTTCTCCTCGCTCTGACACTCCTCCTCCCCAGGCTGCAGGTGTGTTGCCTAGGAGACGGAGGAGCGTCAGCGAGCGGCGCCGGTGTAATGATGTCTTCTGGCCACGTGGGGACTGAGGACCCCGCGGCGCGCAGCGGGGGAGCGAGTGCAGGAAGGTGAGTTGTGTGTTGCTTTTTTTTTTTTTTTATAACGCGTGTGTGGCTGTGCCAAGGTGGGGATATGGGGGGGGCAGAGTGCTAGCGTGGGAGAACGCACATGACAGCATGGGGTGGGGGTGGGATGCCGCACATGACAGCATGGGGTGGGGATGGGAGAACGCACATGACAGCATGGGGTGGGGGAGAACGCACATGACAGCATGGGGTGGGGGAGGGGGAACGCACATGACAGCATAAGGTGGGGGTGGGAGAACGCACATGACAGCATGGGGTGGGGGTGGGAGAACGCACATGACAGCATGGGGTGGGGGTGGGGGAACGCACATGCCAGCATGGGGTTGGGACATGCATGCCAGGATGGAGGAAACATGCATGCCAGGATGGGGGAAACATGCATGCCAGGATGGAGGAAACATGCATGCCAGGATGGGGGAAACATGCATGCCAGGATGGGGGAAACATGCATGCCAGGATGGAGGAAACATGCATGCCAGGATGGGGAACAATGCATGCCAGGATGGAGGAAACTTGCATGCCAGGATGGAGGAAACTTGCATGCCAGGATGGAGGAAACATGCATGCCAGGATGGAGGAAACATGCATGCCAGGATGGGGAACAATGCATGCCAGGATGGAGGAAACATGCATGCCAGGATGGAGGAAACATGCATGCCAGGATGGGGAAAACATACATGCCAGGATGGGGAAAGCATAGATGCCAGGATGGAGGAAACATGCATGCCAGGATGGGGGAAACATGCATGCCAGGATGGGGAAACATGCATGCCAGGATGGGGGAAACATGCATGCCAGGATGGAGGAAACATGCATGCCAGGATGGGAAAAACATGCATGCCAGGATGGGGAAAACATGCATGCCAGGATGGGGAAAACATGCATGCCAGGATGGAGGAAACATACATGCCAGAATGGGGAAAACATACATGCCAGGATGGGGAAAGCATAGATGCCAGGATGGAGGAAACATGCATGCCAGGATGGGGGTAACATGCATGCCAGGATGGAGGAAACATGCATGCCAGGATGGAGGAAACATGCATGCCAGGATGGAGGAAACATGCATGCCAGGATGGAGGAAACATGCATGCCAGGATGGGGAAAACATGCATGCCAGGATGGGGAAAACATGCATGCCAGGATGGAGGAAACATGCATGCCAGGATGGAGGAAACATGCATGCCAGGATGGAGGAAACATGCATGCCAGGATGGAGGAAACATGCATGCCAGGATGGGGAAAACATGCATGCCAGAATGGAGGAAACATACATGCCAGAATGGGGAAAACATACATGCCAGGATGGGGAAAGCATAGATGCCAGGATGGAGGAAACATGCATGCCAGGATGGGGGAAACATGCATGCCAGGATGGGGGTAACATGCATGCCAGGATGGAGGAAACATGCATGCCAGGATGGAGGAAACATGCATGCCAGGATGGAGGAAACATGCATGCCAGGATGGAGGAAACATGCATGCCAGGATGGAGGAAACATGCATGCCAGGATGGGGAAAACATGCATGCCAGGATGGGGAAAACATGCATGCCAGGATGGAGGAAACATGCATGCCAGGATGGAGGAAACATGCATGCCAGGATGGGGGAAACATGCATGCCAGGATGGGGAAAACATGCATGCCAGGATGGAGGAAACACACATGCCAGAATGGGGAAAACATACATGCCAGGATGGGGAAAGCATAGATGCCAGGATGGAGGAAACATGCATGCCAGGATGGGGGAAACATGCATGCCAGGATGGGGGTAACATGCATGCCAGGATGGAGGAAACATGCATGCCAGGATGGGGAAAACATGCATGCCAGGATGGAGGAAACATGCATGCCAGGATGGAGGAAACATGCATGCCAGGATGGAGGAAACATGCATGCCAGGATGGGGAACAATGCATGCCAGGATGGAGGAAACATGCATGCCAGGATGGGGAACAATGCATGCCAGGATGGAGGAAACATACATGCCAGGATGGGGGAAACATGCATGCCAGGATGGAGGAAACATGCATGCCAGGATGGAGGAAACATGCATGCCAGGATGGAGGAAACATGCATGCTAGGATGGGGAAAGCATAGATGCCAGGATGGAGGAAACATGCATGCCAGGATGGGGAACAATGCATGCCAGGATGGAGGAAACATGCATGCCAGGATGGGGAACAATGCATGCCAGGATGGAGGAAACATACATGCCAGGATGGGGGAAACATGCATGCCAGGATGGAGGAAACATGCATGCCAGGATGGAGGAAACATGCATGCCAGGATGGAGGAAACATGCATACTAGGATGGGGAAAGCATAGATGCCAGGATGGAGGAAACATGCATGCCAGGATGGAGGAAACATGCCACGATAGGGTACATTTACCAGGAAGGGGAACATTTACCAGGAAGGGGTACATGCTAGGAAGGCGTACATTTACCTGGATGGGGGTAAATTAACCAGGATTGGGAACATTTACCAGGATGGAGGACATTTACCAGGAATGGGGTACATGCCGGGATGGGGGAACATTTACAAGGATGGGCAATATGTCAGGATGGGGTACATTTACCAGCATGGGGGAACATGCCAGAATAAGGTACATTTACCAGGATGGAGGACATTTACCAGGATGAGGTATATTTACCAGGATGGGGCCATGATGGGGACAAATATACCTGAATGTAGGAAATATATATCAGGATGGGGGACATGTTTACCAAGAAGTGGCCAGGAAGGGGGACAGAACTACACAATGAAAGGGGAGGGGAGCCACTCGTACGTCTTTATGGGATTTCAAGATGTTCAGACTTTGAAATGTAGATGTGGATTACAGGGTGACACCTGATTACATTCCAGGCTAAAATCTCTGTCTAATATGCTGCAATTTTTTCCAGAAAGATCAATCCAACTGCTGTGTCTGGAAAGGGCAGGGGCTCAGCTCCAATGCGTGGTAAGCATGCATGAGCGTGATGCCTCCTGCTGAAGAGAAAAGAAGACGGCAAAGGTAAGGTTAAAATCAATTATTTACATAATAAGATTGGTTGGCACTTTGGAAAAAAAAATTGGATTTAGGGCTACAGTTTGGGCACTCAGCCTGTAAAAGGTTCGCCATGACTGGTATATGGTGTAGCCAGCCAGCTATGATAAACTTCATGTTTGTCACATTCACATAATGGTCTGGTGAACCTTTACTTTTTGCCTGAAGGATTAAATCAGAGTTACCTATGTGACTATGTGCTGATTCACAGTATATGGACTTACTGTTTGTTCTGCTGTTATAGTGATGAGATACATATTATATATTACAAGGCTTCATTAGCAATCTCTCACTATGAGGGGCACTGCAGCCAGAAACTTGAGATGCTGCCCCCTGACTGCTGGCCCCTATGCATGTTTAAATAGAGTTCTCCCCCCTGGAAAGACACTGACCTGCCGCCCCCGCCTCCTGTGGTGTGACTGGCCTAAGCCCCGCCTCCTGGATACATATCACTGTGCTGCCCAGCTTCCAGCCTCTCGGCTGCAGGACCCGGACCTGTTTGGACAGCCGGACACAGGGACCCGCTCCTGGAGGCGGAATGAGAGCTATCAGCAGGGAGGTAAGCGTTTCAGCTCACAGCGCTGTTAGCTGTGAGCGGCTCCCTCTCTGCTGAGGCACAAGCAGTGTGTGCCGGTGAGCGCAGCGTTCTATGGGAACGACCCGCCTGCTGGTCCGCTTGTGCTCGTCATTTTTTAAACACCCTTAACCCCCTCCCTCCCTCCAGCCTCCCCAAAAATCAGCATGGAGGAAAGCGTCCTGCTCACGGCGCTTTTAGCTGTGAGCGGCTCCCTCCATGCTGAGGCTCAAGCTATGGGCGCCGGCGAGCGGCGTTTCTGAGGAAACTACCTGCCCGCCGGTCAGCTTGAGCCGCCATTAAGTTTTTTAAAAAAAAAAAAAAAAAAGCGCTTCGCGCTTTTTGTCTTTGGCCCCGCCTAACCGCCGCCCAGCCACCGCCGCCCAGCCACCGCCGCCAGTACTGAGAAGGAGCAGGGTAGGGCTGTGTGCGCTCTGCATGGCACCGAAAAGGTGTGCCTCAGAGCGCAGCTGAAAAGCTCCGTTCTGAGGCGCATGGTGCCGGAAGAGAACGTGCGCTCTGCCTGCAGCTCCTGCCATAGACAGAGCAGGAGCTGCCGGCAGAGCGCACGGAAGAAGTGACATGTCACTTCTTAGAACACAGGGATTCGGGCCCCAGCTGAATCGCTGCGTTCTACTATGCAACGTGCGTACGGCCTCTGCACAGTCTCCATAGACTGTGCAGGGGACGCAGGACGCATGAATTACGCACACAGCCTAATTGAAGTGCAGACTCAGTGCTGTCCCTGTCACAGCGCAGGTTGGAGGCACGTTGGGGGGGAATGTAGTATGCAGGCACTAACCTGCAAGAGCTCAAATCACCCCATCCCACACGCACTGAACTTCCTCTCCCCTCCGTTTGTATGCCCCGGGAATGCCAAGGGGGCTAGCCTGGGAATGAACCAGGTACCATGTGGGTCTCCCAGTGAGCGGGTGGGTTAAGGGATTCTGTTAGGACTTCATTGTTCAAATTGAGGGGCTGGTAGTGAACAGGGGCAAGAAGCAACAGTCAGCAGGTGGCGTGTTTTCCCTCCTGCTGATACCAAACCTACACCGAGCCCCCTCCCAGGCCAAAACACACTCCATTTGACATTATGACAATGGTGACTGTTAACAGCCCCTCACCGTTGTCACACAGTGGTTTCAGCATGTTATGGCGGCGGTGGGTTCGGTGCCGACCATCGCGTTGTACGGTCATGTGCAGGGGTCACGGTAGCAAGCTTTGGCATGGGTAGCCACCATGTCCGGAGTCTGTCATCTTAACCCTTGGATAGGTGTGAGCGTCGTCGTAGCAGGCGTTACGTGGGTAGATCTAGATCCAGTCGTCTTGTCATTTCCTGAATCACCAGGTGAGTACCCTGATGGGGAGTGCGGGGTGGGATAAGTCCCCCTAGGGTGGATAACGTGATGTCACAGGTAACAGGCTTCCCGCCCAGCTCTACATGTTGTCACTAAGTTATTATAACAAACAATGTTATTGGTGCTGAGGGAATCGCCCTTCCCCCGTTCCTGTTAAAAGCTGTGATGGTATCTAGCATTCCTACCCCTTGTAGACAGCATTCCACAATCTACCCGCTCTAACTGTAAAGAAGCTTTCCCTATTTCGGAGGATTAAGTTTGGTGACAGTTTATTTATATTGACCACGAGGGTATTTATACAAATTATTATTATTTATTACAGGGCCATATAATTCATGGCGCTTTGCATGGGACGGGGGTTTTACAAAATACGTACCAGTATACTAATCATAGACCATACAAGGCGCAGTCTGGTACAGGAGGAGAGAGGACCCTGCCCGCGAGGGCTCACAGTCTACAGGAGGAGAGAGGACCCTGCCCGCGAGGGCTCACAGTCTACAGGGGATTGGTGAGGAGACAGTAGATGAGGGCAGAGCTGATTGTGCGGCGATGTATCAGACGGAGGGTTACGGCAGCTGGTAGGCCTGTCGGACGAGGTACGAATGAGATCTCCTCTGAGACGTTTTTTCAAAAATTAAACATATCTTATTTTTCAACCTTATTTTAATACAGGCGGCCTCCATTCCTTGTAATAATCTTGTTGCCACCGGTTAACTGACCCTTCAAGTGATTTAGTGATTAGTGACAATATGATGGGATCACGGGATCTCACACCCCTGTTATACCCCTAATTTCATGCTGTAATTGAAAGAAGTGATCTATATTGGCCACAGATAGTTTTATCGAAATGTGAGAAGTATATTTCTGTACAGTTGCATGGTTTGATTGTTTTTCTAAAATTGCTTCTCTTTTGTAGTGAAGTAATTCTCATCCTTTTGTACTAGATTTTCCCTCTTTGGTTAATTACGTATGTTTTAATTGGTTTTCCTTACCGTAGGAACCGAAAATAAACAAGTGAGATGGGTAAACCGGCAAGGTTAGCTATTCGCAGAATAATTAGGCTCGCTAATATTTTCTGGACAATTACTTCCACATAAATATTCTAAAAGGTATAAATTCGCTTTTAGTTTTTGGGTGCGTTGCATGGATTGGGGATGCTGCCCCATTGGGGCTTACGGTCTGGATTCCTTACCTGTATGTTTATGGGGGTGTGGGAGGAGGCTAGAGTGCCCGGAGTAGACCCACGCAGTCACGGGGAGAACGTACAGGCTCCTTGCGGATGGTGTCCTTGGCGGGATTTGGGCCCAGGACCCCAGGGCTGCAGCTAGCCACTGAGCCACCGTGCCATGCCATAATAGTTTCAAGAGCAGGAACAGACAGATTTGTAGATGGAGTATTACGGCGTTGCAGGGCCAGCTGTTTGAGATCATTTGCGATTCAAAAGGTTTATATAGTTATATATATATATAAAAAAAAAAAAAAAAAAAAAATGCTCCTTATGCTGGGCCCGGGGGGGGGCATGGTCCATTAACCTACCTTTGATTGCGCCTTTCCCCCTATTATGGTTCCAGCTACACAAAAGGGGGGGGTGGACTGGGAAATAGGAGAATGACCAGTGGTCCGACGGTGCCGGTGGGTAAAAGCCTTAACCAACTACAGCCCTTTCCTCGAATAAGTAATCAGGCTGATTAGGTTTTTTGTGGCTTGGAACGCCTATGGGTCAATGCAGGGTTGAAGACGAAACAGGCATCTGGGTCCGGGTTAGCATCGGGCACCTTATTGCAATCCCAATCTCAGGTATTTTGGTAACTCAACCCACCAGCAGGATCCAGGTTTGGAGTTCTCAGCCAGATGGTGGGGTGTGTGGTGAAGTTAGGCCCATGATCCAGGCCTCCATTTTGCATGGACTTGACGGTTCTATGGTACGTTATTCAGCGGATGTTGCTCTGGTGGTTTATGTGCGTGACGATTTTACAAGCCACCCTCTTGTATTACACGCCCTGCAGTAGTCAGCGAATGTGCACCATTTTCGGTTGCAAGCAAACTGTTACGAGGACGGTCTTCCCAAATTTAAATTGTGGAACGGTACTGAAGCGATGAGGGTCTTGTGGGGTGAAAGGTATTGAAGGGTTGGATGATTATGGTAAGTGAGTGGAGCACAGTAGGCCTATTCTTTTTTAGCCGAAGATTGTTTTGTTTTTAAAAAAAAAAAAAAAAAAAAAAAAAAAAAGGGGTGGTTTGGATTGTTCGCCCCATTGCAAATCTATACATTGATATTTTGGATCTTTTTCTCCCACTCGGCGGGTGTCCCGACGTTGTCGGTTGTTTCTCTTAGGCGAGCGGGAGTATGGGACCAGTTTTTACCCATGACGACGGCACTTCATTTTAGCGTCACGTAGTTTGTCCTCCATTTTGTGGGCTGGTTTTTGGTTGGTAATGCGACGGTTACTCGTTCGTTATTTTTGGTGTTTGCCAGCCTGGTACCCGGCACGTACTCTCCCAGAGTTGGGGTGCTACAAGGCTTCAGGAGCCAGCATACATGAGCACAGTTTCAGTGGATCAGGTGACGACAATGGAAATGCATTATGAGGGACGACAGGTCGGAGTTGGTTTTCTTTTTTGAAATCGGGTTTTTATTTGACACGTAAGGAGATTCAGAACAGCGTACAGGGCTAATATAAAATGATATGATTGTGATTTGTTTATCCAAAAAAAAAAAAAAAAAAAAGTTTTGTCAGTACCACCTTGGAGAGAAGAGGTGTTTGACGGTTACGAGAATTCCCTGTTCTGACAGTGTTTTTGCCTTTCAGATCCAAGTCGGCCCAGTGATTGGGTCCGAGGTTACTTCCATGTATGTTGGCAGCGAGGAGAGCGGATCTTCGCCTCTTCGCCTTGGTGGTCGGTTCTTTGTTCCTGTTACAGTGAAAGTAATTGGAGAGGTTGCCGGGGCTTGGCTCAGCGGTGGGTTTATCGGAGGGGACCAAGATTGCGTGAGCTCTCTTTTTTACAATCGACTTGGTGATACACATAGGCTTCAAGTATCTGGTCCAAGGCCGTCTAGCTAGGCCTCTTACCCTTATCCGGTCAGAGAGGTACAAATTTCCCTGTTTTAGTGCAGAGTGTTACAACGATCCGGTCGAAGGTTACCCTCTGGCCCAGGGGGCTTGGAGCTATGGAAGAAGGTGATAAGGATCTCTCCTGGCGCATGGTCGATCGGGGCCTACCCAAGTTGTGCTGTTCATAAAGTGTTTGTATAAAAAAAAAAAAAAAAAAAAAAAAGGTTGGAGGTCTGGCACCGCCAGCTGGAAGGCAATATTTGGCTGTCCTTAAGCTCAGATGGGTACATCCCGAATGATGATGTTGTGGATATGGTGTTTGCGGAAATTCCTGGGACGGCGCAGGTATTTCAGTTTTTTGGGTGGGGTCGCAGCTTGCTGGCGCTGTGCTGCTCCTTGGCGGAAGGGGTAGGAAAAGTGGTGGTGAAATACCCGCGCCGGACGGCCGGATGGCGGTACATTTGCCTGAACCCCGTGATGTTGGCAAGTTAATGCCTGGTTAAAAGCTGCGACCAAATTTTATGCCAAAAGATGAGAGTGGTTTTTTCCCCATACCTCTCTCCAAAAATGGAAAATTCAAATAAAAGTATTTTAATTTATAAGAGAACGGTGTTGTGTCTTTCTAGGGGGGGAAAAATGGTGGTTGTTGGGTCCTGGCAGTCTGAGGGGCACTGCAGCCAGAAACTTGAGATGCTGCCCCCTGACTGCTGGCCCCTATGCATGTTTAAATAGAGTTCTCCCCCCTGGAAAGACACTGACCTGCCGCCCCCGCCTCCTGTGGTGTGACTGGCCTAAGCCCCGCCTCCTGGATACATATCACTGTGCTGCCCAGCTTCCAGCCTCTCGGCTGCAGGACCCGGACCTGTTTCCCACCCTCCCTCCCTTTTGTTTTCCAAGTTTGTTGGAGTTTACTGTGTTTTAAGTCGCAGCAGCGGAAGGGGTAGGAAAAGTGGTGGTGAAATACCCGCGCCGGACGGCCGGATGGCGGTACATTTGCCTGAACCCCGTGATGTTGGCAAGTTAATGCCTGGTTAAAAGCTGCGACCAAATTTTATGCCAAAAGATGAGAGTGGTTTTTTCCCCATACCTCTCTCCAAAAATGGAAAATTCAAATAAAAGTATTTTAATTTATAAGAGAACGGTGTTGTGTCTTTCTAGGGGGGGAAAAATGGTGGTTGTTGGGTCCTGGCAGTCTTGTGTGAAATATAATTGTTAAGCCCATATTGTTTTCATCTTATACGTGCCTCCGTTCCCATTAAGGGATAAAACATCAAATTGTTTTGAACTTTTTGTTGACCTTAGCTGCTACCCTGTTCAGAATTTTGTCCTCTCCCCTCACTACCACCCCCTGATACAAGTCAGATTTTTTCTTTTATGTAATAAAATAAAATGTTTTTAATCAGTGCAGTGAATCTAATTTCCAGACTTTTTAGCCTGGGATCTTCTTATTGGGTTTTTCTCTTATGAGTAAAATTAAAATACATGCTGTTAACTTGTTTTTTTATCAGGCCCATTCATATTAAAAGCAGCCTGCCCCCTGTCTTAGGGTACGTGCCCTCGATCAGTTTACATAGCTGCTTCCAAAATGCTGCGATGTACAGTACACGCAAAGTGGATGGAATTTCTAGACATCCCGCACCCACTGTGCTTGTTTTTTCCACAACAAACACTGACCTGCGGTGCGACTTCCCGAGCCACAGCATGTCAGTTGCTTGCTGCGGAATTGCAAGCGTTCTCTGCAGGGAGAACAGAAGAGAGAGACTGCAACTGCCCGAGCCCAGATCATGGGCACGAGCCGCTGCAGAGGAGACTTGTAGCCCAGCAGGTCAGGACCCGCCGCATCCAGGATGCAGCGGATCCTGATCGTGGGAACATACCCTTATGCTCAACTTTCGGCATCTTCATCTGTTTTCACTGACACTCCGGTCGGTCTTCGGCATTTTGTGACCTGCCAGCTGCACCAGAATTTCATGAAGTGCGCTGGAGGTCACTACTCAATACAAATCTATGAGAGCCTTGTTCTGGTCATAAGCCTTGACTGCTTATGATGAAACTTCTGATTTTCGGCCAGTCAGAAGCTACGGGCATAAGATCGCTCTGCAAAAAGGATGAAAACATCAGAGATCAGAGGGTAAATATAAAACAGGGGTTAGGGCACTTTGATGTAAAGCACCACTTCAGTGCTGAAAAAAAAAACTGGTGCTTTAATGGGTAAGCTACAAATTGGATAAAAATCCAACAGTTTTTTTTTTTTGTTATTACAGACCAATGATCTGCAAAAAGATAAAAGGACATGTGAAAACACTCAGATTGTAGAGAAAATAACTGTAATAAACATGAATACTTTGGGAGAGTACTGTAGTTATGGGCAGGGCCAGCGTCAGCACCTGGCGACCCGGGCAAGTGTCAGGGCCCTGGACCGCTGGGGGGCCCACTCGCCGTTAGCAGAGGTGGTGATGTACTCTACAGTATGGGGTCTTCCTTTTGCTACTGGGTTGACATAGATGACATGGGGATGGGGTTTATTAGACTCTTTCCCTAATTTATGGATATTTTTTGTAGAAAATAATTGGATACTAATTGGATCAGCCTTCCTAAAATGAACCTCTAGGGTTACTTTAATATTTGCATAGTTGAAACATAAAATAGAGTTGTAGTACTAGTCTACAAATGCCCAGCTCCAAAAAGCTGACTTCAATATCTTATAACTACAGGACAGGAAGCCAGCTGTTCAAATCAAATGCTTCCTCCAATAACAAAAATGACAACATGGCAGCGCACACTATGGGAAATATCTTCTTCCGCTTCAGATTTCTAGATGTATGCGGCAGGAAATATGCAGAGTGAAGAATCTGATTATGGCGACACATTGAGAATAGAACACAATGCATAATAAAAAAAGAAAAATGCTTGTATAATAAAGCAAAATAAACAGCGTACCAAAAATATTTAGAGGAATTGTCCAGCCTTACAGTATGTAATAAACCCTTAAATATGTAAGCCAATCAAAGCAAAAACAAGAATTCAGCCTGTAAAAGTAGGCAAGAATGTGAGGAACTGATACATTAAGTCCACTAATTGACCTAAAGTATATGTACCCTTTCCTAATTATACAGGTTTGAGTCATAACTATTGCAAACAAGTTCATACAATCATGCACAAAGTCATGCAAACTCCATAGACAAAACATTGATAGCACAATAGGTCAACTAACACTGTCCTACTAAACCATCTTTGCATAATGCGAGAGTGACAGACACAATCCATAGACCTTATAGCCTCGAAGAGTGTATTGTGCATATCCACTGATGCTTCACATTCTACCCAGCTACAAACTGCTTGGTCATAGCTACAAGAACTGTTTGTATGGAGCTTCATGAAATATGGTAGGTTTCCCTGTGTGAACTGTAGGATAACCATGTACAATGCCAAGAGGTTATTTTAAAACAAGGTGTAGATGATATAACGGAGCTGTTTTCCACGATTTGGCTCCCTTTTTCCTTTGGAGCCACATAGACATTCGTTGCTTCCACTTTGTGACCACAATTTGGGGAAAATCCTTTTCTGTTCCAGCATAACTCCAACAAACTGTATAAAGATATTTCATGAGTTTGATGTGGAGGAACTGCACAGAGGTGTAACCTCAACTCCAGCAAGCACCTCTTGGATGAACTTTAACACTAATTACGAGACAGAACTTCTCAGTCAACAGGTCACAAATTCTGACATACCTCAAAACGTGTGCAAAGCCTTCCACTAAGGGCTGTTATAGCTGTAACCGAGCCATACTATGTGATGATACTACTGGTTTTGGAATGAGATGTCCAACAAGCTTACATATCTGTGATGGCCCGATGTCTACCTACTTTTGGCCATATACAGTGGGGGGGAAAAAGTATTTAGTCAGCCACCAATTGTGCAAGTTTTCCCACTTAAAAAGATGAGAGAGGCCTGTAATTGACATCATAGGTAGACCACAACTATGAGAGTTAAAATGATAAAACAAATCCAGAAAATCACCGCGTCTGATTTAGCAAGATTTTTTTTGCAAATTATGGTGGAAAATAAGTATTTAGTCATCTAAAACATGCAAGATTTCTGGCTCTCACAGACCTGTAACTTCTTCTTTAAGAGACTCCTCTGTCCTCCACTCATTACAGCAATTACTGTCTCAAGAGGTGGATGATGATGAGTGACAACAACAAGTAATGTTAAATCAACAAGTCAGGAGGAGTACCACAGTTTGGCAATGAAAGACGAGTTGGTGGATGATGGAGTTAGGGATTCAACCTGACATACAGAGTGAGCACAGTAGCGCAGAGGGGGAGAGGTCCACAGCACTGCAACACGCAGAAGAGATAGCGGGGTGGCCAGAGGGAGAAGGCGGGCAACTGTTCCACAGAGCAAGCACTCACAGCCAGGACAATCCCAGGGCGAGGGTTAAGTGTCCCAAATTTGGCTCTTCTTTATAGTAAGTACAGAAGACAAGAAAATGGTTATTTACAACCTGTTCCACACCAAGATAAGCAGGGGCCAGACCATTACCAGCCTGACCCCCACAATCATGCTCAGGCCAGGCACATGTTAGCCAATCACCCGTCTAGATAGGCTGAATGCCTGGGTCCACAATCAGTGTTTATAGGTTACATCACTGCCTTTTCCCCTATGCTATGTGCTTAGTAATCCCCTGTCCAGAACACAGGCATGGATGCCTTACGCCTTGCATCTGTCATTGCACATTCGCAAGCACAATCAGCAGCTATGTTTACTTCCGTGTTCCAGCACAGTGTTCAGCTGTCTCTACCACAGGCCTTGGAATGCAAGTGGAAATGCCCAGACATCCACCCACGGGCTCAAACCACCATCCCCGTGATTCCTCTGTGCTGTACAGCTATTGAGTAACCAAGCTTGACACTTGGCATGAACTGTTCCTGTACACCTTAAAGGTGCTGACCTGCCCTGCCGCTAGTGTTTTGTCTGAAAGAGTTTTTAGTGCTGAAGGAGGCATAATTGTGACGCCCTGGACTATTCAGGTTGTCACAGGGTTCTGCACAATCTGACCTCCCCGTGCAGGGCTCAAACCCCCATGGTTCTGGGAACCTAATGTGGCGCCCCTGAGGCTTCCGTCGCCACAGGTCATTGCACCCCATCCAGTGGTGTGATGCCCCATTCTGAGAGAGGAAGAGAGTGAACTCCGGTCCCCTGGTAAATCCACACTACACCCATTGCTAGGAACACACTGGGACCAGGGAAAGTGGCAGACAACCCTCCCATGCTGCATGCTGGGAGGGGTCATAAGACCCATCCCTGCTCCTATAGGGTAGAACAGGGCAACTGGGGAGGTGGGAGGAGCCATCTGAGAGCAGACACAGAGAGGAAGGTCAAGTTTAGTCAGTTTACCTCAGGGAGGGAGAGAGTGAGGAGCCAGCATGTAGTTGGAGAAGAAGAACGAGAGAAAGGAGGGAGGAGGAGGCCTGCTGGAGGCAGGCAAGGAGGAGAAAAGAAAGAAAGAAAGAAAAGAAAGAAGGAAAGAAAGGCTCCAAGTCAGTCAGGAGCAGAGAAACAGAAGGAGACGCTTCCTGGTGAAGATCCTGGGACCCAGAGGTCCAGGTGACACCACGTAGAAGGCAGAAGGAGTCGCAGGGCCACGGGTAGTCTGTATAGCTGTCGGGGCAGTTTAGAGCTATGGTGGCCTGTTCCACAAGAACATCGGTGGAGTGATCAAGCTGCGACAGGGGACGGTCCCTAGAGACTGGAGGAGTGCAAAGATCATCTCCAAACAGTAAAAACCGAGGCCCAGGGAACGTTGTAGACTCCCAGGGCCAGAACCCATAGCAGACCTTTCAGAAAAGGGGTAATCAGCCGACAGGTGACCCCCCCAGCCTGGAGGCTGTAGTGGAGGCCAAGCCAGGTTTATCCTATCAAAGGCAAGGCTAAGGAAGACAGCTGAAGAAAGAGACACTAAGAGAAGGGTACCGGCTTTCACTCTCAGAATCACCCAGAAACGGCGGAGGTCCCTGACGGTGGTCCCAGCAGTCCAAGGGTCCCTACAGTACTGTGACAAGAAGTGTGAGTAAAGAACTTGAACTGCACCCTTGGAGTGATCTCTGTTATTTCAGCTGCATAGACATTCACAAGCACCAACTGTGCCATGGGCATTGCTCCACCTGTGGGGAGCAGAACCACCAGTGCTGCCACAACATCATCCCGGAGGCCTCACACAGCAGCGGCGGCTTAATAGCCGCATACCACAGGTGGCGTCACGAACACAACCATTATTCAGCTAGCCACATATTTTACTGACACCCACCAGGGCCACGGAGCCGGGCCCAGCCACCACTGACTACCACCGGACTAGTCCGGCCCGGCACCGGGTGTCCCATAGCCCTGGGGTGGGCGAGTCAACTTTGGCGTCACGAACAGGATTTCGTGCCCGGTCTCACCGGGTACTGTGCGCCTGAAGAATTGCGCTTAAAAGACTGTGTTACTGCGTGTTTCACTGTGAAAATTGCCGCCATTAGCGCTACAGAGAGCGGGAAGAAGGGGGGCGTGCCAGAAGAAAGGGCGCGAAGAGAAGCCCCGCCCCCTTGTCCAAGAAAAGAGCGCGAAGCAGTGCCCGCCATAGAAGGTGGGGGAAGAAGTGGCGACTGAGATAAGCTGGCCGGCTGGCAGAAAGAGTCTAAATTGCAGACCAGCAGATAAAGAAAATGTACCTTATCGCAAACGGAGTGATGCCGGTCGTGATGGGCTGGGCGCCAGTCTGGCGCCAGATGCTAGTGCAGCCTCCGGCCCCGCCTCCAAGAAGGGAAAGGGTGCAGCCGAGTGGCATGGTCGAGCACCCGAGCAGTGTTCCAGTCAGCATTCCCCAGGTCGGTAGCATGGCGGAGGAGCTGCAGCAAGGTGCACCAGGGACCGGAAGAGAGGATCCTGAGCTGAACTTGCTCCGGGAAGAAATGCGAGTCCTGGCCCGGAGGCTGAGCAGCGTGGAAGTAGAAGCGGACCGGCAGAAAGAAACGCCGAGGGTACCGGAGGATCTGGAGCGGTGGATGGATGCCGCGGAGCGGAAGCAGGGTGAGCAACCAGAAACCCCGACCAGTCCGGACCCAGGGTCCCGCCACGTGCCCCCGCTTAGCCCCTTCACCGACCCCCTGGCCTTCCCAGCCTACCCGGCGGACGCCCGGTGGGGCACCGGAGGCCTGCCTGAGACCCCCACAGACGGAGCTTGGGGAGGGGTGGATCCTGAACAGCTAGCGGGTCCCCTGCCGAGTCCCCCTGTGAGCCTCCTGGGAATGGCATCCCCGGGAGTGAATTGGGACGCAGCGCCCATTGAAAGTAGGGGGCTGCAGCGGCCGCTGCTCCCCAAGGAGACTCCCCTGGCCAGCGAGTTAACATGCCGGAGGCTGGTGATAGAGTACCAG
This sequence comes from Anomaloglossus baeobatrachus, assembly GCF_048569485.1. Classification (NCBI taxonomy): domain Eukaryota; kingdom Metazoa; phylum Chordata; class Amphibia; order Anura; family Aromobatidae; genus Anomaloglossus; species Anomaloglossus baeobatrachus. Next base: position 582,122,994 of record NC_134355.1, read on the forward strand.
AGGGAGCGGGAACTCCGGGAGGAGAAACGCAGGGCCAGAGAAGCCGCTAATCTGGCCTCCAAAGAAGAGGTCAGGAAGGCCCTGAAAGGATCCGAGGGCCCAGTGCGACGGGGCCTAGTAGTGGACTTCCGACAAGCTGGTGGCTGGGGCTTCATCAGGGAGCCCGGCCTGGGCAAGGACGTGTTTGTGGCCCGAAGAGACATCGAGGAGCACCTGCCCAGAGGCCACCCAGGGAGAGATGCGAAGCTGGGTGATGTGGTCGAGTACACACGGCTGATGGGGAACCGTGGGTGGTATGCGCTGCATGTGCGAATCCTTAAGGAAGAAGAGGTCCCAGAAGAACCAGAGTGGCGCCGCACGATGCAAGCACGCAGCCTCTCCCCTAGCAGCAGCACTACCTCAAGGCAGACCCAGGCCACAGAACTGAGCAGAGGTCCTGCGACAGCCACTCAGGAGACGCAGACCAGGATCTCCATGGCCTACATGCTGCCCAGGGCCCTGCCAAAGACGGACCCCAGCAATGAAGAGTAAAGAAGTAAGAAGCAGCTGAACTGTAAATAGCCCCTGTCTGCCCCTCATTCTTTTTGAAGATGTCCCTTGTGTCTTACCCCAATGTTCTTTTCGAAGATGACACCCTTTCCTGCTGTACTGCCCCTCATGCTTTTTGAAGATGTCACCCCCCATGTTTATGTGTACCGGGCCACTGAACTGGAACGTGGGCCCCGGTGAATGTGATGTCTTATGTGTCCTGTGTAACCAGGCCACTGGACTTAGTGGCTTGTTGAGTATTTGCCCCATTGTTGTTGTTTGAAAAGAAACGAACTGCCAGGCTACTGGACTTGTTGTAGCCAAGAAATGTATATAGTTGCACCCGTTGTGCCCCCTACCAGAATTATGGGGGATGTGCCCAAACCGTGCAATGAACTGGAAGTGCACACATAGTTTCTTTATAAGAAGTTTGCAACGTTTAAGTACCTATGCCTCCCATAAAGGGAAGAAATGTTTTATTGTTTTATGTTGTTCATAACAAAAATGTTTTGCAGTTCTTCCACATGTTTTTGTTGTTTTTCAGCCCGAGGACGTGCTGGGATTTGCTGTGGGGGAGTGTGGCGCCCCTGAGGCTTCCGTCGCCACAGGTCATTGCACCCCATCCAGTGGTGTGATGCCCCATTCTGAGAGAGGAAGAGAGTGAACTCCGGTCCCCTGGTAAATCCACACTACACCCATTGCTAGGAACACACTGGGACCAGGGAAAGTGGCAGACAACCCTCCCATGCTGCATGCTGGGAGGGGTCATAAGACCCATCCCTGCTCCTATAGGGTAGAACAGGGCAACTGGGGAGGTGGGAGGAGCCATCTGAGAGCAGACACAGAGAGGAAGGTCAAGTTTAGTCAGTTTACCTCAGGGAGGGAGAGAGTGAGGAGCCAGCATGTAGTTGGAGAAGAAGAACGAGAGAAAGGAGGGAGGAGGAGGCCTGCTGGAGGCAGGCAAGGAGGAGAAAAGAAAGAAAGAAAGAAAAGAAAGAAGGAAAGAAAGGCTCCAAGTCAGTCAGGAGCAGAGAAACAGAAGGAGACGCTTCCTGGTGAAGATCCTGGGACCCAGAGGTCCAGGTGACACCACGTAGAAGGCAGAAGGAGTCGCAGGGCCACGGGTAGTCTGTATAGCTGTCGGGGCAGTTTAGAGCTATGGTGGCCTGTTCCACAAGAACATCGGTGGAGTGATCAAGCTGCGACAGGGGACGGTCCCTAGAGACTGGAGGAGTGCAAAGATCATCTCCAAACAGTAAAAACCGAGGCCCAGGGAACGTTGTAGACTCCCAGGGCCAGAACCCATAGCAGACCTTTCAGAAAAGGGGTAATCAGCCGACAGGTGACCCCCCAGCCTGGAGGCTGTAGTGGAGGCCAAGCCAGGTTTATCCTATCAAAGGCAAGGCTAAGGAAGACAGCTGAAGAAAGAGACACTAAGAGAAGGGTACCGGCTTTCACTCTCAGAATCACCCAGAAACGGCGGAGGTCCCTGACGGTGGTCCCAGCAGTCCAAGGGTCCCTACAGTACTGTGACAAGAAGTGTGAGTAAAGAACTTGAACTGCACCCTTGGAGTGATCTCTGTTATTTCAGCTGCATAGACATTCACAAGCACCAACTGTGCCCCGGGCATTGCTCCACCTGTGGGGAGCAGAACCACCAGTGCTGCCACAACATCATCCCGGAGGCCTCACACAGCAGCGGCGGCTTAATAGCCGCATACCACAGGTGGCGTCACGAACACAACCATTATTCAGCAAGCGACATATTCTACTGGCACCCACCAGGGCCACGGAGCCGGGCCCCGCCACCACTGACAACCACCGGACTAGTCCGGCCCGGCACCGGGTGTCCCATAGCCCTGGGGTGGGCGAGTCACTAACCTGCAGTACTGCCTCCACCAGCATTCTCAAATCCTAGATATACCTTGCACCACACCCTGTCAGGCACACCAGTGGGCTGCTTAAGCTGGAATAAGACCGCCCACCTAGGGGTCAGGTACGGAGGTGGCAGGTGTCAAGTCAGAGCAGTGGTAGCCCTTGAGCTGTGAGGAGCTCTAAGGAAGCTGGGAGTTGTAGTTCTCAGGGGAGAATCAAACTAGGTCGCAGACAGTGATCTGGACCTAGAGGAGTTGGATCCCTGGTCGCAGGGGATTGAGGCTAGGTGCCTGGGACCTGTCTTGGAGGATGGTCAGCAGCCTGGGCCTAATCACCGGTCTGGAACCGAAGGCACGACGGGGTACACGGACCCTAGGTCGGGGAGAAGCTTCAGGCGACCCGGCAATTAACCTACGGAGAACAGGACCTTTATGGACTGTTCCCACAAAGCTCAGAGATCGGGGGCACTAGCGCAACGAGGGGGATAGGGCTTTCCAAACAAGCGGCCCACTGAAATCCCAAGCGTGAGCTCCTGAGAGGAGGCTCCTTCACTCAGCCGTAGTGGGGAGTGGGGCCCGGAAAGATCCAAGCTGACAGGCCACAAAGGACACTTTAAATTCTGGGCCAGGAGGCAGGTCACAGACCACCAGGCAGTGCTGCAGGGAATAGGACCCGGACGAGTTCCCCTCAAGAGACAGCGGCAGTCAGAGACTTGGTTTACCCTGTTGTCAGCGTCTGCTTTATTGCTGAGTGAGTACCCAATTAACCCCTGCAACCAGCGAGCCTGCGCTCCCCCTGTATCCCATAGCACCATCCAGACTCCCGGGGCCTTCCCCTACCTGTGGAATGTAACATCATCTTGCTGCCCCACTCCATCACCGCGGATACTCCCGACAGCAGCGGCGGTACTCCCAATTACCGTACACCACGGGTGGCATCACGAACTATATCTCCCCTGTAAACACCCCCTTCTTCATTTTTGAGTGTGGCCCCTAGCCCCAGGGTCCTGACACCCTCGAGCCACGAGTAATCACCACCTCCGGATCCGAGCGGTTCGAGCGCTGCAGGGGCGGCACATAATAACCAATAGACACATCCACCAGTCAACTGAAATGCTGACAGACTGACTCTTATCAAAATGAACAAAGCGTGGATTAGCCCAGACTTCTCAACCCAACCGGCTGACTGCAGCCAAACCTAAAGGCAATTGTAATGTTCCTTTTAATGAGGTGTATTCCCATTCAATGCTTCCCAGGGTATAGAGTCCTTGTTGTCTTCTTTTTTGTGTCTTCCTCCTCTGCCATATCAACAGAGTCATGATCATGATGTGACTCTCACTCTTAATTTTCAAAGGGTTTGTGTTATGCCCCAATACATAATTTTTAGAGGCCTACCTCAAATAATCTCTTTTTTTATATATATATATATCTCTATATATGTATATATATATACATATACTATATATATAAATATATGTATACACACCCCTAGAGGTAAATGTTCTTCAGCCATAGCACTTATTGCATCTGCTTTACCTGTGTACTAGCCCACTCCTACAAAGTGGTAACAAAATGTTTTCTGAAGCCCTCCTCTACGTCTCTTCCAGGGCATATCGGAGTGCCTCTCTATCATTTTTGGCAGCTCTTGCACATACTGCATAACCTTTACCGGTCTAGGAGTCCCACTACTTATTGGGAAAAATGTTTCTGAGGCCCTTCTCCATGTCCCTTCCAGGGTGTATTGGAGTGCATCGTTATAATTTTTGGTATCCCTTTTGTATAGTGCCCTTTAACAGTCTAGGAGTCCCACTCCTTCCAAATGGGGAAAAAAATGCTTTCTGAGGCCTTCCTCTATGTCTCTTCCAAGATGTACTGCAATGTCTCCTTGTAATTTTAGCTAGGCCTCGCACTCAGAGCATAGGCTTTGCCAGTTTAGGAGTCAGAATGATTTTAAAATTGTACAACAATTGAATCTTAGGGGTACTTTGCACACTACGACATCGCAAGCTGATTGTAGCGATGCCGAGCGCGATAGTCCCTGCCCCCGTCGCACATGCGATATCTTGTGATAGCTGCCGTAGCGAACATTATCGCTACGGCAGCTTCACACGCACTTACCTGCCGTGCGGCGTCACAGCGACGTCACACGGCAGGTGGCCAATAGAAGTAGAGGGGCAGAGATGAGCGGGACGTAAACATAGCCGAGACACAGGTAAGGAGATGTTCCTCGCTCCTACGGCTTCATACACAGCGATGTGTGCTGCCGCAGGATCGAGGAACAACATCGTACCTATTGCTGCAGCGACATTATGGAAGTGCCCGACACTACACCGATCATACAATTTCAATACTTTTGCGCTCGTTAATCGTAGAAAAAAGGTTTCACATACTCCGATGTCGACAACGACGCCGGATGTGCGTCACTTTCGATTTGACCCCAAACGACATCGCAGCTGCGATGTCGTAGTGTGCAAAGTACCCCTTAAGGCCACTTTACACACAGAGATAAATCTGCGGCAGATCTCTGGTTGCAGTGAAATTGTGGACAATCAGTGCCAGGTTTGTGGCTGTGTACAAATGGAACAATATGTCCATGATTTCACTACAACCACAGATCTGCCAAAGATTTATCTCTGTGTGTAAAGTGGCCTTTAGTCCCTCCTCTATATCTGTTCCAGTGTGTACTGCAATGCCTTCTTGTAATTTTTGCTAGGCAATGCACTGACTACACAAGCTTTCCCAGTTTCAGAGTCAGAATATTTTAAAATGTACCAGAATTGAATCAGAGTCACTCTTTTATTCTTCTATGTCTCTTGCTGACTGTATTGCCATCCCTCCTTTTCATTTTAGATAGGTCTCTCACTGCGTGAACAGACTTTAACAGTTTGGTAGTCAGATTGTTTTTAAAATGGAACCAGAATTGAATCAGAGTCCCTCCTTAATGTCTCTTGCTGGTTGAATTGCAGTCCCTCCTTGTACTTTATGGCAGCTCTTGCACATAGTACATGGGCTCTACTAGTGGGTCCCTCTTCTATGTGTCTTCCAGGTACATTGCAGTCCCTCCTTTATAAAAAAAAAAAAATGGATGTGTCTGACCCTGTCACACACGCCACATGCCCAGATAAGGTACTAAAAGGTTAAAACTACATTTACCAGTGAATGTTTTTATAACCATTGAAAGCAATGAAAAAGTATAAAAATGGAGCAAAAACGCTACGTGTGAACTTAGCATGAGGGGTAGGGGAGGTATTTTTTTCCTCTTCTTTATTTGCCTTATATACAAGTTATTATATAGGAAAGAATGTTTCCTGAGATTTTTTTCCTGGAAAATTCATTTTATGCTTGGTTTTGTATGTCATATTGTCAGTGGTATATTACTCTGACAACACTGTTCCCAGCAGCGACATGGGAGTCAAAGATGCTTCCAGGCGTCTTCCCCATGCTGTTCCCATTCTATTTGAGTGCGGTTACCATTCACGCCAGCGATTTTAATGCCCCCCCCCATCTCCAAAAACTCCTAGGAGGGTCTTACACAAAAATACTCAAGTTTCCCATTGACCTCCATTATACTTGTTATTCAAGACGAGCACCCAAGCCTTCCAATTTGCTTGATTCGTGTACTGAACACCCGACGCATTTTAGTGCTCTCTTACCACCAGCATTATTACTTTCTTACCCGCCTATTCCCTTTTGTTCTAGAAGCTCCATTCATGAACAAAACAGTCCAGATAACAAACCATAGCTCACTACCTCTATGTGGCTCTAGGGAATAACATTCATATCGCATTCCACTCGGACAAATATTACTCTATGTGTCAGCACTAGTGATGAGCCACCCCCTTAGTGTTCGAGTTCGGTTCGGTTCGTCGAATGGCGGGTGTGTTCATCGAACGTTCGACGAACACCTTCGAACCCCATTGAAAACAATGGCAGGCAAACACAAACACATACAAACACATTATACATATACACATACAGTTAATAAACATTGCCATTATACTTACAGGTCCCCGCGACGCGTCCTGCAGACTCTGTCTCCCGCCACTTCTCCTTCCGATCATCGCTGTGCCCTCCCGGTAACCAGCACTGATGATAGGACCTTTCTTTCCGTGATGTCATAGCATGTGACCAGTCACGTGTGTATTATTTCATTGGCTACAGACTGGTCACATGGCTATGACGTCATGCTAGGTCTTGTCAGTGCAACTCTCCGGTACACGGTGCTTGATCGAGCATCTCCGTTTACCGGCGAGATGCTTGGGCACATTCTTGGCTCCCCGTTCCTGCATGTCGGCGCTCTTTACAGAGTCAGCCCACATGCAGGGACTGGATGCCACAGCCGGTGAATAGCGGCGCCGGGAATCAGGTGATCGGAGATCACTGTTGCTATAGTAACCCACAGCCTCTGCTCATTCACTGAGTGATTACACTGCACAGGGAGCAGCAGCGTTCTTCCTACCATGCAGTGCTGTCTGATATAGCAGAGCTGCATGGGTTAAAGAAGAAAAAAGACAGAACAGGATCGTGGAGGGGTGAGAGGGAGTAATAACGTGGAGTCTCTAAGTGTGTCTGTATATTTATTTCTATTAAAGTATTTTTTCTCTGTGTGGTGTCTTTTTTTAACCCTTTATTGGAGATTCTTAATGGCCGGGTCAAATTTGCCTGACATTAAGAATCTCTGGCTTAATACTAGCTAGTAAAACAAAGCTAGTATTAACCCCTTATTACCCAGCGAGCCACCCGGCATCAGGGCCACTGAAAGAGTTGGACACAGCGCCAGAAGATGGCGCTTCTATGAAAGCGCCATTTTCTGGGGCGGCTGCGGACTGGAATTCGCAGAGGAGGGGCCCAGAAAGCTCGGGCCAACCTGTGCTACGGATTCCAATCCCCAGCTGCCTAGTTGTACCTGGCTGGACACAAAAATGGGGCGAAGCCCACGTCGGTTTTTTTTTTTTAATTATTTCATGAAATTCATGAAATAATTAAAAAAAGGGCTTGTATTGTAATTCTTTACTAATTGGCCTCCCTGTTACTAAACTCTCCTCTCTCCAATCCATTCTGAATTCCGCAGCCATGATCATTTTCCTCTGCAACTGCTTCACTGATGCCTCTGCTCTTTGCCAGTCATTGCACTGGTTGCCTATCCGCTACAGAATCCAACATAAACTTATCACTCTCACTCCCAAAGCTCTCCACGGTTCCGCACCCCCCTACATCTCCTCCCTCATCTCTGTCTATCACCCCACCCGTGCCCTCCGCTCTGCTAATGACCTAAGACTGACATCCTCAACAATTCGAACCTCTCACTCCCGTCTTCAAGATTTCTCATGAGCTGCGCCTATGCTCTGGAACACACTACCAAGAGCAATCCGATTAATTCCCAACATCCACATCTTTAAGCGGGCCCTAAAAACTAATTTCTTTAGACTAGCCTATCACCTCACTGCCCTGATCTAATCTATTCCCTTTCTGCCCTTCCCAAAAATTTACTTCCAATTCCTGTCCCCTGTACCTGTATAAATTCTGGCCAATGACGGGTTCATGCAGCTGCTTTTGAACCCCCTATTAAATCGATGGCTGGACCATATATGACAAGCTTTTCTCCCATTCACCTTTTGTGCCTCCCCTATTTCCTCATAGACTGTAAGCTTATGAGCAGGGTCATCACTCCTCCTGGTATCTTAATTTTGCTATTTTGTATTGTCTCATATTGTCTGTACATGTCCCCTCTGAATTGTAAAGCGCTGCGGAATATGTTGGCGCTATAGAAATAAAAATTATTATTATTGTAGAGAGGAGAGAGAGAGAGAAGAGAGAGAAGAGAGAGAGACACGCAGGCACCACCGCACCCATCATCATCATCGCACACACCCCGGTACTACCGCACCCATCATCATCCCCGCACACACCCTGGCACTACCGCATCCATCATCATCACCACACACACCGCGGCACTACCGCAGTCATCATCATCACCGCACACACGCAGGCACTACTGCACTCATCATCATCACCGCACACACCGCGGCACTACCGCATTCATCATGATCCTCGCACACACGCAAGCACTACCTGAGTGAAGTCTCTGGCGATAGCGCGGCTCACTTCAGTTGCTGCGTGGAGCTGACACAGAGCGGTCGTGTTCTACTGCGCTCCCTGTCAGCTTCATGTAGCACAGCTGAAAGCGTCATGTAGATTACATCGGACCTGGTGGGGTATTTGGGGATTAATAAAGTGGTAAATGAGGGGGGGGGGTTTGTCTTTTATTCCAAATAAAGGATTTTTCGGGTGTATGTGTTTTTTTACTTTCAGTTACAGGTTAATCATGGAAGGTATCTCGGGGGGACGCCTGCCATGATTAACCTTGGACTTTTAACTCCTTTATTACCCCGATTGCCACCGCACCAGGGCAATTCGAGATGAGCCAGGTAGAATCCCGAGACTGTCGCATCTAATGGATGCGGAAATTCCGGGCGGCTGCTGGCTGATATTGTTAGGGTGGTGGGCTCCACATAACGTGGCGCTCCCCATCCAGACAATACCAGCCTCCAGCCGTGTGGCTTTATCTTGGCTGGTATCAAAATTGGGGGGGACCGCAGGTTGTTTTTTTAAATTATTTATTTATTTTACTGCACGATATAGACCCACCCACTGGCGGCTGTGATTGGTTGCAGTGAGACAGCTGTCACTCAGAGTGGGAGTGTGTCTGACTGCAACCAATCATGGGCGCCGGTGGGTGGGGAAAGCAAAGAATACCAGATTGAATAATGAGCGTCAGCCATTTTCAAAAGAGGAAAAGCCGCCGGAGCTTTGTGACAGCCGTGCAGCTGATCTGTGAGTAGGAAAGAGAGAGGGATTGTGCTGAGGACGCAGGATGCCTGCAAATATGCAACATGCGCTGTGACAAACCACACTTTTGGTGATCGAACCGTTATTGAATGGTAACCTGAACGGTCAAACGTGAAGCAAATCGTTCAAGTTCGTCAAACGACTCGAACACCGCCAAAAACCACTCGAATTTGAAATTGGCAAACAGTTCGCTTCGAACATCGCTCATCTCTAGTCAGCACCCATGAGCGATTATTTTCTCAGCCCTAATCGGACCAAGAAAACAGTCACAGCATGCTGCGGGTGTAATGCGATCCTTGTTTCTCTTGCACTCATTCAAGTCTATGGGGTGAGAGAAAAATCGCACTGCACTCGCAAGTACACCGTTGTACCGCGAGTGCAGGGTGAGAATGGCAATAGCCAGCAATGGAAGAGAGAGGGAGATAAATCCCTCCCTCTCCTCCGCTGCACCGGCCGGCCCTCCCTGCAGCTGTGGTCCGATTGCATGATTGGACCTCAATCGCAAGGACACTCACATGACACTCGGCTCCCGCTGTGCTGCAAGCGCGAGCCGAGTGTCATGCGACTGAGACACCCCCACGGGACCCCCAGGGATAGGAGTAGCTCGATCCGTTCCCTGTGCACCCATCGCTGAGCCAGTGGTTGTGCAGTCGTGGCCTGGCCTGGTTCAGTGGCCCCGTGGTGCGCAATAAGAAGGGATTAATTTAAAGGGGATAGTCCGACTACGCTAGCTCCCCCGAGCTTTGGCGCCCCAGAGCAGTTTGGCCCGAGCCGCTCGGATCCGGGTCTCTGTACCCTGGGGGAGGCTCGGTGGAACAAAAGAAAATAAAGATAAAATAAAGGGAGTCCAGTCACTAAGTGCAGTTGAACAGGTTTACTTACAGCCTGGGAAAAGCTGCCTTGGAACGTGCCAGGACCAGGTGTGCCGTCCTCCTGGAGTCTGCACCAGTTTAACCTGGGGACCACTTTCCCCACCTTGCACTTGTGTCAGTCTTTGGAACTCCTCACCAGCCTAGAGCTTCTGGAGGGCCTCCTGGTATCCCGTCGTAACGCTAGCGACATGAGCTATTTAAGGGGTATTCCCCGGCTCCCTCTTTGTCGCTTAGCACAGACCCTTTGTGGTTGGCTGATGCACCGTGAAAGTCCACCTGCCTGCAGAATTAACAGGATACTTAAAGACTGTCCTGTCCTGGGAGATCTGCACCCCTTGCGTGCTGAGCTTCAGTGAAGTGCTGGGTGTCTTGTCCCTGGGGTTCCTCTTGTCTCAGGAACTCATCCACTCGCTTCCCCTGAGTTCCTCCTTTTAGTGGCCAGTCAGACTCCTCTGTTCCCTAACAGCTTTTTTTCCTCCTCACACACACCGTGCGGTCTTCTCAACTTCTCTCCTTCAGACCCCGACTCCTTGTTCTCCTCTTTCCTACCCCTCACTCTTCACTTGCTCCTCTCACCGGTTTAGGTCTCTCCCCCCAGTTGGCTGCCTGTCATCTGCAGTGCCGAGCCCTGTCATCTGGTACTGAGGGAGTCTCCCATCCCGTGTGTGAGCTGTGTTTATGCCCTGGTGGGCTAGTGTATGTGTGGACTGGTACAGATACACAGCATTCGGGCTGTTATAGAGTCGTTACCTTTTTTTGACACCTGGTTTACCGCAGGGGCATCACACGAGGATCGCAGTAATCCCCGTGTGGCCCCGGCCTTACCCCTTTGCTATTGACCCTTGGCTAACCTGAACTACACCATACTTACTAACATCAGCATTGGTAAAATAGGAATGTGTAAGTTTTCTCCACCCCCAGGAGCAAAGATGGAACACACACAAAACAAATGGACAAGAATGTCCACTTTTAGGAAAGATTTAAATACTTTTTTTTTGCATTTTTAAAGACCAATAGGGGATGAAAAAAAAAAAGAGGAGTGAAATCAACAGGTGCCTATATCCCATAAGCATTCAATGATCAGTGGATTAGAATCTTTAATTCAAGTGCAATTAAAGACAACACATTTTGTAGATGAACCATCTCCGTCAGTTATGTACTGTATAGCCAGTATAACTTGTTTCTTTTACATGTTGCTCTATGAACTGTTGTTTCCTTTCTGTATATACCTTTCCTGAATGAAGATTTTGTGAACAGTGAGGAATTGTACTAACTCTGAAACGCGTTGTTTTCATGTCTCTGGAATAAATCTTTCACCATTTTCATGAATCCTCTCTGGTGGTACCCGGACCTCAACACTTGAAAATCTTCATTCAGTGCATTATTTCTTTCCACCCATGGGTGTGATTGGAGCTGTCGGAGCAGCAGCTTTCAAACATAAGTCAGCCTAATACAGAGCTTGGGCTGGTAGTAACTAATTCAGGTAAGCGGTAATAACATTCCTCCAATTACTATTATTATTATAGCGTCATTCATTCGATGGCACTTTACATGTGAAAAAGGGGTATACATAGACAAGTACAATAATCATGAACAATACAAGGCACAGACTGACCTCACAGGAGGAGAGAGGACCCTGCCTGTGATGGCTCACTGTCTACATGGGATGGGTGAGAATACAGTATGTGAGGGTAGAGCTAGCCGAGCAGTGGTATAGTGAACTGAGGGTTACTGCAGGTTGTAGGCTTGTCTGAATAGGTGGGACTTCAGGTTCCTTTTGAAGCTTTCCACAGTAGGCGACAGTCTGATATGTTGAGGTAGAGAGTTCCAGAGTATGGGGGAGGCACGGGAGAAATCTTTTATGCGATTGTGGGAAGAGGAGATAAGACGGGAATAGAAAAGGAGATCAGAGGTTGCATGCAGGTAGGTACTGGGAAACTATATCACAGATATATGTAGGAGACAGGTTGTGGATGACTTTGTATTAATGGTTAGTGTTTTGAAACAGAGTCTTTGAGTAATGGGGTGCCAGTGAAGAGATTGGCAGAGTGGAGAAGCTGGGGAATAGCGAGGGGGAAGGTGGATTAGTTGGGCAGCAAAGTTTACGATAGACTGTAGGGGTGCGAGAGTGTTAGAAGGCAGGCCAGAGAGCAGGAGTTTGCAGTAGTTGAGCCAGGAGATAATAAGGGCATGCACTAGTGTTTTTGCAGATCCTTGATCAATGAATTGGAGTCAGCAGGAGGTGGAAAGGGTTTGGATATGTGGCTTGAAGGAAAGAGCAGGGTTAAGGGTTATTCCAGGCAGCGAGCATGTGGGACTGGGGAGAGTGAGGAGTTAGCAGCCATCCACTTTGATGGATAGGGCAGGTGGGGTGGTAGAGTGAGGTGGGGGAAAGATGACGAATTCTGTGTTGTCCATGTTCAGTTTTAGAAATTGAGCAGAAAAGAAGGATGAAATAGTAGACAGATATTGTGGGATTCTGGTTAGTAAGGAGGTGATCTGTGTATCATCAGCATAAAGATGATACTGGAAGCTGTGGGACTCTATGAGCTGTCCCAGGCCGAAGGTGTAGATGGAGAACAGCAGGGGTCCTAGAACTGAACCTTGGGGGACAACAACAGATAGGGGGTGGGATGAGGAGGTAGTGTAAGAGAGGGAGATGCTGAAAGTCTGGTTCATTAGATATGAAGTGATCCAGGATAGCGCCATGTCTGTAAATTGGATGTTTTAATATACCGGATTGTTTGTGCTGCGCTCCTCATTCCTCTTCTAATTGCCTTCATTGTTCCTTGCAGCTCTGCACCAGTAAGGGATTAGAACCCTGCAGACTCTGAATCCTTGTCTTCATTCTAAAGCATGACATGGTGAGTCCCGTTTTCTCTCATGCATTCCTCCATGTAATCTGTATTAATACAGAACCTGAAGGCCCACCTCTTCCGACAAGCCTACAACCGGCTGTAACCCTCAGTCTGAAATAGCGCCGCATGACCAGCTCTACCCTCACCTACTGTATCCTCACCCATCTCTTGTAGACTGTGAGCCCTCATGGGCAGGGAACTCTCCTCCTGTACCAGTCTGTGCCTTGTTTTGTTTATTCTACTTGTCCCTATTATGTATACCCCTTTCACATGTAAAGCTCCATGGAATAAATAATAAAAATTAATAATAGATAATAATGATACACAGGGAGCGTTTTCCTCTTGGGACAAACTGCATTTCACAGCCACACTCTGACGTCTTTAATATGTCGGGGTCACAAGTTATGGTCTCGTCACGCTTGGAGACCAAACAATGCTTCACTGTTGGCTTCTGCTAGCCATTCTATGTATCTCCCCACCCCGGTGTGCTAGTAAGAATTGGGACCCAGGAGCATTTACAGCCTGTCCCCGCAGTCCTGGAAACATAATCAGTGTAGGGCTAGGATATATGGTAATTCCATACATCCTGTCTGTCTGAAGAAGATCTGTGAAGCTTGAACTTCCCCGCAGAGGCTCATCCTGGTGGAAAAATGCTGTCCCACCTTTTGGCTGCTGGAGCTGTGACTTTTCCTTTGAAGCCTTGCAGGTAGACCACCTGCTGATCCAGATGTCCTCTGATTCACTCTTTGAATAGGAGGTCTACAATTGTCAGACCAGATATAATACAATTGATTGGCAGGATTGTACAGTATTTACCGTATTTTTTCAGACCAGAACATGCCCAATTTTTCTGGGATTGTTTTTAGAAAATTCTGGAAAGTCACACCAAATCTGCGACTCTACACTACATACCTATATCTGTCCACACAACCTTGCTTGACATCAATAGCTTTTCTGATGACAATGACTGAGAATCAAACCGGGAAAGTCACTGGAAATCCTTTCCTTGCATATATCCAACCTAAACGACATATAGTTGTGTAGACCATCAATAGTTTGTCACTGAAAGAAAAACAATTCTTTGTAGTGCCCTGCTATAGAGTGGCATAGGGTGGTGGTCATGGCGAGGGATTGAGACCGGATGTCCCAGCACGCTACATAAATGAACTGGTCCTGGATGGGTGTGTGGACTTGTGTTGTGTGGGCTGTAAACCCATGCAGACTGCATATTGTTTGACGTTGGCTGGCTAGGACTGAATCATGACTCGTTTCCGCAGAGACCACCTGTCTGTTTCAACAAATGGTATTTTTCTCAACGGTTTATTTTCACCCACAACTTCATACACCAGATTTCGGGCAGAAATCTTTCAACACATTTCAATTGTACAATGCATATCAAAACATATTCTCAGTTTCCACTGGGTTATTTTTGATCTTACTGTTCCTGTGAGTTCCAATTTGTGACTGTTACATTCCCTTCCATTGGCTCCATGTCCAGTCTCCTTGTAGACGAGGGGGTCAGGGGTCCTGTCACCATGGCCAGAGTAGAGCCATGTAATCTCAGATGCTTTTGTAACCATGTCTCTTGTCTTCATAGAGAATGGGGTGTTAATGGGTAACCACTACTAGTGCCAGAGTAAAATCTTGTGCTCTCGGATGCTTGGGAAGAATCCACCCAGGTAAACCGACTTTGTTCATACGTCAGTTAGCATTAACCCGTTACCTTGATGGTTAGGGATCTGGCCACTAGAATCCTGTCCTCAAGCTCCAATTGTCTGGAGTCGTTCCATTAGAGGGTCGATCTTTAGCCTCAGCGCCATTCTCATTTTGTGTCTCAATCAACACTTAAGGATCATGCTCTCTCATCTCCAGCCTCCTTTCATTGCCACAAGTCACCCAATGTATGCTTCCTTCAGAACCTACAGACTATTTGTCCATAACTATTTCTCACTAGATCTTTACTAAGTCTTCTGGAAAGAACCCTCTCTTAAGGTGGCTTTACACACTGCAACATCGCAAACGACATCGCTGTAACGTCACCGGTTTTGTGACGTTACAGCGACCTCCCCAGCGACATTGCAGTGTGTGAAACACATCAGCGACCCGGCCCCTGCTGTGAAGTTGTGATCGCTACAAATTGTTCAGGACCATTCTTAGGTCCTTTGTTTCCCGCTGTGCAGCATGATCGCTAGAAAGTCTCAGTGTGTAAAGGGGACTTTACAGCGACTTCCCTTTCAAATAGCTGCTTTGACACGTCCCCAATGACTAGCTAGGTCGTTCTGCAGGTCGGGATCGCTGTTGCGTCGTTGGCCAGGTCTGCCTGTTTGACAGCTCACCAGAGACTTTGTTGTACCCTATCAGGTATCCCCTCCCATTGTGTTTTAGTCCCAACACTTAACTACAGGACAGTGAACATCCCATTACCATCATATTGACACAGGATATAGAGTGATAAGCAAATTAGTAAGAAGGTTTTAAATTTTTGACTTTCAGGCTCCCTTTTCTAGACAATCATATTTTCGATCTCATACATAAATTTGACTTGCAACTATTTAGCATATGATTAGTTATTAGTTATACATTACTGGGGGGTATGCCGCACTGGGGGCTTAGACATTACTGGGGTGGGGGCATACATGTTACTGGGATGAAGAAGTGCATACTGCACTGGGGGCACACCACCTCAAGGTGCATACATGTTACTGGAGTGTGGGGGCATTTAGCACTGGAGTGGCATACAGCTCTGGGAGATGCTGCCTGGCGCTGCGGCTTCTCTTCATCTGCGAAACGGTGCTAACTCCATCCACAGATTAACGTCGTCATACAATGATCGTGCACGCAGCAGTCAGCAGTGAACGCTGCGTGCGCATGCTTACACTGCAAGTGAGTGCTTAAAGGACTGACAGCTAGGAAAGTGCCTCTGCCGGCCCAAGCACTGCTGTCCCCAGGAATCAGCCTGGGGGCCACAGAAAAGATCACTGTCCCTGATGACAGAAAGTAGGCCCCCTGTTTGTCCAGGGCCCTGGAACATGCCCAGGTGTGCAGGGGACTGGCCCTAGGTGCAGGCATTTACAATACTTGCAAATGGATTTCTGCTGAAGCTCAGGTTTGTTCTGTGTAGCTCTACCTCGATGTATATATATTGAGTGAGTCAGAATCATATCTCATGTAAATCTATATGACAAAATGCTGTTATTGTGGGCCAGACTTATGACCAACATACCCTGATCTGCCATCTTGAAAATGAGCATCTTGTGCTCAATATACTGTACTATCACAAAAGTGAGTACACCCCTTCATATTTTAGTAAATATATTATAATATCTTTTCATGGGACAACACTGAAGATCTGACACTTTGACACAATGTAAAGTATTCAGTGTACAGCTTGTATAATAGTGTAAATTGGTGTTTCCATTAAATAATGCGGGCTTTACACTCTGCGACATCGCTAATGCGGAGTCGTTGGGGTCACGGAATTTGTGACACACATCCGGCCGCATTAGCGATGCCGTTGCGTGTGACACCGATAAGCAATTTTGCATCGTTGCAAAAACGTGCAAAATCGCTAATCGGCGACATGCGGGTCCATTCTTAAAAATCGTTACTGCAGCAGTAACGAAGTTGTTCCTCGTTCCTGCGGCAGCACACATCGCTGCGTGTGACGCCGCAGGAACGAGGAAGCTCCCCTTACCTGCCTCCCGGCCGCTATGAGGAAGGAAGGAGGTGGGCGGGATGTTACGTCCCGCTCATCTCCGCCCCTCCGCTGCTATTGGGCGGCGGTTCAGTGACGCTTCAGTGACGTCGCTGTGACGCCGCACGGACTGCCCCCTTAGAAAGGAGGCGGTTCGCCCGTCACAGCGACGTCGTCTGACAGGTAAGTATGTGTGACGGCTGTTGTGCGGCACGGGCAGCGATTTGCCCGTGTCGCGCAACAGATGGGGGCGGGTACCCACACTAGCGATATCGGGACCGATATCGCAGTGTGTAAAGTAGCCTTTACTCAACACACAGACATATTTTGTGTGGCTCTCATTATTTTAAAGCACTGCCTTAACTCTCTTGCGCATAAAGCTCAATATAGCTTCAGGAGGAGCCGCTGTAATCCTCTTCCACTTCTCAATGATGAAATCACGGAGCTGGTGGAGGTTAGAGGTGTTGCGCTCCTCCACTTTCCATTTGTGGATGCCCTACAGATGTTCAATAGAGTTTAGATCTGGAAGCCTGCTTGGCCAGTCCAGCACCTTTACCCTCAATTTCTTTAGAAAGGCAGTGGTAATCATGGAGGGTTGTTTGGGGGTCGTTATCTTGTTGGTATACTCCTCTGTGGCCCATTTTCTGAAGGAAGCGGATCATGCTCTGCTTCTGTATGTCACAGTACATGTTGGCATTCATGGTTCCCAGCTGGCAGCAATCATGGAGCCCCAAACCATGACATCACACCACCATGCTTGACTGTAGGGCAAGACCAACTTGTCTTTGTACTCGTCCTCACCTGGTTGCCGCCACACACGCTCGACACCATTTGACCATATAACCAAATAACAGACCACATGTCATGGTTCCAGTAATCCATGTCCTTAGAGGGAAGAAATGTAGGGGTGCAGAACATGTGTTTTTGACACTGAAATTTTTGTTTCTTGTTGGCATTTCATGTTTTAAATAAAGCTGCTCTGCTTTTGATACTTCCTGGTATTTGACTTTAACAAAACCTGGTCAGTTGAAAGAAATGCGTTTTTAGAGCTCGCTTAATACTGTTGGTATTGAGAATTAATGAGAAACCTGGGGTTTATTAATGGAACACACTCTGATTGGGTCACAGTTAACAGTCGGGTACCACAGGGGTCAGTATTAGGCCCTCTTCTTTTTAACATTTATTTATGACCTTATACGGGCATAGAGAGAATTTCAATATTGGCAGATCATACACTTGGGCAGAGGACATCAAATGAATAAGCCGGTAGATGAAAGTGTATGGAGAGAAGGTATGCACACCAGTGACTATGCAAGGGGAATACATGTAATAGCAGAAACTGTTGTGTGAATACTGGCCTGAAAAATACAATAGCTACATGCAAAACTGAAAAAATGAGAGTGGAATCTGCATTACTGCCATGAAATATGAATAAAGAGAAATTTAGCTATTGAATTGATCAATGCAACAGAGCACCAAAACCTCTTCACGGTATTCTCTTATTTTTGGGGTCCCTAGCTAATGTGCATCTCTCAAGCAGTTAAAAAACTTACCAAGTATGGGAAACTGAGACCCAGGCTATATATGTGTAATGTGGACTGGCAAGGTATGGGTGGGGAGGGTTCACAAACGAAAGACTACTAACAAATAAAGAAATAACATTTGGAACATCATTCTAAGTCTGAACCTTAGTGCAAAACCTACAAAAACATCACTATATGGAGAGAAGGTATGCACACCAGTGACTATGCAAGGGGAATACATGTAATAGCAGAAACTGCTGTGTGAATACTTTATGGCAGTTATGCAGATTAGACTCTCATTTTTTTCATTTTTGCATGTAGCTATTGTATTTTTCACACCAGTATTCACACAGCAGTTTCTGCTATTACATGTATTCCCCTTGCATAGTCACTGGTGTGCATACCTTCTCTCCATAGTGATTTTTTTTAGGTTTTTGCACCCAGTTCAGACTTAGAATGGTGTTCCAAACATTATTTCTTTATTTGTTGGTAGATGAAAGTGAGCATGCGCAGCAGCACAATGGAGGTCTGTGTGTAAATGACGCAGGACGCATCATGCACAAGCGGCTGGGCAGGAGGACTTGATTGCACAAGATGGCGGAGGCGCCGGACCGAGAGCATCGATGCCCATTGGACCAAACCGCCTCTAGGTGAGTATTATACTGCTGTTAGGTTCTACAGGGTGACCTTGGCTCCTATATACAGTATTCTGGAATGCTGTATATAAAAGAGGTCACGGGTGGTTGCCGCAGCTCATAAGCAAAAAACCTGGTGACAGGTTCCCTTTAAGGTAAAATGTAGCACTGTAAATGAAGTATGATGGAAGCCAGGAAGATAATAGGTAATAGAAATATTCCAGTTTTAATAACCATTTATATTTCACTTCATATTTGGGTCAGTGACCTGCATCCTGCTTCATTGCTGAAAGTTCTGGGGTATTTTATAATAAAAGGTTATGAGAATCAATGAACAGAAGATCACATTTATGAATATTATTGCGCGGCTTGAACAATATATAAAGGAGCTTTCGAGAAATTGGACAGTCTCAGGCTTAGCACTAAATGGCACTAAATTGTTAACTCTACACAAGCAGATGAGGAGGAAACGCTTTTTGTCCTTGTCATCACCCCTAACACTAAACAGGTTGTGGCAGACAGCAGGCACTTGTGAGGAGAAAGAAAGTTGTGAATTTGATCGACAGTGACATTTCCAGACATTTATCTGTTGTTTTCATCTATATGGATGGCTGACAATACATTTTATCCATTTGCAGTTTTGATCACATCGCTGGTATTTAAGGCCACTTTACACACACAGATAAATCTTTGGCAGATCTGTGGTTGCAGTGAAATCATGGACATATTGTTCCATTTGTACACAGCCACAAACCTGGAACTGATTGTCCACAATTTAAATGCAACCACAGATCTGCCGCAGATTTATCTGTGTGTGTAAAGTGGCCTATAGTCATTAGGGTATGTTACTACCGTGTAAAAATCATTAGTAACTGCTTTCCCCACATGTTAAAGTAAATAAATGTTCACAGACCAAAAATATGATCACGCAAACGCTGCCCGGTGTTATCAAACAATTGTACTATGGCCATATTCTTAAGGGCCATTTACACGCTGCGACATCATTAACGATATATCGTTGGGGTCACGGTGTTTGTGACGCACAACCGGCATCGTTAGCGACATCGCAGCGTGTGACAGCTATGAGCGACCTTAAACGATCACAAAAGAGGCAAAAATCGTTGGTCTGTGATACGTCGTTCATTTACCAAAAATCGTTGTCTGGTCAGTAGCGAGGTTGCTTGTCGTTCCTGCAGCAGCACAAATCGCTATTTGTGACACCGCAAGAACGACGAGCAACCTCGTACCTTCGGCCACCCGCAATGAGGAAGGAAGGAGGTGAGCGGGATGTTCGTCACGCTCATCTCAGCCCCTCCACTTTTATTGGACGGCTGCCGAGTGACGTCACTGTGACGCCGCACGTACCGCCCCCTTAGAAAGGAGGCGGATCGCCGGGCACAGCGACGTCGCAGGGAAGGTAAGTCCGTGTGACGTGTGTAAGCAATATTGTGCGCCACGGGGGGCGATGTAGCCGACCAGAGAGGGCGCATGGGAAGAGAGCTCCTATAATCCTGATCCTATCCTGGCCATTTACACCCGGTTACCTGATCCATTTACTCACTGACCTGCTGCTGTGACAGGAGACACCATCTGGAGGCTGCCGATTCCCACTGGAGCTATTCCCTGACTCCTGCATGGCGTTGCTGGATCTCCTGAGGCTGGAGAGTGTGGAGCAGCAGCCATCTTCCCTACAGCATGCATTTCCACAGTGAGCAGAAGAGCATGACTCCGGAGAGCAGTGAAGAGTGACAGATTTATGGCCAGAGGTGAAGACCCAGGAGTGGTGAGCACAGGGAATATAATTCTCCCTTAGCTGTGTAACTGGCAGTCAGTGTGCAGCACATTAGGGGGCCGGCTGCAGTGTGGGAGACTTTAACCCATAGAGTGCTGGAGGGTCTGGAGTGTGTGCCTTGAAAAACGGGCCCTGCAGATTTTTCCTGACACATGAAAACAAATAAGTGACACATATTGAAGTCCCCACGCTGCGCAGGCCTGCATCATCCTGATAAATACACCCTGAGTGCTGTGCTGCCCTGGGACTCCCTTCATTCTTATTATCCACCATATAAGTGGCTGTTTTCCGTCTCTCTGGACGTGGTGAGGAAGTGGAGACAGACATATTACTAAATATACATTATAAAGGCACAGATTCAGACGCCCGGGGGCACGATAAGAGAGGGGTGCACAATCAGCAAATCCCCAGTGTATCAATATGAGTCCCCCTAAACAAAGTGGAGCTATTGACAAACTTAAGGAGTTCGCAAGGGGTGGTCAGGCAGATTCCCCTAAAGCCAAGAGAAATGCCACCCCAAAAGGTTAGGCACTATTGGATGACGGGTCAGAGGATAAAGATGATTTAACCCTGAGGCAGGTGTATGAACAGCTTCTACAAGCAATTTCTACAAGCAACAGCTCCCTCACAGGGAAGATTGAGCAGGTACATTCAGAGGTGGGCCTCCTGCGTCAGGACATGCAATCCCTGAGGGCCCAAACAGCGGAAGTCGAGACGCGAGTGTCTGAACTGGATGATCAAACTGTAACACTCAAAACAAAAATGACCACAATGGCCGGATCGGCAAATGCATGGCGCCAGAAAGCAGACGATCTGGAGAACCGCATGCATCAAAACAATATACGAATCATAGGACTGCCAGAGCGCTCGGAAGGTCAGCATCCGGAACAATTCCTGGAGGAGTGGCTGAAATGTAATCTCGGAGATGAGTTCTCCTCGACATTTGCGGTGGAGAGGGCGCACAGAGTTCCAACGAGGCCTCCTATTCCAGGCGCGCCCTTTTTAGCAAGGATGCTCAACTACAGAGATAGAGACACAGCACTCCGTCTGGCCCGACAGAAGAGCCCACTCAAGTTCAATAATGCTGCGCTCTCGATCTTTTCGGACTTTTCGGTGGACCTCCAGAAACAGAGGGCCCACTTCATGGAGGTGAAGGAGACATTTAGGGAGCGGAACATCATCTACTCTATGCTGTACCCTGCCCGGCTCCGCATAGTGCATGAAGGGTTGCCTCTGTTTTTTACTACACCTGCTGAGGCTGAGGACTGGCTACAGGTAAACCCGAAACCTAAGGGGCAGAAGCCATGAGATTACTTTCCTAGGTGACATTTTCTGTGCCCCCTGGCGACCCTCTTATTTCATGGTTGCTTGAAGCCCCCTTTGGAGACAGATGGGACTTCCCCGTGCCTCGAGTGATGGAGGAATTGACCAGGAATTGGTTCTTGTGAAATGGGAGCCCTATCTTGTGCACCCTTATACCACCTATACCAGGACACTGTATTCAGTGGTGGTATCCCCATTGATGTTTGAAATGTTTTACAGGACTTATCGGAAAGGTCCTGAAGTTCGATATTGGTTCTATATGTTTACAGCTGCAATTGCATTAGCTTTATTTCTTTGCAGGGACAGGCTTATTACTGTTGGAGGGTTAACCACACTTGCTTGCAGGGCAGAAAGCGTCTTATACCTGGGATCCTGGTTCTATAAAAAGATCTATGTGATATGGGGTCAGAGCTAATATTTATGACCTGGAATGTCAGAGGCCTTAAATCGCCCATAAAACGTATTAAGGTATTCTCCCAAATTAAGCAAGTCAAGGCCCAACTGGTGGTACTGGTAGAGACTCACCTCACACGGGACACAGCCAGACTAGTAAACAAACCGTGGGTACAATGGTCGGCACATGCGTTCCACACCAGCTACTCCAGGGGTGTCTCTCTATTGGTCCATAGACATATCCGTTGGGAAGTGAAGGTGGTGAGGCGTGACCCGGAGGGGCGATTTGTGTTTATATATGCGTCTATAAACTCTAGAGATTATGTGCTATTATGTATTTACAACCCCCCGCCAGCTCGCATCTCCATTCTTAAACAAGCAATGAGCTTTACCCTCAATTATCCAGATGCGTATGTGTTATGTATGGGGGATTTTAATCTTGTGATGAATGAGGAGCAGGACAGGTTTCGGATGGATGGAGGGGGACAACATTCGGCCACACACTTGACTGATTTGCAGCAATGCGCGGAGGGAGGTGGGTGGATTGACCTTTGGCGACTCCGGCATCCTAACACCCGAGAATATACATGTCATTCTTCTACTAGACGCACGCTGTCCCGACTAGATTATATTTTTGGGTCGAGCAATATCGCAACCTGGGTGGATGACGTGGTACACGGGGTCAGGGGCATATCAGATCACAGTCCAGTGATTCTTACTCTGAAGACTAACCAAGGTGTTGGTAAACCCTTTTGGAGGTTAAACCCCTTTTGGCTGAAACTAATAGATCAAAGTGATAGAACTCTGACCCAAATAGAGGATTTCCTGGAAGCCCTCCCTAAACCCTGGAATATTAACTTGGTGTGGGACACCCTTAAAGCCTACCTTAGAGGGTGTTTGTCTTCAACCATAACATATCTTAAAAGAGTGACTAAAACTGAGGATGATATAGTAGAGGGGAGACTTAGGGACTTAGAGGCAATATATATATCGGCCCCAACCGATGGAAATAGTGTGGCCTGGATGCAATCATATAGGTTATATATGCAGCACTCTGAGACAAAGTCCAAACGCAAATTGTTCTTTACCCGACAATCATATTTTGAGCTTGGAAATCAATCCAGTAAATTATTGGCATATATGGTTAGGCAACACAACACTTCAAATACAATATTGGGTATATGGAGGATGGATGGCTCAATAGCTACATCCCCTGAGGATATTTTAGAGTGCTTTTGTGAATACTATAAAACCCTATACACATCTAGAAATCCTCATGGAGTTCAAAGTTGCGTGACATATTTGTCGGATTTGGCGTTTCCCACTTTGAGTGAATCACAACGGGAGTCTCTGGAGGCGGACATCACACTGGATGAAGTGATTACTGCCATCTCGGCTATGGCTAGGGGGAAATCTCCGGGTCCAGATGGCCTTCCCATAGAATTCTATAATATTGTGACGTATTGGCCCCGATTCTTTTAGAGGTTTTCTCACATTTTTCAGCCGTCGACTCTCTACCTGCCTCCTTGTACGAAGCACATATAGTCGTGCTGAGGAAGGAGGGTAAAGACCCACTAGACTGCGGTTCATACCGTCCTATATCCCTAGTTAACGTGGATTACAAGATCTTTACCAAAATACTGGCGTCCAGGCTTAATTCAGTCATATTGAGTATAGTTCACCCAGATCAAACCGGATTTATGCCTGGGAAAAACACCTCTATAAATATAAGACGGGTCCAGTCCATAGTGCAATATAGCACACTGGTCCAGGAGAACGAGTGGGCCTTGGCCTCGCTGGACGCGGCCAAGGCATTTGACTCGGTAGAATGGCCATTTTTATTTGCCTGCCTCCAGAGATTCGCCTTTGGGCCTAAATTCAGTAATTGGATTCATATGTTGTATAGGTCCCCGACAGCCAGGATACTAGTCAATGGTGCTATGTCTACACCATTCTCATTGAACCGGGGCACAAGACAGGGATGCCCTCTGTCTCCAGCATTGTTTGCACTAGTTATTGAAGCTTTGGCAATTAGAATCCGCTCTCATCCACAGATCACTGGAATCACTATAGCCGACCGAACAGATCAAATAGGATTGTATGCGGATGACATGGTTGTCTTCTTAGATCGAGTGCAAGAGACTCTACCGGTGGTTATAGACACAATAGATACATTTGGGGAGTTTTCAGGACTACGCATCAACTGGGATAAGTCGGCTTTGATGCCATTAATGCATGGGTCTGGAATTTCAATGGAGGGTAGGTCACCTTTGCAAGTGGTAACTAGCTTTAAATACCTGGGAATACACATACAGAAAGACCATACACTAGACCTGCAGACGAGTATAACACCACTTCTGGAGCACGTTAAACTTAAATATAACTTGTGGAGAAAGCTACCCCTGTCAGTGGTTGGCAGAATAAATTTAATCAAAATGATATTACTTCCAAAGCTTAGTTATACACTACAACATAGTGCAGTATCAGTACCCAAATCCTTCTTCTCAATGTTGAACTCGCTTACTACCTCTTTCATATGGGGGAAATCCAGACCCAAACTTCGGTTATCCATTTTACAGAGATCCAAAAGACTGGGAGGGATGGCTTTACTGGAGTTCTTCCTCTACTACCTCGTGGGACAGCTTAGGGCACTAGAGACTTGGATGCCTGGATGTCAGCTGCCAAACTCTGAGAGTCACTTGGCACATGCGGCTGGGACTGATTGTTTAGTGGGTTTTCTGGAATCAGAAGGACTGAGAACACCACGGCAATTACCCCTCCTCAGGTTGGCAAGATTAGTCTGGCGACAAGCCAAGAGGGTGGTACACTTCGAAGGGTTGGTGGCGGAACTCCCATTATGGGGGAATAGCCACTTCCATACTCTGAGAGATCACCCCTCGGCGCAATTCTGGGCCACTCACAGCGTCAGTGCATTAGGTGATCTTTTTGTCCCGGCAACCACAACCATCAAGTCCTTTGAACAAGTCCAGATTGAATATAATGTCCCAAGATCACAATTCTTTAGATACCTGCAGATTCGCACAGCGATTCAGTCCCACATACAGAAAATTGGAGTGAGGAAATTGATATCACTTCCTATGATAGGTATTCTAAAATCACAAGGACCTCGAGGCCTCATCTCAGCTATATATACTTACCTGTTGTCAGTGAGGGTGGAGTCGGACCCCTTGCCAGCCCAGGATAGATGGAAATCTCTAATTCCCTCTCTACAGGGAGAGGAATGGGAAGAGATATTGGAATCTCCGACTGCGGTATCCCCTTCGGTTAATAATAAGTTGATTCAATGCTACATTTGTCCACCAGGCATACCTTACTCCAACTCGATTATTTAGTATGGGCCGTTCTCGTACATCGGAGTGCCCGAGGTGTCATCTCTCAGGGGAAAATATCATACATATGATTTGGAGCTGTCCCAATATATCTTCGTACTGGCGGGGAGTGACATCTCTGCTGACATCGATTGTGTCGATTCCTGTTTTGTGTGACCCTTTGATATGCCTGTTTGGGGTGGTGGAGGAAGAGTCCTGGGATCATTACATGACAATATTCCTCAGAGAGGCATTGTTTCTGGCTAGGAAATTAATAGCTCTGAGGTGGATGGGAGATTCGAATCCAACTGTGAGGTCCTGGGTTAAACTAGTCAATGCAACCATAGTCTATGAGCGGGTGGTATATTATAATAGGGGGTGCCCGGGAAAATGTAACAAAATCTGGGGTTTGTGGAATTCTTCTCCAGACACACTTGCGGAGGTTTGAGGGAGATTATGCGGATAATGGTGGTTCCCGTTAGATGTTGGGATATGAAACACTGTCCAATGGTATATTGAGATATAATAATGCAATGTGGCTGTTGTTGTTCTTTCTTTCTTCCTTTTTCTATTCCTCTTTCTATCTTGTTTTCAAAATATGGTCATGCTGATAGTTACAGCTGTTCTTATGCTCAATATAAAATTAGATATTTATGCAAATGATAAGAAGTATGGATAATAACATTGTTCTATCTTAACTGCTAAAGATATTATGGACTTTATATGACTGTTTATTGTTATATTTAAATATTACTATCTATATACGGAGCTATCTTTATATGGCAAATGTCAGTTGTACCATGTTTGAAATTGTTAATAAAACGAAGTTAAAAAAAAAATATTGTGCGCCACGGGCAGCGATTTGCCCGTGACTGACAAGCAACGGGGGCGGGTACAATCGCTAGCGATATCGATAGCAATATCGCAGCGTGTAAAGTACCCTTTACACAGAACCCTATGATGACCAATGTTCAGTTCAGAAGTGTAATAATCCAACTGAAGCCATCCTTAAGAACTTATCAACCATAATATTAATATTAACTCATCAAACATATTACTCTGCTTTGAGCCATCTTGGCATGGACTGTACCTCTAAAACAGTATATATGGCTCCAACATGTTAGCAGCAGCTCATTTAGGTCATGAAAGCTGTGGCCTCCATGGTTTGAGCTACCTTTTCCAGCACATGACACAAATAATCAGATTTAGGTCTAATAATTTGTAAGAAAAAAGTTTTTGGGTCGTCATTAATGGTAGTCAGAAGAGCAGAACAGATTCTCACTCCACATTCCTGGTGCTCATCGAGCCTTGTCCTTTCTCATCTTCACTGAATTTGTTCAACGCTTCTTGTTTCATCAGTGTGTGATACAGTTTTCCATGACCAGAGCGTGAACTCCTTTGCAGATTTCTCCTGTGATAGAGGTGAAAGACATGCTATATGGCCTGCATCTTTGTAGGGTTCATAGTCACAATGGAACTTTGGGCCTCTTTACATTTACATCAATGTGTCACACCTTGAGAAAGTCAGGATGGAAGAAAGGCCTCAGTGTGATGCCAATATCATGTGATTTTCACATGTGGACTTGTCTGCTAATTAGATGTACTGACCACCAATGTCAGAGGACCTCTGAATAGCATTTACCTGTCCAACATGGCACCTTGCTGAAGGATTGTCTAGAGCGGTGTTCTCCAACTTCAGTCAAGAGCCACCAACAGATTTTTAGGATTTCCTGAATGAGGTGAAATGTCCGTTACCAGTGGGTGCCACGAATGTTGATCCCCAAGCAAAAAACATGGCACAAGCATTTTAGCCAAGAGACTTTTTAGACTTGCTTAGAGAAAATCCAGGTGACTTCCATTTTAGATTGATCATGGGTTATGAAACGGGTCCACCACTATGATGCTGAGACCAAATACATGTAAGGGAAGCACAAGGAGTCACCAACACCAAACAAATTTCATGTATAGAAGTCAGCTGGAAACATCACGGCAACAGTTTACAGAAGGCGTTCATTACTAGAGTTCATAACAAACAAGACAACAATTACAGGAGACATCTATGCTTCACCAATGAAGGTACTACATAAGGCAAAGAGAAACGTTGGGGGAAGTTGTGGACTGGTGTTTCTGCTTCACTACAATGTACCAGCTCACAAGTCTGGCAAATCACAAGCTGCTACCAGGGCATGCGCCTTCATGAAGCTTAACCATCCGCCCTAAAAATCCAGTCCTGGCTCCCAGTGATTACTTTCCATTTCGGAACCTGAAGAACTTTTTGCGTTGGGACTGATTTCCTGATGATAATGCAGAGGCAGTAACAAGGTGCTTGTAGCAGCAAGACGTCACCTATTCTGAGGGCATCCGATCACTGCAGGTGAAGTGGAATAAGTGTGTGTGTTAAGGTCAAGGGGTGTGGGGGGGGATTACATTAACCCTTTCACACCCCCACCCCCCTCAGCCTATTTTCACCTTCATGAGCAGGCCGATTTTTTTTTTTTTTAATTCTGACCAGTGTCACGTTATGACGTAATAACTCTGAAAAGCCTCAAATGATCCTGCTGATTCTGCTTTTTTTCCCCCCACTGTTTTATTGTTACGTTATACTTCATGATAGTGGTAAATTTAAAACAATTTTTTTTGCGCCTGTGGAAATTTGGTGAACATTGAAAAAATTTCACAATTTTCAAACTTTGAATTTTTATGCCCTTAAACCAGAGAATTATGACATAGAAAGAAGGGAATTTTGTTTACTTACCGTAAATTCCTTTTCTTCTAGCTCCAATTGGGAGACCCAGACAAT
This sequence comes from Anomaloglossus baeobatrachus, assembly GCF_048569485.1. Taxonomy (NCBI): domain Eukaryota; kingdom Metazoa; phylum Chordata; class Amphibia; order Anura; family Aromobatidae; genus Anomaloglossus; species Anomaloglossus baeobatrachus. The sequence goes on from NC_134355.1 coordinate 582,151,464, forward strand.
TGGGTGTATAGCTACTGCCTCCGGAGGCCACACAAAGTATTACACTAAAAAGTGTAAGGCCCCTCCCCTTCTGGCTATACACCCCCCCGTGGGATCACGGGCTCCTCAGTTTTAGTGCAAAAGCAAGAAGGAGGAAAGCCAATAACTGTTTTAAAGACAAATTCAATCCGAGGAACAACCTCGGAGAACTGAACTCTTCAACATGAACAACATGTGCACCCGAAAAAACAAAATCCCTAAGAAAACAGGGCGGGTGCTGGGTCTCCCAATTGGAGCTAGAAGAAAAGGAATTTACGGTAAGTAAACAAAATTCCCTTCTTCTTTGTCGCTCCTAATTGGGAGACCCAGACAATTGGGACGTCCAAAAGCAGTCCCTGGGTGGGTAAAAGAATACCTTGTGATAGGGCCGTCAAACAGCCCTTTCCTACAGGTGGGCCACCGCCGCCTGAAGGACTTGTCTACCTAGGCTGGCATCCGCCGAAGCGTAGGTATGCACCTGATAATGCTTGGTAAAAGTGTGCAGACTCGACCAGGTAGCCGCCTGGCACACCTGCTGAGCCGTAGCCTGGTGCCGTAATGCCCAGGACGCACCCACGGCTCTGGTAGAATGGGCCTTCAGTCCTGATGGAATCGGAAGCCCAGCAGAACGGTAGGTGTGAAGAATTGGTTCCTTGATCCACCGCGCCAGGGTGGATTTGGAAGCTTGCGACCCCTTACGCTGACCAGCGACAAGGATAAAGAGTGCATCCGAGCGGCGCAGGGGCGCCGTGCGGGAAATGTAGATCCTGAGTGCTCTCACCAGATCCAATAAATGCAAACCTTTTTCAAATTGGTGAACTGGATGCGGACACAAAGACGGTAAAGTGATATCCTGGTTGAGATGAAAGGAGGATACCACCTTAGGAAGAAATTCTGGAATTGGACGCAGAACTACCTTGTCCTGGTGAAATACTAGGAAGGGAGATCTGCATGATAACGCCGCCAGCTCGGACACTCTCCGAAGAGACGTGACCGCCACTAGAAAGGCCACTTTCTGTGAAAGACGAGAAAGGGAAACATCCTTCAAAGGCTCGAAAGGCGGCTTCTGGAGAGCAATTAGGACCTTGTTCAGATCCCAGGGCTCCAACGGCCGCTTGTAAGGGGGGACGATATGACAAACCCCTTGCAGGAACGTGCGTACCTGAGGAAGTCGCGCTAGGCGCTTCTGAAAAAATACGGATAGCGCGGAGACTTGACCTTTAAGGGAGCCGAGCGACAAACCTTTTTCCAACCCAGACTGCAGGAAGGAAAGAAAAATAGGCAATGCAAATGGCCAGGGAGAAACTCCCTGAGCAGAGCACCAAGATAAGAATATCTTCCACGTCCTGTGGTAGATCTTGGCGGAGGATGGTTTCCTAGCCTGTCTCATGGTGGCAACCACTTCATGAGATAAACCTGAGGCCGCTAGGATCCAGGACTCAATGGCCACACAGTCAGGTTCAGGGCTGCAGAATTCAGATGGAAAAACGGCCCTTGAGACAGCAAGTCTGGACGGTCTGGCAGAGCCCACGGTTGGCCTACCGTGAGGTGCCACAGATCCGGGTACCACGACCTCCTTGGCCAGTCTGGAGCGACGAGGATGGCGCGGCGGCAGTCGGCCCTGATCTTGCGCAGCACCCTGGGCAACAACGCCAGAGGTGGGAACACATAAGGTAGCCTGAACTGCGACCAATCCTGAACTAGGGCGTCTGCCGCCAGAGCTCGGTAATCGTGGGATCGCGCCATGAAAACCGGGACCTTGTTGTTGTGCCGTGACGCCATCAGGTCGACGTCCGGCATCCCCCAGCGGCGACAGATCTCCTGAAACACGTCTGGGTGAAGGGACCATTCCCCTGCGTCCATGCCCTGGCGACTGAGAAAGTCTGCTTCCCAGTTTTCCACGCCTGGTATGTGAACTGCGGATATGGTGGATGCCGTGTCTTCCACCCACGTCAGAATCCGCCGGACTTCCTGGAAGGCCTGCCGACTGCGTGTTCCCCCTTGGTGGTTGATGTATGCCACCGCTGTGGAGTTGTCCGACTGAATTCGGATCTGCTTGCCTGCTAGCCACTGCTGGAAGGCTTGTAGGGCAAGATAGACTGCTCTGATTTCCAGAACATTGATTTGAAGGGTGGACTCTTTCCGAGTCCACGTACCGTGAGCCCTGTGGTGGAGAAACACTGCTCCCCACCCTGACAGGCTCGCGTCTGTCGTGACCACCGCCCAGGATGGGGGTAGGAACGACTTTCCTTTCGACAATGAGGTGGGAAGAAGCCACCACCGGAGAGAGTCCTTGGCTGTCTGAGAGAGGGAGACATCCCTGTCGAGGGATGTCGACTTCCCGTCCCATTGGCGGAGAATGTCCCATTGAAGTGGACGCAGATGAAACTGCGCGAAAGGAACTGCTTCCATTGCTGCTACCATCTTCCCTAGGAAGTGCATGAGGCGCCTCAAGGGGTGCGACTGGCCCTGAAGGAGAGATTGCACCCCTGTCTGTAGTGAACACTGTTTGTCCAGTGGAAGTTTCACTATCGCTGAGAGAGTATGAAACTCCATGCCAAGATATGTTAGTGATTGGGTCGGGGTTAGATGTGACTTTGAAAAGTTGATAATCCACCCGAAACCCTGGAGAGTCTTCAGTGCCACGTTCAGGCTGTGCTGGCATGCCTCTTGAGAGGATGCCTTGATAAGTAGATCGTCCAAATACGGAATCACAGAGTGACCTTGCGAGTGCAGGACTGCCACTACTGCTGCCATAACCTTGGTAAAGACCCAAGGGGCTGTCGCCAGCCCGAAAGGTAGAGCTACGAACTGCAGGTGTTCGCTTCCTACAACGAAGCGTAGAAAACGCTGATGCTCTGGCGCAATCGGCACGTGGAGATAAGCATCCTTGATGTCTATTGATGCTAGGAAATCTCCTTGAGACATTGAGGCGATGACGGAGCGTAGGGATTCCATCCGGAACCGCCTGGTTTTCACGTGTTTGTTGAGCAGCTTTAGATCCAGGACGGGACGGAACGACCCGTCCTTCTTTGGCACCACAAACAAATTGGAGTAAAAACCGCGACCTCGTTCCTGAAGAGGAACGGGAGTCACCACTCCTTCCGCCTTTAGGGCGGACACCGCTTGCAGAAGAGCATCTTCTCGGTCGGGAGGTGGAGAAGTTCTGAAGAAGCGAGTTGGAGGACGAGAACTGAACTCTATCCTGTACCCGTGAGACAGAATGTCTCTCACCCAACGGTCTTTGACCTGTGACAGCCAAATGTCGCCAAAGCGGGAGAGCCTGCCACCGACCGAGGATGCGGAGAGAGGAGGCTGAAAGTCATGAGGAAGCCGTCTTGGTAACGGTTCTTCCGGCTGTCTTTTTTGGTCGTGATTGAGTCCGCCAAGAATCTGAGCCCCTCTGATCCTTTTGAGTCCTTTTGGACGAGGAGAATTGGGACCTGCCTGAGCCTCGAAAGGACCGAAAACCAGACTGTCCCCTCCTCTGTTGGGGTTTGTTTTGTCTGGGTTGAGGTAAGGATGAATCCTTACCCTTGGAGTGTTTAATGATTTCATCCAAACGCTCACCAAACAGTCGGTCACGAGAAAAAGGCAAACTGGTTAAGCACTTCTTGGAAGCAGAATCTGCCTTCCATTCTCTCAACCACAAGGCTCTACGTAAAACCACGGAGTTGGCAGACGCCACTGCCGTACGGCTCGTAGAGTCTAGGACAGCATTAATCGCGTAAGACGCGAATGCAGACATTTGAGAGGTCAAGGGCGCCACCTGCGGAGCAGATGTACGTGTGACCGTGTCGACCTGTGTAAGCCCAGCTGAAATAGCTTGGAGTGCCCAAACGGCTGCGAATGCTGGCGCCAACGACGCTCCAATAGCTTCATAGATGGATTTCAACCAGAGCTCCATCTGTCTGTCAGTGGCATCTTTAAGTGCCGCCCCATCTTCCACTGCAACTAAGGATCTAGCTGCAAGCCTGGAGATTGGAGGGTCCACCTTTGTACACTGGGTCCAGCCCTTGACCAGGTCAGGGGGAAAAGGATATCGTGTATCTTTAAGCCGTTTGGAGAAACGCTTATCTGGATAAGCGTGGTGTTTCTGGATAGCGTCTCTAAAGTCAGAGTGGTCCAGAAAAGTGCTCAATTTACGCTTGGGATACCTGAAATGGAATTTCTCCTGCTGTGAGGCTGACTCCTCCGCAGGAGGAGCTGGTGGAGAAATATCTAACATTCTATTGATGGACGCTATAAGATCATTCACTATGGCGTCACCATCAGGTGTATCCAGATTGAGAACGGTCCCAGGATCAGAATCCTGATCAGCCACATCCGCCTCATCACACAGAGAGTCGTCCAGCTGGGACCCTGACCAGTGTGATGAAGTTGAGGGCCGCTCATAGCGAGCCCGCTTAGGCCGTCTGGGACTGTCGTCCGAGTCAGAGTCGTCACCCTGGGGTGCATGCGACACCTCCTGAGCTCGGGAGTGTTCCAGCTGAGGGGGACCAGGGAGCAATGATTCAACAGTGCCCATGGTCTGAGTTACTGGTCTAGACTGCAATGTTTCAAGAATTTTAGACATAGTCATAGACAATCTGTCAGCAAAAACTGCAAACTCCGTCCCTGTCACCTGGACAGCATTCACAGGTGGTTCTCCCTGGGTCACCTCTAGCAGCGGCCCCGGCTGAGCAAGTGCCACAGGGGCCGAGCACTGCACACAATGGGGGTCAGTGGAACCTGCCGGTAGAGCAGCCCCACATGCGGTACAAGCAGCATATAAAGTCTGTGCCTTGGCACGTTTGCTTTTTTGCAGACGACATGCTGTTGTCTGCCTTGAGTAACCTAGGAGGGTATATAGCAGAGAGTCACCAGCGACCGTACAGTGTAATGTATAGCATGCAAGCACAAAAATACAAAGTACACTTCGGCACAAGTGGGGGTGAGCCCTTGAGGGCTGCTTACCGCCCGCTGAAAAGCGGGTGTGAGGTCGCAGAATCCCGTGTCTGGGTCTCCCAGTCTCCCCTCTCCAGCTCAGCGTGCAGACAGGAATGGCTGCCGGCGTCCTGTGAGGAGGGGCGGACCGTGGGCGTGCCACAAACAAAGTGCGGGAAACTGGCGTCCCACTGTGCCCAGTGTGAGGGCTGGAGTATGTAAAGCAGACTCCAGCCCTCAGCGCTGATGGTCTGTACAGCGTCCCGCCCTCCCCCTGACTGGCAGGTCTGGGGGCGGGAACGAAACGAACTAGGCCGCAAAAGCCGGGGACTGTAGTAATAAGCGCGGCCGTCATACATGCACGGCTAGCGCGGAAGTCCCCGGCGCACCACAAGTCCCAGCCGCGTCACAGTGAAAACTGACCCCAGCGGCCGGCGCGGCGGTTCGTACTAAGTCTACTCACTCAGCAGCGCTGTAGTGAGGAATGGCACAAGCGCAGCAGCGCTGATGTCCCCGGCGCACTAACACGCCCAGCATGCTGCGGTGTGCGCGCGGTATGCCCGGGGACACAGAGTACCTTAACGAAGCAGGGCCCTGTCCCTGACGATACTCAGCTCCATATCCAGCCGATTCTCCGGGGGCTGTGGAAGGAGCACGGTCTCAGTGCCTGGAGACCGGTAAAGTCCCACTTCACCCAGAGCCCTAATGGGGATGGGGAAGGAATCAGCATGTGGGCTCCAGCCTCCGTACCCGCAATGGGTACCTCAACCTTAACAAACACCGCCGACAGAAAGTGGGGTGAGAAGGGAGCATGCTGGGGGCCCTAGTATGGGCCCTCTTTTCTTCCATCCGACATAGTCAGCAGCTGCTGCTGACTAAACAGTGGAGCTATGCGTGGATGTCTGACCTCCTTCGCACAAAGCATAAAACTGAGGAGCCCGTGATCCCACGGGGGGGGGGGGGGTGTATAGCCAGAAGGGGAGGGGCCTTACACTTTTTAGTGTAATACTTTGTGTTGCCTCCGGAGGCAGTAGCTATACACCCAATTGTCTGGGTCTCCCAATTAGGAGCGACAAAGAAATAGTAATTAAATAACATCTCCCACATGTGTACTTTAGATCAGTGCAAATTTTGAAACTATTTTTTTGTTAGGAAGCTAGAAGAGTTCAAAGTTAGTCAGCTATTTCTCATTTTTCCCCCCAAAAAAAGTACACCACCATTTTTTTTTTTTTTTTTTTAGGGACATCACATTTGAAGAGACTTTGAGAGCCCTAAGTGATAGAAAATACCCAAAAATGACACTAAAAATTGCATCCCCCAAATTTCTCCAAACCACAGCCAAGAAGGTTATTAACCCTTCAGGTACTTCACAGGAACTAAAAGCAATGTGGAAGGGAGAAATTAAAATGTTACTTTTTTCCCCACAATGTTACTTTAGCACCAAATTTTACATTTTCACAAGGGTAACGGCAGAATATGCACAACAAATTGTATGGTACACTTTCTGCCAAGTACACAGATACCACATATGTGGTGGAAAACTACTATCTGAGCGCAGGACTCAAAAAGCAAGGAGCACCATTTGACTTTTGGAGCGTAAAATTGGCTAGAATCATTAGCGGAGGCCATCTCACATTTGGAAAGCCCCTGATAATCCTACAAGTGACCTCATTTTGGAAACTAGCCCCCTCAATGACTTTACAAAGATGTGTGGTAAGTAACTTGAACCCCAGGTGCTTCACAGAATTTTAATGTTGAGCTGAGAAAATAAAAAAATCATTTTTCCAATAAAAATGTTTTAGCCCCAAGTTTTTAGTTTTCACAAGGGAACAGAACATACAATTTGTGTAATTTCTCTTAAGCACACCAAAACTCCATATGTGGTGGAAAACTGTTTGGGTGCACGGCAGGGCTTGGAAGGGAAGGAGCGCCATTTGACTCTTGTAATGCAAAATAGGCAGGAATAATTAGCGGACTCCATGTCGTATTTGGTGTACCCCTGATGTGCCTAAACAGTGGAAAACCTCCACAACAGACCCCATTTTGGAAAGTAGACCCCACACGAAATTTATCTAGATGTGTGTTAAGCACGATGAACCCACAGGTGCATCACAGAATTTTATAATGTTGAGTAATGAAAAAGAAAATTTTTACCACACAAAAAGTTACTTTAACTCTAATTTTTTTCAAGGGTAACAATAGAAATAGGAACGTAAAGTACAGGGATACTCAACATGTGGTGGAAAACTACTGTTTGGGTGCATGGCGGGGCTCTTAAGAGAAAGAGTGCTATTTGAATTCTGGAGCACCATTTTGCTGGAATACATTGCAAACACCATGTCACATTTCAAAATCCCTACATGCCAAAACAGCAGAAACCCCTCACAAGTGACCCCATTTTGGAAACTACACCTCTCAAGGAATTAATCTTGGGGTGCAGTGAGCTATTTTAACCCTCAGGTGATTCACAGAATTGTTTAACATTGGGCTGTGAAAATAAAAAAATACAATTTTTTTCCACTAAAATGTTGTTTTGGCCCCAAAGTTTTAATTTTCAAAAAAGGTAATAGATGAAAATGGACCATACAATTTGTCACACAATTTCTCCTGAGTTACACCATATGTGGTTGAAAATTATTTTTAAGGCACAGTGCAAAGCTCTGAAGGCAAAGAGCACCACATTGGAGTGCAGATTTGTTGGAATGGTGTAGGGGTGCCATGCCATACTGGCAGTCCCTGACGTGGCAGGACAGCAGAAATCCCCGACTTGTGACCCTATTTTACAAATTTCACCCTCAATTAATTCATCTAGGAGTGCAGTGAGCATATCGACACCACATCTGTGTCACAAAATGTTGTTATAGAGCGGGTCAAGGAACAAATAATTACAATATGTAGTAGTAATAATAATAATAATAATAGTAAGGCCCCATAATGCGTTACACAATTTCTCCTCATTGTGGCAATACTCCACTTGTGACTGTACATTAATGTTTGGCCACCCCACCGGGCTCGGAGGGGAAGGAGCACCATTTGATTTTTGGAGCACTGATTTTCATAGTATAGTTTGTGGACTCCATTTGCAAAGCCCTAAGTGCCAGGACAGGAGAAACCCCCTAAAGTGACCACATTTTGGAAAATAAACCCCTCTGGGAATTAATCTATGGGTGTAGCAATGGTTTTGTCTCTAGAAAATACTTATGGAGTCAAACCCAGTAAATGTTGCAGAATAAAAAATTGAAAATAAGCCCTTCTAATGTCAGGTACATTGTGCCCAGCTTGTGCTTCTGGAAACGCACAACCCAAAAGTTAAGCGGACTTCAAAGCCAAACATGACATTAACTGTGGTTTAGGCACATTGTGGTGCTCAGAAGAGAGTGGGGCATTTGGAGTTAGGAGTGCAGATTTTGCTAGATTTCTTTTTTGGAAGAGCCATTGTGTTTTTCCCAGAGCGTTTGTGAGGTCAGTAACGTGTAAGCCCCCTATTTCCGTTAACAGATGACCAACCTGAGTGGGGGTTGAGTTTAATATTATTTGGTGGCAATTTGGGTACAAAACATATTGGATCTGTTCACATTTATTCTATTATCTATGTTGAGCACATATATTAGGGATTTCATCAACAACTCAGAAATACATGATTCAGGTGAAACCCAAAATTAATCCATTCACTAATGAGGGAACAGTCATGTGACATGACATGTCAATTGTTTTTGCCATTTGGGTTTTGCACTGCAAAGCTGAGTTTTTGCCCAAAGTTCAGCCACAAAAAGGCAGCAGTTTGAACAGCATAGTGCGGTTTAGAAAACCAAATTCCCATAGACTATGCTTGAAAAGCAGAACACATCCATTTTGGCATTAAATGCTGCAGTTGAAAAAGCAGGTAAAAAGCAAAGTGCGTTCTTACCCTTAGGCTACGTGTCCACGGGGGAATGTAGCTGCGGATTTTTCTGCATCAAAATCCGCAGCTTTCCCGCAAAATCCGCACCTTTTCAAAAGGTGAGGAATTGCCGCGGATTTGATGCGGATTTTGGTGCGGATTTTTTTTTTTTCCAATTTTAAAGCCAAAATCCGGATGAAAATCCGCAACAATAATTGGCATGTTGCAGATTTTTCCGGATCAAAATCCGCACGAAATCCGCTGCGGAAAAATCCGCAGCGTGGGCACAGCATTTCCAAACTGCCATAGAAATGGCTGGGAAGTGCCTGAGCTGCAGATTTTCGGGAAATCCGCGGCTTTTCTGCGAGAAATCCGCGGCAAAATCCACGCATTTTCCGCAGCGTGGGCACATAGCCTTACTCCGAACTTTGTTCAGTAGTGTCCATCGTTTCAAAGGTGCACAAAACTATTGTTGACTGCACTTTTGTACACGCCTAAAGAGATGCAAGAAAAAGATGGATACCAAGCCAGACGGGAGATCAAAGGGACTTCCTCTGCCTCATTGAAATGAATTTGTCTTTGATATTTGTGTCTGAATCCCCTTTTTTAGTGATTTACATGTAAACCCTGATGGAAGCGCTCACCATAGAATGTGATCCGAGTCTTAGGCTATGTTCACATGTTGCATTTTCACTGAGTCTTTTCTGCAGCTGCTCTTGACAGTAGAAAAAGAAAAAAAAAGCTGCCTCCAAAAAGTAGGTTTTGCAGCATTTTCTGCTTTTCTTTGTCGTTTGAAACTAAATTTAGTTGTACTGTAGACAGTCACCACAAAAACAGCATAAATGCAGCTGTTGCGTTTTTGCACTCAGTTTTCAATGGTGAAAAAGTGCTGCAAGAATGCTGAAAGCATGACCATGCTGCATCTTCCAGAAAAGCAGCAGTTTTCCATTTCAGTCAGAAAAAAAAAAAAAAAAAGCAATTGTGTGCATGAGATTTCTGGAACCTCAAAGGTTTTGTTGGTACTGTAATAAAGCAGGTTTTAATTTACATAAAACGCATGAAAAAGGCAGCAAAAAAAAAAGCAGCAAAATGCAATGTGTGAACATAGCCTTACTCCTTACTGTGATCTTTGGGAGCCAGAATGAATAAAATCCACAGCAGTAGAATTGTCTATATATTTTTACCACGTTCACCTTGCAATGTAAGTGATTAGGCAGATTTTTTTTTCTCAGGTCAGTACGCTTAGGGTATGTGTGCACGTTGCTTTTTACCTGCTTTTTTGCTGCTTTTTCTTCTGCGCTGTTTAATGCCAAAATGGATGTGTTCTTCTATTCAAGCAAAGTGTATGGGAATTTGGGTTTCTTGTTCACACTATGTTGTTCAAAATGCTGCCTTTTTGTGGCAGAACTTTGGTCAAAAACTCAGCTTTGCAGTGCAAAACCCAAATGGCAAAAACAATTGACATGTTGCTTCTTTGAAAAGCTGAGTTTTTGACCAAAGTTCTGCCACAAAAAGGCAGCATTTTGAACAACATAGTGTGAACAAGAAACCCAAATTCCCATAGACTTTGCTTGAATAGAAGAACACATCCATTTTGGCATTAAACAGCGCAGAAGAAAAAGCAGCAAAAAAGCAGGTAAAAAGCAGGTAAAAAGCAACGTGCGCACATACCCTAACAGTGATACCAGATTTTTAGAGGTTTTTTTTTTTTAGGTTTGCCAACATCACACTAAAAATAGTTTTTTAGATCATTTTTTGCATAACCGTATGTGGAAGGTATTAGTTTATTTTTCAGCTGACTGCTCTTTTTTTGCGGGAGGAGTTGGAGTTTATTATTTTGGGTCACCTAATTTTTTTTTTAGCGCTTTCTATTCTGCTTTTTGTGAGGCAGAATCAAGGAGAAACAGCAATGCAGAAATTTACACCGTTCAGTGTCGTAAAGGTGATAGAACAACTTTCTTTGGCTGAGTATGTGTACAGCGATAGCACATTTTTTTTTAATATTTTGCCACTTTGACATCAGACAATTTTATAGAAAGTTTTTTGTATTGTTGTATTCTAAGAGCTATAGCTTATTTTTTTCGCTGATGAAGCAGTGGAGGCTTTTTTGTGCAGAACAAGATGACGTTTTCAGCGATAACATTTTTATTTTCTTTTGAGTTTGTTTTATTCCACTTTTTTGTCAGCTGTATGATAAGAAGACAGTGTTCACTACATTTTTTTTTTTTTTTTATTTACAGTGATCTCTAAAAGGTGTTAAGTAGTGTGGCAGTTTTATAGATCGGATTGTTCCGGATGTGGCAATAAAAAATGTGTACTTTGTTTTTCAATAAATATATAAATGTACTAATAGACATTTTTTATTCTTTACTGATTTTTATTTTAATATTTTAACATTTTTGTTAACTGTTATTTTACAGTTTTATTTAGTCCTTACACGGGACATTAACTATTACTCTGCTCGTACAAGCATGGCAATACATTATACCTGTCAATGCTGCATCGATGGAGGCCTCTTCGACCATGCCAGGACCATAGTCTAACAGGCTTGCCATACCGTAGACAGCTGACCCAGAGGCCGACCTGATGACCTCGGTTTGCCAAGGCAACAATCAGGCCCGTGTTCACTACAGGGTGCCAATCGTGTGGGAGCGGGAGTCCACTCCCTCTCCCAGTCTCCTAAATTCCGTGATCGCTTTTGATCGCACCATTTAAGTGGTTAAACAGCCAAACGGGGACTATCCTTAGCTGTGACAGCCGGAGCGCAGCTATACCTTACGCGAAGCTCACGGAAGCAATCCTGCAGCCACATCTCTTGTGCCCGCGCTATCACTATGACAAACATTTACATCAATTTGCAGGAACCCCTTTCCAACTATGATGTATACGTGCGTCAAATGTTATGAAGGGATAAATAAATTTAAAAAAAATTCAATAATCTCAGAAAATTGTTTTTATATACAGGTTGGTAAATTGATAAATATATTTACCAACCTGTATATGAAAACAATTTTCTGAGATTATTGAATTTTTTTTATTTTATTTATGCCTTCATAACATTTGCCGTACGTATACATCATAGTTGGAAAGGGGTTCCTGCAAATTGATGTAAATGTTTGTCATAGTGATAGCGCGGGCACAAGAGATGTGGCTGTAGGATTGCTTCCGTACTCTGGACTCTGAAAATTGTAGATTCACATTGTAGGCATCAAAACTATGAATTAAAACATGTGGAATGAAATACTTAAAAAAGTGTGAAACAACTGAAAATATGTCTTATATTCTAGGTTCTTCAAAGTAGCCACCTTTTGCTTTGATTACTGCTTTTCACACTCTTGGCATTCTCTTGATGAGCTTCAAGACGTAGTCACCGGAAATGGTTTTCCAACAGTCTTAAAAGGAGTTCCCAGAGATGCTTAGCACTTGTTGGCCTTTTTGCCTTCACTCTGCGGTCCAGCTCACCCCCAAACCATCTCGATTGGGTTCAGGTCTGGTGACTGGAGACCAAGTCATCTGGGGTAGCACCCAATCACTCTCCTTCTTGGTCAAATAGCCCTTACACAGCCTGGAGGTGTGTTTGGTGTCATTGTCCTGTTGAAAAATAAATGATGGTCCAACTAAACGCAAACCGGATGGAATAACATGCCGCTGCAAGATGCTGTGGTAGGCATGCTGGTTCTGTATGCCTTCAATTTTGAATAAATCCCCAAGTGTCACCAGCAAAGCACCCCCACACCATCACACCTCCTCCTCCATGCTTCACGGTGGGAACCAGACATATAGAGTCCATCCGTTCACCTTTTCTGCGTCGCACAAAGACACGGTGGTTGGATCCAAAGATCTCAAATTTGGACTCATCAGACCAAAGCACAGATTTCCACTGGTCTAATGTCCATTCCTTGTGTTCTTTAGCCCAAACAAGTCTCTTCTGCTTGTTGCCTGTCCTTAGCAGTGGTTTCCTAGCAGCTACTTTACCATGAAGGCCTGCTGCACAAGGTCTCCTCTTAACAGTTGTTCTAGAGATGAGAAGGTGTGTCCACACTTTTGGTCTGTACTGTATATATACACAACCAAATCAAAGACAAGTTGTATGCAACTTGCATTGTAACCTATGGCAAGTGAGTCCTGTGTGACTTGCGATAGAAAATATCATACATTTGAAAACATTTGTGACTAATGTCACAATGCGACATCATAGGAAATAAGATGTAGGAACACAGCACCAGAATCATATTGTCGCAAGACACATATAACCACAGCCTAGGTGTTTGTTCACATGTAGTCTCTGGAGTATATTCTGCTCAAAAATACACATTGCTTTGTTTCGGCTTGAAAAAAATGCTTAAAATGTGACAACGTACTACTGAAGCTTTCTTTGTGGATTTTCCAGCAAGATGACGCTACGTTAAAAAATAAAGCTGTGTGAACACACTCATAAGGTGCAGCAGTATAAAATAAACAGCAAAACCTTCACTAAGCGTAGTTTTTGTTGCAGATTTAATTGTACATCAAACTTTTGCATTTCAACTCGGCACCAGGAGTCCATTTTCCACAGCAACGTGAATGAGATTTCTAAGAAATGTCATGCGCGTCACTTGTAATATAAGTAAGCAAATTTTCTGCCTGCAAATAAGTTTTGTGCTCGTTGTGGCTACAATATCCCAGTATAACAGTTTTAGTATAGTCGAATGCCAAACACTAAAGAGATCAACAGCATATTTAAATATATTTTTTTTTATTTCACAACATTAAAAAAATATATTTGGATAATTCTTTGTCATTTAATTAGAAGACTGTGCCAACCGTAGCTCTTGATGAGCCTACAAATGCAAGAAACTCCATCAAAAGGCAATATCAATGACAAAAAGGGGATTTAACAAGCTGTAGGGCGTATTCACAGAGTAGTTCTCAGGTCGGGGTCACATGAGTGTATGAATTGGACGAATGCAATATGAGAAAATCTCACCTTGCACTTGGAGCAATGTTAATCAATAAGACAGAGCAAATAATCGCTTTTCTTTCCTCATACAGAGTTAGCTCGGCATGCTTCATTGGTAGCATATCTAGGTTCACGCGTACCCATACAAGTCTATGGGTGCGTGTGAAACATCAGACTGTACTTGATTCACATCAATACAGTCCGGTATACACAAAGACAGGTAGTGGAGAAATTATGTTCTCCCATCTTCTCTGCACCAGTGCTCCGATTCTCACAAGAGAACCGGAGCACAGTAGATAACACTCTGCTCACGCTCGCGGCAGTGTCATCAGCGTCTCGCATTGGATGCTATATGTTTGAGTGAACCCTAAAGGCCATGTGCCCATGGGAGATCGTACCTGCGGATTTTTCTACAGGTATTGCTGCAGGAAATCGCAGCATTTTCCGCAGCCGCAAATACCGCAGCATTGATACAGCACTCCCCAAATCCCATAGGATAACATGGGGAGTTTCTGTACTTGCGTAAACCCCCGGAATTATCTGGAAAATCTAGAAAATCTGCGGGTTTTCCGTAGCAAATTCCGCAGTTACTTTCTCCCGTGGGCACATGGCCTAACACTCAAGCCTTGTGTGGGGAGTTTAAAAGGAAGCTTAGTACATCAGTCATCACTAGGTCTGGCTAATATGCGGAATACCTGTGCCATTGTTGCACTGTGTATACGAGGCAGTCTATGGAGGCTGCACTGTTTTACCCACAATTTTTATCTGGGCTGATTCATATGAACAGATCGCTGACATATTGTGTTATCTGAATTAAAATTTATGGCAAAACCTCAAGTCTCAGAACCCAGAGTAGAGTTGGTAATTACAGCCCTCATGAGGACTAGATATACGGCCACATAATGCGGTCATGTGAGCCTTCTCGATGGATGTATTAAAATGCAGATTTCTAGCAGAAATTTCTGAGACTAATAATCCATTCCATTCATCTGAATGCGGGTATTGTGGTGGCACCTATATGGGTATCTGCAAGTTCTGTTCAGATAAATGTAGACATTTTTACAATGTGAATTCACCCTCAGCCTGGATCTAATCAGTTCTCACTAATATTTTGAAAATATCAATTTCCCAACAGTGATGGTTCGGGGTCAGAGATCCGCCAACTGCCTTGATCCAAAACAGTCCTTGGACTTTTAAATTGCAAGGTCACATTGTTTGTACTTCCTAAAATGCAGCACCATTTTTGTTCATGGGCTGTGTCTGTCATCACTATTAACTTGGCCATGAATGTGGCCTGTCCATGGAGAAGAGTGTCACAGTTCTGGGGTAAATGTTTTCTGGAGATGGCCCTTTAAATCATGCGCTATCAGGTGGACTGTAAACACTTTACTGTCAACATGGTGAAGGGGGTGGTAAAGGTAAAATGTACCAAAGTAATGGAAACATTTGTAAATACATCATTAAAGGGAACCATTCATGGGCAGCCTGGATCACACACCGGCTGAGCAGGTGTACTCAAACACTAGCGTTTCAGAGTAAGCATACTTCAAGAAGCCAGCTGTGTCCCTCAGCTAACCAGCCAGAGGCAGGTACCTGCACTGGTTCTCCCAGCCCCGATCCGTCTCACTGACCGTTCTCTCTCCATGTACACATCTAAGGAGAGAGCGTGTCCATCAACTGGACCAGAGAAGCTGCTGTGGACCAGTCTCAGACTTGTGATCCAAACACACAACTCCCAGCCGCAGCAAAACGTACCTGGCTGCAATTGCACAGTGGGTGTCTGATGCATGAGGCCTGCGGCTCAGGCAGCATGAATCTGGGGTCAGGTTTCTTTTAAACAGATCGCTTATATTAGGTTTATGTGTAAATATCGTTGCATCTGACTGGTCATTAACAGTTTTTAGACTGAAATAATTTGTAAAGTTATAACCAGTTTTAGTATTTTATTCACTGCCTGATTCTACTGTCATTATTAGGCTAGGTTCATATTTCCGTCAATTTGTATCAGTCACAATCCGCGGCTCTGGTAAACAACGGAATCCGTTTAGCGGATTCCGTTGTTCCCATAGACTTGTATGAGCGGCGGATTGTGACTGATGACGCTGCGTTGCATCCTCCGCCCGACTGATCAGTCGTGGTACTACTGACCGCCGAGCGGAAGGAACGCAGCTTGTAACGTTGTTTGAGCAGCGCAATCCGTAGGATTTCGCTGCGCATGCTCTCTCTGGCTCCCTGCACACGTAACCAAGGTAAATATCGGGTAACCAAGCAAAGTCCTTTGCTTAGTTACCCGATATTTACCCTGGCTACGTGTGCAGGGAGCCGACACTTCCCCGCTCGGCTCCGCCCCCTCCTGCACTCGGCATGTACACACACTCACTCACCTGTCCCCAGCCATGCAGTCCCCGGCACTGACGTCCTCAGCGCCACATGGCCCCTCTCTGCTCCACCCACCCCGCACTCCGCCGCCCGCACACATGGCCCCGCCCGTCTCCACCCACCTCGCACTGCGCCGCCCGCACACATGGCCCCGCTCAGCTCCACCCACCTCGCACTGCGCCGCCCACACACATGGCCCCGCTCGGTTCCACCCACTTTGCACTGCACAGCCTTGCACACATGGCCCTGCTCGGCTCCACCCACCTTGCACAGCGCCGCCCGCACACATGGCCCCGCTCGGCTCCACCCACCTTGCACTGCGACGTCAGCACACATTCTCGGTGGCCGACTGCTGTGACCGATCAGCTGATCGCTCTCATTAGCCGGCCGCCGGAAGATCTTCTGTTCGCTCTCAAAAGCCGGCCGGATATTGTGAACGATCAGCTGATCGTTCTCTCTTTTACAACGGAGTCCGACAATGAATTCTATTCTTGTCTTCCATTGTACAACGCATCAGTCACAAGCGTCAAGCAACGCATGTGACTGATGAAAAACAACGGAAATGTGAACCTAGCCTTAGGTGGTCATACAGAGAACACAACAGTATGCGTATGGCTGAACAATTATATGCACATTTCAGTTCAGCCTGGTCATACATGTACAATGATGTTCAATGACACCGGGACAGGGACGCGGGATCATCCAGGGAACGTCCCATCACAGGAGGATCATTCCTGCACACAAAACATCTAGTTTCCAACTATTAAACAAGAAACCAGTAACTTTATCTCAGACGATGACAATCTGGTACAGTAGGCTAAATTTTTTTGTTTTTTTCTTCTTGACAAACGTTAGTTAAACTTAAAGTATAACCATTTTTTTAATTTTTATTTTATAAATGAATACTATACATGAATATAAACAACTCTAATACATTTTATCAAAGAAATTTGCTTCTGTCTGTCAAAATTAATCAGTTATCAAAATTCCCAATTCTGAGGTAAAATCTGTATTCAGTGAAGACAGATGGGAGGAACTGGAGTCATTGCTCCACCCCTCATCCCACCTACCCATAACCCACCTATCTCATTAGTACCAGCTGCCATCTCCTCTCAGTAATGGGAAAGTCTTCACTGAATACAGATTTTACCTCAGAATTGAGAATTTTGATAATGACTGATCAATTCTGGGAGAGAAAAGAAGGGAATTTTGTTACTTACCGTAAATTCCTTTTCTTCTAGCTCTTATTGGGAGACCCAGACGATTGGGTGTATAGCACTGCCTCCGGAGGCCACACAAAGCAATTACACTAAAAAGTGTAAGGCCCCTCCCCTTCTGGCTATACACCCCCAGTGGGATCACTGGCTCACCAGTTTTAGTGCAAAAGCAAGAAGGAGGAAAGCCAATAACTGGTTTAAACAAATTCACTCCGAATAACATCGGAGAACTGAAAACCGTTCAACATGAACAACATGTGTACCCGCAAACAAACCAAAAATCCCGAAGGACAACAGGGCGGGTGCTGGGTCTCCCAATAAGAGCTAGAAGAAAAGGAATTTACGGTAAGTAACAAAATTCCCTTCTTCTTCGGCGCTCTATTGGGAGACCCAGACGATTGGGACGTCCAAAAGCTGTCCCTGGGTGGGTAAAGAAATACCTCATGTTAGAGCTGCAAGACAGCCCTCCCCTACGGGGAGGCAACTGCCGCCTGCAGGACTCTTCTACCTAGGCTGGCGTCCGCCGAAGCATAGGTATGCACCTGATAATGTTTGGTGAAAGTGTGCAGACTCGACCAGGTAGCCGCCTGGCACACCTGTTGAGCCGTAGCCTGGTGTCGCAATGCCCAGGACGCACCCACGGCTCTGGTAGAATGGGCCTTTAGCCCTGATGGAACCTGAAGCCCCGCAGAACGGTAGGCTTCAAGAATTGGTTCTTTGATCCATCGAGCCAGGGTGGCCTTAGAAGCCTGCGACCCCTTGCGCTTACCAGCGACAAGGACAAAAAGTGCATCCGAACGGCGCAGGGGCGCTGTGCGGGAAATGTAGATTCTGAGTGCTCTCACCAGATCTAACAAATGTAAATCCTTCTCATACCGATGAACTGCATGAGGACAAAACGAAGGCAAAAAGATATCCTGATTAAGATGAAAAGAGGATACCACCTTCGGGAGAAACTCCTGAATGGGGCGCAGCACTACCTTGTCCTGGTGGAAGACCAGGAAGGGAGCCTTGGAAGACAACGCTGCTAGCTCAGACACTCTCCGAAGAGATGTGATCGCTACCAGAAAAGCCACTTTCTGTGATAGTCTAGAAAGTGAAACCTCCTTCAGAGGCTCGAAGGGCGGCTTCTGGAGGGCAACTAGTACCCTGTTCAGATCCCATGGATCTAACGGCCGCTTGTACGGGGGAACTATATGGCAAACCCCCTGTAGGAACGTGCGCACCTTAGAAAGTCGTGCTAGACGCTTCTGAAAAAAGACGGATAGCGCCGAGACTTGCCCTTTAAGGGAGCCGAGCGACAAACCTTTTTCTAACCCAGATTGGAGGAAAGAAAGAAGGGTAGGTAATGCAAATGGCCAGGGAGACACTCTCTGAGCAGAGCACCAGGATAAGAATATCCTCCACGTTCTGTGGTAGATCTTAGCAGACGTGGGCTTCCTAGCCTGTCTCATGGTGGCAACGACCCCTTGGGATAAGCCTGAAGACGCTAGGATCCAGGACTCAATGGCCACGCAGTCAGGTTCAGGGCCGCAGAATTCCGATGGAAAAACGGCCCTTGGGACAGTAAGTCTGGTCGGTCTGGTAGTGCCCACGGTTGGCCGACCGTGAGATGCCACAGATCCGGATACCACGCCCTCCTCGGCCAGTCTGGAGCGACGAGTATGACGCGGCTGCAGTCGGATCTGATCTTGCGTAGCACTCTGGGCAGGAGTGCCAGAGGTGGAAACACATAAGGGAGCCGGAACTGCGACCAATCTTGCACTAGGGCGTCTGCTGCTAGAGCTCTTTGATCGCGAGACCGTGCCATGAATGTTGGGACCTTGTTGTTGTGCCGGGACGCCATTAGGTCGACGTCCGGCCTTCCCCATCGGCGACAGATTTCCTGAAACACGTCCGGGTGAAGGGACCATTCCCCTGCGTCCATGCCCTGGCGACTGAGGAAGTCTGCTTCCCAGTTTTCTACGCCGGGGATGTGAACTGCGGATATGGTGGAGGCTGTGGCTTCCACCCACATCAGGATCCGCCGGACTTCCTGGAAGGCTTGCCGACTGCGAGTCCCTCCTTGGTGATTGATGTATGCCACCGCTGTGGAGTTGTCCGATTGAATTCGGATCTGCTTCCCTTCCAGCCACTGCTGGAAGGCTAGTAGGGCAAGAAACACTGCTCTGATTTCCAGAACATTGATCTGAAGGCTGGACTCCTGCTGAGTCCACGTACCCTGAGCCCTGTGGTGGAGAAACACTGCTCCCCACCCTGACAGACTCGCGTCTGTCGTGACCACCGCCCAGGATGGAGGTAGGAAGGACTTTCCCTGTGATAATGAGGTGGGAAGAAGCCACCACTGCAGAGAGTCCTTGGCCGTCTGGGAAAGGGAGACTTTCCTGTCCAGGGATGTCGACTTCCCGTCCCATTGGCGGAGAATGTCCCATTGAAGTGGACGCAGATGAAACTGCGCAAACGGAACCGCCTCTATTGCCGCCACCATCTTCCCGAGGAAGTGCATGAGGCGTCTCAAGGAGTGCGACTGACCTTGAAGGAGAGCCTGCACCCCTGTCTGTAGTGACCGCTGCTTGCTCAGCGGAAGCTTCACTATCGCTGAGAGAGTATGAAACTCCATGCCAAGATACGTTAGTGATTGGGTCGGTGACAGATTTGACTTTGGGAAGTTGATGATCCACCCGAACGCCTGGAGAGTCTCCAGTGCAAAATTCAGGCTGAGTTGGCATGCCTCCTGAGAGGGTGCCTTGACCAGTAGATCGTCCAAGTAAGGGATCACAGAGTGTCCGTGAGAGTGCAAGACTGCTACCACTGCTGCCATGATCTTGGTGAACACCCGGGGGGCTGTCGCCAGACCAAATGGCAGAGCCACGAACTGAAGATGTTCGTCTCCTATCACGAAGCGCAGAAAGCGTTGGTGCTCCGTAGCAATCGGCACGTGGAGATAAGCATCTTTGATGTCTATTGATGCTAGGAAATCTCCTTGGGACATTGAGGCAATGACTGAGCGGAGGGATTCCATCCGGAACCGCCTGGCGTTCACATGCTTGTTGAGCAGTTTTAGGTCCAGAACAGGACGGAAGGAGCCGTCCTTTTTTGGAACCACAAAGAGATTGGAGTAAAATCCTCGCCCCCCGTTCCTGAGGGGGGACAGGGATCACGACTCCTTCTGCTCTTAGAGAGTCCACCGCCTGCAGCAGGGCATCTGCTCGGTTGGGGTGTGGGGAGGTTCTGAAGAACCGAAGTGGAGGCCGAGAACTGAACTCGATTCTGTACCCGCGAGACAAAATGTCTGTTACCCACCGGTCTTTGACCTGTGACAGCCAAATGTCGCAAAAGCGGGAGAGCCTGCCACCGACCGAGGATGCGGAGGGAGGAGGCCGAAAGTCATGAGGTAGCCGCCTTGGAAGCGGTTCCTCCATTTGCTTTCCTGGGGCGTGAGTGAGCCCGCCAGGAATCTGAGCTCCCTTGTCCTTTCTGAGTCCCTTTGGACGAGGAGAATTGGGGCTTGCCCGAGCCTCGAAAGGACCGAAACCTCGACTGCCACTTTTTCTGTTGAGGTTTACTTGCTCTGGGCTGTGGCAAGGAAGAGTCCTTACCCTTGGACTGTTTTATGATTTCAGCCAATGGCTCACCAAACAGTCTGTCCCTAGATAATGGCAAGCTGGTTAAGCATTTTTTAGAACCAGCATCTGCTTTCCAGTCCTTTAACCATAAGGCTCTGCGCAAAACCACAGAATTGGCGGCCGCCATAGAGGTACGGCTCGTAGATTCTAGGACAGCATTGATAGCATAGGTCGCAAACGCAGACATTTGCGAGGTTAGGGACGCCACCTGCGGCACTGCTGGATGCATGATAGCATCCACCTGTGCTAAACCAGCTGAAATAGCTTGTAGTGCCCACACGGCCGCGAATGCTGGAGCAAAGGACGCGCCGATAGCTTCATAGACAGATTTCAACCAAAGGTCCATCTGTCTGTCGTTGGCATCTTTAAGTGAAGCCCCATCCTCTACTGCGACTATGGATCTAGCCGCAAGCTTGGAAATTGGGGGATCCACCTTTGGGCACTGGGTCCAGCGTTTGGCCACTTCAGCGGGAAAAGGATAACGGGTATCCTTAGAACGCTTAGAGAAACGCTTGTCTGGATGAGCGTCGTGCTTCTGGATTGATTCTCTGAAGTCAGAGTGGTCCAAAAAAGCACTTAATTTACGCTTGGGATACAGGAAATGGAACTTCTCCTGCTGTGCAGCTGCCTCCTCTGCAGAAGGGGCTGGGGGAGAAATATCCAACAGCCTATTAATTGCCGATATAAGGTCATTAACCATGGCGTCACCATCAGGGGCATCCAGATTGAGAGGGCCCTCAGGATTAGAATCCTGGTCACCGTCCTCAGTCTCATCACAGAGAGATTCTTCTCGCTGAGACCCTGAGCAGTGTGATGACGTCGAGGGTCTTTCCCAGCGAGCTCGCTTAGGCTGCCTGGGACTGTCATCTGAGTCAGAGACTTCAGCTTGTGATGCTTGAGACCCCCTCGAAGTACGGACTAGTTCCAACTGAGGGGGACCAGATAGCATAGCCACAGCAGTGTCCATGGTCTGGGGAACTGGCCTGGCCTGCAAGGTCTCCAGGATTTTTGTCATAGCCTCAGACATTTTATCAGCAAACACTGCAAAGTCTGTCCCCGTCACCGGGGCAGGGTTCACAGGCGTCTCTGCCTGGGCTACCACCACCATAGGCTCTGGCTGACGAAGTGCCACTGGGACTGAACATTGCACACAATGTGGATCATTGGAGCCTGCCGGTAGATCAGCCCCACATGCAGTACAAACAGTGTACACAGCCCGTGCCTTGGCAGCCTTGCGTTTTGCGGATGACATGTTGCTGCTTCCTCAGAGCAGTACAGGGTGTCCAGCCAAGAAGCGACCTTACAGTGCAACTATATATATATATATATATGGTACCAAGAAAAAGTACACTAATATATCACTGAGGCACTAGTGGGGCCAGCACTACTGTGCAGCTTACCGCCCGCTTAGGAGCGGTGTGTGGTCGCCAGAAATCCCTCTAGTCTGGGTCTCCCAGAGCCTGCTGCCTCTCCCCAGCCAGATCGCATGTGTAATGGCTGCCGGCGTCCTTGTGGAGAGGGGGGGCGGGCCCTGGGCGTACACCGACGAAGAGCGGGAAGTCTGCTTCCCCTTGTGCCTAGTGAGAGGGCTGGAGCATGTAAATAAGGCTCCAGCCCTCGGCGCTGCCATTGAGCAGCGTCTCTCCCCTACCCTGATTGACAGGGTGGGGGCGGGAACGAAGCGGCGCTAGGCCGCAGAAGCCGGGGGCTAAAGTTAAAAGCGCCGCCGCCGTAAAAGCGCGGTCGGCGCAAAGCCCCCGGCGCACCACAAGTCGCAGCTGCGCCGCCGCTCCAGGAGCGGTCGGCGCAGTAGTTCCCAACACACAACGTCACTCAGCAAAGCTGCAGTGACCTAACCCCCAGCGTACAGCGCCACTGTCCCCGGCGCACTACAACGCTCAGCAAGCCCTGAGAGTGTCCGTGCCTGCCGGGGACACAGAGTACCTGAAAGTTGCAGGGCCTTGTCCCTGAACGGCACTCCCGCTCCCAATCCAGCAGGTTCTATGGGTCTGTGGATGGAGCCCGGCCCCAGGGCTTGGGGGCCGGCAAGATCCCACTTCCACAGAGCCCTCCAGGGGATGTGGAAGGAAAACAGCATGTGGGCTCCAGCCTCTGTACCAGCAATAGGTACCTCAACCTTACAAGCACCAACCGCGGGTGAGAAGGGAGCATGCTGGGGGCCCTATATGGGCCCTCTTTTCTTCCATCCGATAGAGCCAGCAGCTACTGCTGACTACAAACAGTGGAGCTATGCGTGGATGTCTGACGACCTTCGCACAAAGCCGAAAACTGGTGAGCCAGTGATCCCACTGGGGGTGTATAGCCAGAAGGGGAGGGGCCTTACACTTTTTAGTGTAATTGCTTTGTGTGGCCTCCGGAGGCAGTGCTATACACCCAATCGTCTGGGTCTCCCAATAGAGCGCCGAAGAAAAGCAAATTTGTCTGATCAGATACATTACAAAGTTGCTTATTTTCCTGTATACTATTTATTTATGAAATAAAAATGAAACTGTTGCTTTAAAGTCTAATGTGCATGTCACCTATACTATCCATCAATATAGACCAGAAGGATGCATAAGAGGAGTTAGTCATGTAAAGCAATGATAGCAAATGGGAATGTTGTAACACAAAGATATTTCCAAGTGTGTATCATTAGGCAATCATGTGGCACCTTTGTGTGCCGTTTTTGGTACCAAACATGGAAAGAACGGACGTCTTTTATCCTATATATTACAGGATCAACTTTTTGATATAGTGAACACAGGTAGTAGGGGGTAAAGGTGACCGTACAGCTGTCAGCCGAGTGTTTCCATCTGACTGCCATATTGCTGGACTTTCAAGTGTTTTCAATCGGTAAAATGGTATAAAGCAGTTAGACACCTAGATTGACCGCTTATGTCCCAAATAAAAAAAACCCCAAAAGGATTTGGTACTTTAAATGCCTAGCCTTCATCATTCCTGAAATCATTTGTTGGGGGAGAATGGGGAGGCCCTGAACCCATTACATAGACAGCCCTGACGACTTTAAAGGGAACCGGGCAGCGAGGATAAAAGATGATAAAAGATAGGGTGGATTTCAAGTGCGCTGCTGAATTACCAGATAACATAAGAAGGGAGTATAGATTCAGAAACATGTTGAATAAATCCATCATCAATTTTACTAACTCTTTCCTCAGGACGACAAAGATAAATGTAGTTGGTCCTGAGGAAGGAGTCGGTGTAGACTCAAACAATTTGAATAAATCCATTATCAATTTTACTCCTGGCTTATGTATCCGGTAATTCACAAGCGCACTTGAAATCCTCCCTTTCCTTTATCCTCTAATTGCCCTGTTGATATTTCTGCAGCTGATCCTACGCCTCATGAGTGGCCTGTATGTAATCTAATCCAATTTTGTATTTCTCTATCCTGGATAAGACCCTATTGCACTTTGGTATTTTACATCTATGTGCCAAATCCACAGGCAGTGCCTGTCCGATTTCAGACAAGTATGTTTGACGCTGAAATTCTGTCTTTCCGATAAAAACCATACTTTAAGAGCCGTCAGAGACCAAGCCACACAGAAGACTAGTCGGACAGGTGGATCCCTGGCAGTCACTCCCTCCACTGCCCTAGAGGGAGCGGCTGCTGGGGATCCACCTGTCCGACTAGTCTTCTGTGCGGCTTGGTCTCTGACGGCTCTTAAAGTATGTTTTTTAATCGGAAAGCCATAGAATTTCAGCGTCAAACAAACATACATACATACATTCAAACAGGTCTCTCCCTATACACGCAGGCAGGGATAGACCTGTCACTCCAGGGCGGTGGGGGGAGCAGCTGCTGGGGTCCGCCTGTCCGACTACTCTCCTGTGCTTATTCTGAAGTGTTTTTCTGGCTAAGATCACACAACCAGTGGCCCATACATGCTGCCTGTAAATTAGCAGCATGTATGAATGTGTGTGGGGCCCCAATGTAAGTGATTGCCCATTTTCTAATCAAGAGACAAGAACTTTTATCCTTTTGCCTTGGATTCATCAAGTTTTTGGATGACTATTGAATGACAATTCCAGCTGATAAGAGGTTTAGTCTAGGAGGGGTTGTCTGGAACCTACATATTATTGACCATTAATCGGAGATCTGCGGGGAACAATATCTGGCACCAACCACCTGATATCTGGTCCTTCAGCGGCCAGACGCAAACAACGCTGGAGCTGAACCCCACTAAATGCTCTCGAGTTCTCCTAACCTGGAGATAAGGTGCAGATGATCTACGTCATGAATACGTATGCCCCAGAAAACGCCTTTAGGCTGTGAAATCTTCATGTCTTGGTATTTCCTCTAATGACATGGACAGAAATACACAAACAGTTGCAGCCCCTTCAATAATTGTACAACCACGGAAAAATAAAAAAAAAAAAACAAAAAAAAATAAATCCGTAAATAAATGTAGGTGTGTACCGTAAAATAGATGTAGTGCGAGCGTGGTAGAAAACAAAGTCATCCTTTATATACAAAGTGAACTGATGCATCAGAAAGTCAATGAAAGCAATACATGAGGAGGCATTGTCTAGTGTTATAACTTATTTTTCACCCTTTTACAAAGGAACAATGCATCTTAAAGACGTCCAAACATACCTTAAAAAATAAAAAAAGGTCCTATATATTAAAAAAGTAACAAAAAGGGGTAGGCTTAAAATAAAATAAAAATCGGCCAATATTTATAAAATACAAAATGTCTTCATGGCATCGAGTGTCCTTTGTAGAAACGATTCATAGGTGTCTTGCAACAGAAACCGGATGGTGTTGTGTTTTGGTGTAGTGTTTAATCCACCCAGCTACACAAAACCGAGATCTAATAGCTATAAAATACTTGATATAAAAGTATTTTACAAAAAAAAAAAAAAAAAGTAAAAAAAAAAATTTAAAAAATGAAGATTAACATAGTATCCTAAGGCACTGTGCTGTGAGAGCTGTATACAGTCCATGCAGTGTTATTCCGGAGGAGTAATCTGCTCACACGTACGCTCCGAGCGCAGAGTGGAACTCAGTCAGACATTGTACCAATTGCTGGAACTTGGGTCTTTCTTCAGGGTCCAAAGCCCAGCAGCATGCCATGACCGCAAACCTGGAGAAGAAGAGGGTGGTGAGAGGTTACACATGTCCATGATGCAGCATCAGCAGCCAAAATAGTCCTGAACCACCTCATTAACTATGTATCTATAGATATGGAGAATAGTCCCAAAATTGAGAAGTGTACAACTTTATTAAAGCACCACTCCAGCTGTTTTTTTTATTTCAGCACTGGAGTAGTGCTTTAAACGCAAGGCTCCTTTCCTTCCAGATCCACTTCTCCCACCACACTGGTGTCTTCATCTTCTAACAACATCGCTCGGATCGGTCTCCAGTAGTTTGTGAGCGGACGACGGCTCCAGTATTTCATGGAGAACGCCAGAGGTCACAACTCAGTAGAGCTCTATGAAAACCTTGTTCTGGCTCTCATAGACTTGTATTGAGGAGCTTGTGATGTAACTTCTGTTCTTACTTCCGGACAGCGAGAAGTTACAGTGACAAGATGGCGGTGTGGAACTGGAGCAATGTTCATAAAAGGTGAAAACGACAAAAGGATGAGTACAAGACCTGGGACAAGGGATTTGGGCGTACAGCACTGCTTTAGTGCTGAAGACATCCCACAAAAATATGCTGGAGTGGTACTTTAAAGGGCCATGTAGAAGGTGTTATGATGGGGAGCCTAGGTCTAATAAGTGCATCGGTGGGACATGTTCATGTGAGTAGTGTTGTGCTCCAATCACAATGACCAGCTTATGAAATAGAGACCTCCCGGCTAAAGCGAGGCTACCTTCCGGATTCAAGGATGACATGATAACAGAACGTGTTGGCCAATCAGATCAATGACTGACTACAAAACGAGCCGGGGGAAGTCCGCTCAAAACATTGCTCCTACATAATCGGCTCTACAATGTTCATAACGGGGGGCATATGGAAAGGGGTCTATCAGAAACAAGCCAAAGGATTACAACATTTATCAGATGCCTATGTAACATACAGGGAAATAAAATGACAGTGTAAAATGCTGCAGAATACATTGGCGCTATATAAATAGGATATTAGGTGTGAGTAATGTCAGAAAACAACCCCAGAGCCACAGCCATTCCCAGCTACTCGCCTCCTCTATATACTGGCGCCTTGTACAGAACTCATACTTACAGTTCGTCGGGGCAGTTGATGGGCTGAGCTATTCTGTAGCCATCTTTTAGGTAAGCAGCCATCTCAAATGGGTCAATATCCACATAAGGAGTCTGTCCCAACGTCATCAGTTCCCACAGAGTTACTCCAAATGCCCACTGTAAGAAAGAACAAAGCCGCGCGGTGTGAGAGCAATCCTGGACCAGACAGTAACGAACCACCGCAAATAGATTTTATTTTCATTAATTGCACATCTTATGTTAAGATTTTTCAAATTTTACAAAAAAAAAAAACCTCACAAAACCCCAAAAAACAGAACGTGCAATTGCTAACATATTTTACAGAATAAGACTTAAATATCATCAGAAATGGACAGGACGAGTTGTGTGCCCCAATATGCACCGATCGTCATGGCTGTGACAAATGCTAAGGATCAGACACAATTACTGCAGACAGGAATACCCAGTTACCACCTATCCAGTAAATCGGTAAAAAACGGTTGGTTTTGGGCTCCAGCCTGGACCTTGCAGAGATCGCTAGTATGGGGGACATAGGGCATGCAAGACCGTGACCAGAAGGAATCGAAAGGAGCGGCCTGCTGCACGTGTTCACTGATCAAGAGAGCAGGGCACTGCGCTCAGCCACCACCGTCACCCCTATAAATAACGAGGAAAGGCACAGGGTGGCGGCTCCATGTCACTCCTGGTTGTGGTCTTGTATCCACCATTCTTCTCTGGTTACAAGTCCTCTGTTCTGGCGACTGGAGGAGCCCACACTGATCTAACAGTCTTATCCTATCCAGTCTGTGCTGATTATTGTAGACGGCAAAACCCCTTCACGATTTTAGATGTATCTGTACGTCTAAGGCCATATATGTCTTTTTTTGTGGGCTCCCAGGTGAGTTTTACCATTAGTGAACATGGTAAATAAAAAAAAAAAAAAAAAAAAGACCAAATCAATTGTGGAATTGCATTTTTTTTTGCAATTTCTCCGCACTTGGAATTTTTTCCTCGTTTTTCAGTACAATGCGTGGCAGAATAAATGGTGTCATTCCAATGTACAACTCGTCCCGCAAAAAACAAGCCCTCACATGGCAATAATGACGGAAAAATAAAAAGTTATGGCTCTTGAAACAAGGGGAGGAAGAAACAAATGAAAAAAATCGACGGGCGGTGAAGACGTTAACCTCGAAACTGGTAGGTATGGTAAATCCGCTTTAGGGCATGTTCACACGTGGCATTTTTGCAGAGGTTTTTTTTCCCGCAGGAAAAAAAAAGTGTTGGTAGCAAAAATGTGTATATTTTAAAAGGGTGGTTCACCCATATTTTTTATCGTCTAGTTCGATATTCTATTGAGAAACAATGTTTCGCTCAAATACCTTATGTTGGCAATAGTGCCTGTGAGAGGCGCTATTGCAGACCGCTGTTCACCGCTCCGGTGACGTCACGGCAAGTTGCGCACACGCCACATCCCTGCGTCCGGCTGCATTCTTCCTGACTCACTGAGCTGTGGGCGGTGTTTCACCGCTGTCACAGCACAGCTCCTGCTTGCAGCGTTCTCCTGTGAGGGAGGAGCAGATGGGCGGTGACAAACGGTGAAAAATCGCCCACAGCTCAGTGAGTCAGGAAGACTGTAGCCGGACGCAGGGATGTGACGTGTGCGGTACTTGACGTGATGTCACCGGAGCGGGAACAGCGGTCTGCAATAGCGCCTCTCACAGGCACTATTGCCAACACAAGGTATTTGAGAGGAACTTTGTCTCTCAATATAATATCGAACTAGACAATAAAAATATGGGTGAACCACCCCTTTAAGCATTGTTTTCATTTGATGACTCGTTTGTGACCACTAACTTCTGATTTCTGGCTTTGTAGCCATAAAGATTGCAATCACAGTAAGACAGTCCCAAATAATGGTCTTATTACTTTTATTAATTAATGTAGGATTTCAGATATTGGATTATGAGAAATGCAATCCATGTTGTGTGTCCAATTCAGCACAATAGCCCTGTGGCTGGGTCGCCACTGATCTACTGGTATAACCGGTGTGCACAGACGAGCCGTACCCGGCTGTAGGTGAGGCTTTCAGAAGTCATCTACCGCTGTCCTAGCAAAATGAACTACAAACTGTGTGTGTAGCCTAAAGAAAGTGCCAGTGATGGGTCGGTGAAAAGTAATAGAAACAAACCAAGGTCAGACTGCCAGCCCGTGTGACCTAATGTGCCGCGATACAGCAGCCCCCAGCAGTACTACAATAGTGTCTGTGCCCCCTCCGCCACCTCGGTGGGGGCAAGGGACAAAGGTAAAACACAAAGCAGAGAAGTCCTCAGGGACAGGCCAGAGAGGGCGATGATAAATAATAATGACTCCCTGAACCAGGTCATTCTCTGCTTTCTGCTGGGAACAAGACTCTCGAATGTCCCTTCAATAGAAGGAAGTCCGTGATCTCACAAGGCTGAAATCACACAGATATTGTGGAATGTTCTGGGCACTTGGGACATTTCTGAAGTCTTGGCCGCTGATAAGATTAAGTGAGTTTTCATATTTGATATAATGGGAATCAGATTAGTAATCTAATAAAAGAAGGCCACCATTTATATAAAACTGGAAATAGAACAGTGCCATTGTGCAGGGTGCGGACACGGTGATGTATGGCACAGACTGTCCTACCCGATGCTGGTGATCCCAGACACGGCATTTTCCTGCTCAGCCCTGGTAAGGACGCCAGGAGCATGTTACACAAGGAGGTGATTTATTACTGAGCGCCCTGTGTAGGTGGAATATGGAGCCAGTAGCACCAGCAGCCCTGCAAGGAAAAAAGTGTAGGGGCTCGCTTACATGAGCGTATAAATCGTGCATAAATATACACAGACAGGTGATGGAGATTAATCTCATCTCCTCACCTATGCTCCGATTCTCTCACATGCACAGTGATGACACCCGGCCCAACGCTCACAGCACAGTGTCCTCAGCAGATCGGATTGGATTCTCTCACATCGGATGACATACACTAGTGCGAACACTGCATTTTTTACTGAGTTTTTGGTGAAGTTTTGAGGTCACAAAGATACACCCAAATGCATGCATTTCCTTCCCCCAGTAAAGGCTATGAGATTTCTATTTTGCAGACCGCACAGTGCATTTTTTTTGGCTGCATTTTTGAAGATGCAGCCAAGAGGCAGCATGTCAATTCTTTTTGCATTTTGTTCCTGCGTTTTGGAGGACTGGCAAATTAATCCCCTGCTTACTCGGGTCAGTGGGAATTGATCTCTGGTATCTGGCTAGATGCCAGTCCCTATATAAAGTCAATGGGGACCAAAGTGGCAGGAGCAAGCTCTTCATTCTTACTGATTCACCGGGGCGGCTGTCACACTGTTCCAAGAGGCCGCCCATTCCCTTCACTGAACATACACTGCTTCCCCCGCCCTGCTGATCACAGCTCAGTCTCTGCCTGAACCTCACAGCGGGCAGTCATGTTCTATGGTGCTCACTGTGAATGTCATATGTAGCAGAGCTGGAAGTGTCTAGGGAACTCGTGTGGAATACGTCGGACCTGCAGAGATGTTTCTGGGGTTAATAAAGAGGTGAAAGAGGGCGCTTTGTCTTATTTCAAATAAAGGATTTATTTTGGGTGTTTGTGTTCATTTACTTTCACTTACAAATTAGTGATGGGGGGGGTCTCAGACGCCTGCCATTACTAATCTAGGGCTTAGTGGCAGCTGTGGGCTGCCATTAACTCCTTATTACCCTGATTGTCACCAGACCAAGGCAATGGGAAGAGCTGAATCCATTGCCAGAATTGGCATATCTAATGGATGTGCCACATCTGGGGCGGCTGCTAGCTACTATGGTTAAGCTGGAAAGGGTAAAATAACCATGGCCCTTCCCACCCTAAAAGACCACGAAATATAAGAATATTAGGAGGTATAAATATGTAAACCAAAGAAAAACCCCTCTAAAAATCAAATAAATTCTATTAATATGCTAAAATCAAATTGCAATTTTAGGATATTAATAAAGTTTATTTGATTTTAAAGGAATTTTTCTTTGGTTTCTGTGACCACATGATAAAAAGATGCACTCAGCAGAAGATGCAGTGTGCAGACATAGCCTTAGGCCGGACCTCAGTTGCGGGGGACGGGCCGGCACTGCTGGGGGGTGGGCCAGCACGGAGGAGGAGAGGGAGGGATTTATCTCTCCCTCTCCTCCGTAGCCGGCTATTGCCATTCTCGCACTGCACTCGCATTACACCGGTGTACCGCGAGTACAGTGCGATCTTTCTCTCGCCCCATAGACTTGAATAGGTGCGAGAGAAAGAGTCTCGCATTACAATTGCAGCATGCTGCGATTGTTTTCTCAGTCCGATTAGGGCTGAGAAAATAATCGCTAATGTGTGCTAGGACATAGGTTAATATTGGTCTGAGTGGAATGCGATGTTTTATCGCATTCCACTTGGTCTGATTTTCATGCTGTGTAGTTTAGGCTTTATACTGCCATGTGTCTGCATTATCTGTCGGGTTGGTAAAATAGCTCTATGATCACTTAAATAGACAATTACTCCTCCTTGTTTCACTTTGATTTCCTGTAAGTGAGGCAGGGAATTTTAACTGGGTGTGGACAAATAACCCATCATCAAGAGACAAAAATACAGTCATCAATATAATTACCATTAATACTGTACATTTACATCTGTGGGTGCAGAGGCGGCTGCTGAATCCGTATACACGTTACTCTATGTGGGTCCAGACTCTGTAGAAAGGTGTTGCACACGGAATTTACACCTTACTCCCCATGCAAACATGCAGAGCACATCCATATCTAGTGGTGGGACCAGGCATCTCCAGATCTATCTCAGAATAAGGGGTCCTGCCACGCACCCGTCATTCAGGAGATAGATTGCTAAGGGTCTATAATGAACAGGGGGGCAATCAGTGCTTATCAGGTCAGCCTGTGCTTCTATCCTCCTTTAGGCTGCTTTCACACATCCGGTTTGAGCTCTGCGGCTCAATCCGGCTGTGCAAGCTATGCAACGGATGCGGTGAAAACACCACATCCTTTGCATAAGTTTTTCCCATGCGGCCCGCCCGGTTTTTGCCGCTTGCGGCATGCTACTGAGCATGCGCAGTGGCAAAAACCGCATGCGGTGGCCGGATGCGGTATTTGCCGCATCGCGCCGCATCCGGCCGTCGGAGGCATGCATTGAAAAATGCGCCGCATCGGCCGAATGCGGCGCGATGCGGGTTTTTTTGCCGCACGAAAAAACGTGCCAGACAACGTTCCATCCGGCCGCTGCATCGGCTAAATCTGCCGCATGCGGCAAAAACCGGACGGAACGCAAGGCCATGCAGCACAATGCGGCACTAATTAAAGTCTATGCAGGAAAATTGCAACCGGCAGCAAAAAAAAACCGTTTGCGATTTTCCTGCAAAGTGCCGGATTGTGCCACATTGCAGAAACCGGAGGTGTGAAAGCAGCCTTATTGACAAGGATAATTCTTACGAAACGTGTAAAACTGGAGCACTGTGCTGAGCCCCATGTACAGTAATCCGCCGTGTGCTTATCTCGGTGCCTGAACACTGGATGACGTCTATCCCCCCTCCTCATACTTCTGTCCCCACCTTTGCCCTTTGAGTGAAGATCTGCGGTGAATGAAACATCTTCTAAAACGCTGAAGTCTTTGTTCTTATCCCTCACAAGTGTTTGACTTCCATCAAATAGACACTCATAAGAGTGTGGAAAGAATGACCAGAGCAGGATACAATGCCTGATAGATGGCCCCTTACATACACAGCCATCTCCAGAAAGGAGACCAGCCCGCTCAATGTACACAATGGCTAACGAGCATTACACATGCAATAGATCCCAATGTATTTAAGTCTTAAAGGTTTATTTATTAAAAATGCTCCAATCATAAGTGTTGTCAGCTTTTTGATGATTTTCCCAAATGTGTTATACCCACCAGTGTAAGACATTACACTCGCAGCCTCCACCAGGTAACACTGTGCAGGCACATAAGCAGCGCCACTCTACGAGGCAGCTGATAGACAGGCCTGGTGTCCTGCCCCACCATCAGAGGAAATATTTAGGTCCAGTTCACACAAATACATACATATATACACATACATATATACACATACATTCATACATACATACACACATATATACACATACATACATATATACACATACATACATATATACACAGTACAGACCAAAAGTCATATACATACATATATACAAAGTACAGTCCAAAAGTTTGGACACACCTTCTTATTCAAAGAGTTTTCTTTATATTCATGGCTCTGAAAATTGTAGATTCACATTAAAGGCATCAAAACTATGGATTATCACATGTGGAATGAAATACTTAACAGAAAAGTGTGAAACAACTGAAAATATGTCTTATATTCTGGGTTCTTCAAAGTAGCCACCTTTTGCTTTGATTACTGCTTTGCACACTCTTGGCATTCTCTTGATGAGCTTCAAGAGGTAGTCGCAGGAAATGGTCTTCACTTCACAGGTG